>NC_079152.1:55060034-55380346 GCF_947563725.1 Argiope bruennichi
TCAATTTTTCATCCATTCAGATAAGAATTTATTTGAAAATTTCATTGACGTTGAGAAAATAGCTAGTTTTATGAAATTTATTTCGCGGATTAATTTAAAATCTGAAAATTAAGTCCAACAAATAAAAAAATATATATTAAAAACATGAATTCTTACGAAACTTTTTTAAATAAGCAAGATACCATCTGAATGTATGCTTCTTATTGTATATTAGCATTAAGACGCTCATGCCTTGTACTTTTCAGCATAATGCACAAACTTTGTACTTTCTCATTTGTATTCAGCACCATTTTAATGCTTATATGTAAAAATTTTCTTCTATCATTTCACCTTTTGTATCTGTTAATAAAATCAAATAATTTGTTCAGTGTAAACTACTACAAAACTAGTTAGTTCTATATTTAAAAAAAAATCATTCCAAGCCATAAGGTATGAAGTATTAAACAAGGCGTATGCCTGTCAAAGCATATATAAAAATTGTTAATCAAAATTAAGACTCAAATAACCTCGTAGATATTAATAAAGTAAATATAGCACAGCAATATTTATATACCTTTAATGGGAGCGATTTAATATGACGTATAATCGAAATTTTAATGCAAAGTTTTTATTGTTATATACTTAATTTTACAGTAGCCGAAATTTTAGAAAATAGTACTATATATTATACACCATATTATAAACAGTCGCTACATTTTAAAATTAATATAACTTAAAAGGACAAAAAATCATATCGCTATAGCAAAATTTGAGTATCAATTGCATATTTCTTATTTTATGATTTACGTGCAAACAATTAGATAACAATTAAAAAAAACATTTAACTCTTATATAATGATTGTCTTCGATTATTAAATACAACATTCATGTTTGTCTTTAATTTTTAAATACAACATTATGAATCGAGTATTAATTGAAGGTTTTTCGCTTATGTTTACAATACAACATGAGTTCGGAATTTTCCGATGAAGTCCACGATGCTCATTGAAGGAAGGGAACTTGAAATCATTTCATTTTTCTTCATTAGCTCTTAAATGAGTTCGTAAAAATTTCTCTTTCGTTAATTTATCTATTGTATTTAATTTCAAAGTCATGATAATTATTATGAAAGTTTACACACATCTCCAGAATGATTTCATCTTCCTTGAGATTCAAATCTTCTGCATCGAAAACGACTTACAACCATAGTTTCTGTTGTATAAATTATGAACTTTACAGTCACAGTGATTAAGAAAAAAATCGGAAGTGTTATGAAACATAATATAAATGTAAAGTTTATTTGAAAGAAACATATACTCAATGCTTTATTGTATTTCTAAATTATACTGTATCGCGATCTGAAAATTAACTTTGAGCTTTTTATTACAATTTGATTTGAATTTTCCTATGTATAGCTTGTGTATTCAAGGCATGCTTTGATGTTTATTTAGAAATAATTTTTAAGTTGTCTTTATTTGTATAGCATGAGCTAAAAAATGCAAAAATTTAAAAAGACAAACAAATAAAAATGGAAATTTAAAAGGTACGAACTTGATCACTGAGCCGAGATTATTTTTTTCTCTGCCATTTCATTCCTTTTCTTCATAGCTTAAAAAATCATAATGCTTTTAAATGAAAAAATGAATATGCTTTTTAAATGAAAGAATGAATATGCTTTTTAAATGAAAGAATGAATATGCTTTTTAAATGAAAGAATGAATATGCTTTTAATATGCTTTTAAATGAAAGAAAGGAGTATTGTTTCTTCAGACGCTAGATTGCAAGAGTAAAGTGTGGTATATTGTTGAGTACTCTGCGAAATTAAAGTGTACAGGCATGATGGGGTTACTCTGCTGCATCATAAGACATGTATTTGCGTTTTTACAAATTGTATTTCTATACACTTCAATAGCCTTCCTAATATTTACGCTTCTCTATTTAAATTCCAGTGAAGTATACTGCATTTTTTTCTTGCTAAAGGTGTTCAAATGTTTATCTCTATTTCTGTCTACGGTAGACCTACTCTAAATTATTTTACCAATAGCCGATTAGCATCCCGTCTTCCCTACTTCCAAATGAAATAATCTAACTCTGCTGTAATCACTTCCTTGATAGTTTTACTTCTGTCTTATTCAGTCTGTCAATACGTGATGGATATTTGATTACTTGTGAGGGAAAAAAGGAGCAGTAATTCCCAAAGCGGTCAAAGAAAACCAAATGTCTCATCTTTTCCTTGAAAAGTGAGGCGAAAGCATTTCTGTCCATCTTTGTCGAAATCCTCGCAACAAATGCTGCCAGTAAAAAAACTGAAACGTGTCGACACCTTTCGAAAATCTGACATTAAGGAAATGCACATATGCCGAAGAGGAAAATGACCAATAATAATTTGATTGCAATCCGTGTTCCCCTTTCCAAAGTTCTGCATGTCTGCGATTTGGCATGTCTTTGATGTTAGGGTTTAACAATTAATAAGGTTTTTTTGGTTGAATTTCTGCATTAGCAGTTATTACTTCGTAGTAAACAAATTTTAAGAAGTTTTGTGGTTTTCTAATACACAGTTGGCAAAAAGTCCGTAAAAAACTTTAAAAATTCATAAAACCCGAAAAAATAACCGAAATAAAAAGGATTTGCAGATTTAGCATTGATTGGTCAAGGAATTTTTTTAAAGGTAAGAAAAGTATTTATAAAACTACCGACAGATGACGCTGGTACGAACAACATAGTTGGAAATATGCAAATAAAACAGGCCATTATAAATTCTTTCGCTCCTGATTCAGAACCAGTTCTCCATTGCATGCCATGTAAGTTAACAAGGAATACTGAGTGGGAAAGAACTTTATTGTTGAAGCTGTTGTACTGCATAAATTCCGACTTCAAAAAAATGTGAAGACTGGAAAAGGGTTTTTCATAGTAGCAGGGACAATAAAGCTTGTTTTGTGATTTGAGGAAACTGTATCACTGGAGGATCGTGTAAGATCTGGAAGATCAAGTCTAAGGCCATGCGTTGCAGCCGAAATGTACACATTAGCGTCAGAATCCGTCGCAGGGACTAGCAGTAGACAGGGAGCAGTAGTAGACAGGGAGCTGGCAGAAGCCAAGTTTTCAAAGACTCTTCGATCTCCAGATCTGACGCCAGCAGACTTTTGGTCTGGGGAAATTTGAAATCCCTGTTGTATGGATCCCCTCCATCCAACCTGTTATAAAATGTTAAAAAAAAATGTAATCCGCCGAGAGCTGTCTTGTATAAAGCTGGATATGCTGCAATCTGTCGTTACTGGATTTGTGACAAGCTTGAAATGGATTATCACCTGTGGTGGTGGACATATGGAACAGAGTTTTTATTAAACGCGTGTCTTTTCTTTCACTTATGTGCAAAACGTTTCCTATCGGCTTTTTAAATTATTTTTTTTTTCTTATCCTAAAAGAAATCCCATAACTTAAAGATGCTAAACCTGCAAACCGTTTTTGCTTAATTTCCGACTTTAATAAATTTTTAATGTTTTTATGGACTTTTTTTTCCCACACTGTGCAAAGGTTAATGTCTTTAACGCCACATTAAGGGCCTTGAGTGTTAAAAAAATTCAAAAAATTTTTGAGTGTGGTTTCATTAAATTTTCTTGAACACATCTTTGACAAAAGCATGTAAATTGACATCTTTCATGAAATTTATGAGTCTTTAGTGCTTTAACAATATGAGTAATAATTCTACAAATCGATTTATTTCATTTTTGCGAAGTAAAGTATAATATTCTAAATTTGCTAATAATTTTTTCTATTTATATATTCCGTTATTGGTATTATTTTTACGAAAAATAATTTATAATCGATAATAATTTTACGAATTTTATGCAAGTTAACTATTTCAATCATCTATATAAATTAATTTTTATTCTTAGGTTTTTTTTATCGCTACTAAACAGTGTATATGGAAAATATATTTTAAATTCCCTTAAAACTAATATTCCCATTTTTCTTAATTTTTTATAGGAAAAGATTGAAAACTAAATGCATAAAGAAAATTATGAAAGGCAAAAGTGATCAACAACATAGTGAAAAGAAATAAGAATGCACAAATATAATTAAGGAAACACGACGGAAATCATAAAACACTGCTTGCTGCTTTATTCATTTGGCTATAAAGGGAACGCGGCCATAAAAATAAACATTACTGAGGAGGTCAAATAAAATACCCTAATGAAAACTGTCAAATCAAATGAAAAAAATCAAGTGAAACGTGCAAAAATATATCTCGCAGTGGGGGTACCTAAATATTTCAGATTATAATGAAAATGTGTTTCAAAAATATTTTCTGCCTATTCTGAGAATTTATTAAATATTATTTTTAGTGATTTTTGTCCTTTCTTTTCAACCGTATTTTAGAAGTTAAATGCGCAGCATCAACATTTTTGGTCCCTCTTGGTTTTATTGTGTTTATAACAAATAGTCGTGCATTTCCTTTGATTTGTTTTTTGCATAAATATCTTATAAACTGCACAAATATCCAAAACTTTTCACAAATATTAAATACACTACATTTTATTAGACAGAAAAAATAAAAGTACTAATAAGTATCTGAATTATTTTATTGTAGTCACAATTACAAAAACAACGACAGCAAGGGTCTGACTTATTGTGAGCAGAGAAGCATAACTACAAAGAAAGTACGCAATTTTTATCCTTTAGATTTAAGGAATTTTGCGGTCGCCTTATAGTTAGACTTCGGCTTCGGAACCGAATACCTTCAGATTCGAAACCCGATTGCACCGAAGAACCATCATGTAAGTGGGTCTGGTGCACGATAAATCCATCAGTGCCAAACGTCCTCCCATTGGTGTAGTGTGGAAGTTTGGAGATGGGGGTACCAGCTCAGGTGTCGTTCTCGTCATCTGACCAAGGTTCAAAATTACGAAGTCCATCCCAAAACAGCCCTACAGCTTCTTTAAGACGGCGCGTTAATATAACTAAACTTAATGCAATTTTATTCACAGCTTAGAGAAAATGCTTTGCATCAAAATTACCTTTAATGCCCTTGGAAGGTTGTTCCTAAACTATCAGAATATAACTTTATATATAGTTTGCAATCTAATAGGAACCCTGTAAAGATAACTAATGAACATCGCTCATCATTAGAAATTTTGTACTAACTTACTCATTTCCAAAGTTAGGAAACTGTCATCAGAAATAGTTTTCTAGTTTTGGAAACTAACTGGCAATATATCTATCCATATAATGAAATTCTTATTACTTACTCACTCACTGATAATATTTGAAGGAATTTACTATCGTAGATGAGCTGCTATTATTCTTTTTGAAACAAAGATCTAAATGAAATGAAGGGAAGTTAATTTAGATAGAAAGTTTTATTGCACAGAAAATCTATTATGTAGGTTTAAATTCTGTAGAAGTATGTCAACTACTTATAAGTTTATATTCATTCTATTTCTCAACATAATGAAATTCTTATTACTTACTCACTAGTAATATTTGACGAATTTACAATCACAGATTAACTACTATTATTCCTTTTGGAACATTAGAAAGATCTAAATGAAATGAATGGAAGCTCATTTAGATAGAAAGTTTTATTATACAGAAAATTAATTACGTAGGTTTAATTTCTAAACAAGTACGTATAGCAATTACTTATAAGTTCATATTGATTCCATTTCTGCCTATAATGTGCTTCTCATTACTTACTCACAAATAATATTTGAACGAATTCACTATCACAGATTAACTACTATTATTCCTTTTGGAACATTAGAATGATCAAAGGATTGGAAGTTCATTTAGATATAAATATTATACAGATTACATATTAAGGTTTAAAACTAAATTCTGTACAAATATATTAATTGCTTATAAGTTCATTATGACTATTTAATTGCTGCAGTAATAATCCTTCAACCTTCCCTGTATTGGAAATGGTATTGATTCTAATTTCTATATATTTAATGAATGCATTGTGTTTATTGATGTATCAAGACGCATAATTAGATGTTTAAGCATACATTTCTCGTGAGAGCTTTGATCAAAACTAGATACTTTTACTCCATTCTTGGCGAACTATTCAGCTTTTGAACAAAGGCCTCTCTAGATACTGCTGAATCAATAATTCATCTCTGGTTGAATTATTAATTCCTTATAAAAGACGAACGTAATTTAGCCTTCAAGACATCAAAAAGAAAGAAAGTAATTGGCGATAATTTGTCGCTGGCTAGAGACGAAGTATCTCTACCTGGGTCTCGGAATGCTGCCTTTAGAGAGACTGAGGAAGGAGATGACGGATACTTTAAGATAGTTCAATTCCCCAGCGAGACTATTTTCAGCGGTCTCATCGCCCAACCCATTCACCAGATAAGGAGCGGCTCAATTTTCTCACGTATTTTCTTTATTATCTCACCCTACTCTAGGGAAAGAAATATGATGACTCGCCCCGCCCACTAGCTTCCGTTTTTGGAAGGAAATACATTGTATCCTCCGCTATACAGGGAGCCACTACGCGGGAAATTGTGGCGTAAGTATATGCCTATTGAGTCTTGAGAACTTTTTTGAGGCTTTCTTGAAATATTCTTGCGAGTTTCTTTCCTTTATACTGGGGGAGGGGGGGCTGAATCTCGTGAGGATTCGAGAATGGGGAATGGCAGCAGTTGCATAAAAAACTGGCCGGATGGATATATTTATATAACTGGCAGCGAGTTTTGGCGGAAACGGAAAAGGAAATGTGCAGAGAGATTTCGCACCGCCATCGTAATGTTTTTAGTACTTAATAAATATTGATATTGCAATGGATGCGGGGCATTGTGCGTGGAGGGTTCGTACTTATGCTGCTGTGATTTATGATCCCGGGAAGAAAGGAATTGGAAGTAACGGAATTTCGCGTGTAGTTCGCAACATTTTGTGATAATAGGCGCTAAGTACTTAAAAGAGAGCTGAATTTGCCTAACGATTTTGAAAGTAAAAGTGGCATAGTTTACAGTCGTCCATTTTTTTTTTTTTTTTTTTACAAATATGAAAATAAATTTCTTTCTTTTTTGTTGTTTGAGAAACATGTCTTCCTGTATTAGCAAACTCATTCTTAACGCTTAACTCTAGACGTGCGGTCTGTGAGACCGCTAGCGATGGATTTTCGGTCACCCCTATTCTATTTTTAGCTCAATTGAATGGATTGACCCTGTAGCTTCCTGTTCTGTGACCTTCAATACACGTGCTCTTTTTCGACCGATTTCAGCGGATGCTTTTAAAAATAATTCAGTTATTTCTTTAAGCGCGGTCTCTAAAACCGCACCTCCCTGTTAGTGTCCCAGTGATGAACAAGGCTTAGAAGATGGCGATAGAACTTGGGTCCCGAAATATCATTCAATTTACTAATCATATTATGAAGCAATGCTCCAGGCATTTTTTAAATGAAGCAGAAAGTGATTTTAGTGATAAGAATAACTGTACAGAAGTTTTTTTGATGAAAGCTCGCGTTCAACTGATTCTGATATACATGTTCAAACATAATTAATTTTTCTAGTGATAATGTATTTTGAAAAATGTATAAAATATATTGATATACCAAGACCTATATATACAGAATTTATAGGTTGATTTTTATACTGGTTCTTAACCTCTATGTTTAAAATGCCCTAGAAAACAGTGCTATGAAAGTCATACAAGGCGTTAAAAAAATGTACCAATTTTACCCATTATCAATTTTTTTGTTTTTCATATAATTGTTGAGTTTCACATTATATTGTCTTCTATATACCTTCATATACTGTAAAAATAAATATGATTTAAAAAGTACAAAGTAATATATTTTTTCAAGAATATTATTTATTGTAACATGTCATTTGAGAAGAAAACGTACATTCCAACGCATTTACTTTTTTCAATGATAATAAATATTGAAAAATTTCTAAAACATATCTATATATCAAGAAAAATATCTGCAAAATATATTGGCAGTTTTTCATACTAATACCTTCATTAGAAAATTTAATTTGAGTTTAAATGAAATGCGGTCTCGTAGACCGCACCTCCCCAGTGTTAAGTCCTAAAATTTGACCTCCCCAGTTAAGGGTTGACCCTTTATAGGGGCATTGATAAATAAAAATTTTTAGGGTTATATCCTGAAAAACTGATGAAGTAAATACTACAACATCATAAGTTCGTGGATTTGTCATTTAATTTATGAAATAAAGGGTGATAAATATACTTGCCAGAGATCGTTCAGGGGGAAACTGAAATTGATAAGCATACTTGCCGCTGAATGTTAAGGCAAAAAATATTATCAAATGTTCACTGGTAAGTATAAGTAATTGAGTGGTAAGTATACTTACCACTCAATTTTGGGTAATTTAAAACAACTTTATACAGTTTTTTAGTTAGAAATCATGGAATTCTTCAAAATTCAAATTCGATTACGTCTCATATTAAAATTTGAAACTCATTTGGTATTTGTTAGGCTGACTTATTACATTGCATAAAAATAAAACTGTTGCAAATATGCCCCAATTTTATTAATAACATCTTTGCCAGGTTTTGCGTTAAGAAATAAATTAACTTTCCTAAATTACAGTGCGCATTTAATCAATACATTAAAAAAATGGAGTCAAAATATTCATAAAATCATTAACAAGAAGATTCCGAATTTTAAGAAATTCCAAATGGAACAACTGTTTTTGTTCATTTTTTTAAAAAATGAATGTTGAATATAAATTAAATAAATGCAATAACAAATACTGATAATTAAATATAAGAATATCTTGGATATAAGGAACGCAACACAGTTGTATTTCAATTCTGGAAATGTTTTTCAGGAATCAAAATTTAATGACAAACGATGGACATTAATGACTCTCAGAAAACTTTTACATCGTGAACGGGCAGCAGTAAACATATTTACCACTTTTGAATTTAAATGATTTTTTAATTATAGACTTAATGCATTTCTGAGCTATTAAGGTAGCTCAATCGAATCTTAAGCATCCGATTATCCAATTTATCATTTTAAAATACACTTTTGAGTCCTCATAAAAAAAAATCTTTTGCAGGTGGTAAGAATATATATCAGAGAATTAAAAAGGGTTCACGAAAATGACAATATTAAAAAGGTAATTTCTTGAGCTTTAAAATAATGCAAAAACCATTTTTGGTCGGATAATAGTTTTGCAAGAGATGCTTATCAGTTTCCAGAGCCGAGTCATAGCACTAATCCGTTTGACGACTGAAATTTTTTTCACACTCAAAATTCTTTGCTTTTGCCCTGTTCCTGTCATTTGGATTTTGGATGTTTATCTTCTAACTTTGTGGGATAACGCTTTCACTTTTTTATTTGTCTTAAAAACTTCCTCATCAAGCAAGATCAGTTGCCTTTAGTGTTCAGAAGCGGAAGAAAATCACGCTATTAAATATTTGATGAAACAATGGAAATGGCTTGCATTTCAAGGCAATAAAGTAACCTAATGATGGATTTTAAGGAAAAAATAATTAAAAATATTCTTAAATTCAGGAAAATTCTGCTTAATGTAGTAACTAATTTAAAAGACAAGAAAACATCTCAATTGTTTTTTTTTCTCTTTTCATTCTTACGCTGAAGAGGATTATAGTAAAGACTTAAAATAAAAAAAAAAAATGCAACTAATCAAGAGTTAAATTAACTAATATTCTGTAGTACACTATATTAAAAATATTAAAATCTTACAAAAACTTATTTTATAATTATTCCCTAATTATAAAATATTTTACACCGAAGGATTTTTGCCCTATTTTATGTTTGCTGACAAGGGGTGAGACAAATTTCTTACGGCCCATCAAAATACTTGATTTCCTATAACCCATCCCTGATTCTTACTGCCGTTTGTCACTTCTGTTTTATACTGGGAGCATAAATCATGGCCTCCTGGTTCATTTTCTTCAAATGCTTTGAACGTTTGCCTTTATTTGATAGTAATAAAAAGGTTTTACCACAATCTAGTCCAAAATCTGATACTCTGCTATAAGGTTCAGATAGATGCCATGATCTTGGAAAGCTCCAGGATGAAGCTGTGGCTACCCGCATTGCATCAATAAAATCTTGAAGCCTATAAGATTTTTTTAGAAAGGAAGAAGCAGTTTGTTGTCAGTAAAATACATGTGTTAGTAGTTATTCAGTTTCGCCTAAGAAACCAAGCACAAAAACATGTTAGTGGATACTGTGTCCAGCAGAAAGCTTCATTAATCGAACCGCCACCTCACTCTTAAATTATAAATTATACTACAAAAAGAAATACTAACTTTCCCTCGATTGCATATAGAAACTCATATATAATAAAAATGATAGATTATGCCGTAGGAAATACGAGACACTGATAATGCTATAAACAATAGAGTATGCCATGGAAAATACTAGCCCTGTTTTCTAAAAGCAATAAGAAATAGAAAGCTAAAAGATACATTCGGACTTTCAGACAAAAATGCAGAACATGTTTTGAACAAACATGTACATACGAAACACACTTGAACATGAAATATTAACGCCGTAGTTCTGCATATGCTGGGAAGTTGTAAAAATTAGAATAGCTTTATTTGGAAATTTTGTTTACATAAATTCAAGTTTATAATATTTTTACAAATCATTTGAAATTATTGTGCTAATATATAATTTCATTCATGTACAGATCATCATTTTAAAATATTAGTTAACAGCAAATTATAGAAAAATGAAAAAAAAAAATCTTTAGAAAATTAAATGAATAAACTAATCTTAATCCAAATCAATAATAAAATTCAATGAAATTAAAAGCAAATGGTTTACAGTGTTACGTCTAAAATTGTTCTAAATTGTCCCTATTGGCTTACAAACATTTAAGAGCCAGTGGAAAAAATTTATTCCACATTTCTAATTTCAATAATTGATAAAAAAATTGCATTTTTGATGAATAAAATTGTTTTGAATATATTCATTGAATCTTAAAGAATTCTTTTACAGCTAACCTTTCTTTAAAAGGTTTTTTTTAAATTACAAACAAAAAGGAATTTTATGGCCTGAAAAGACCTGAATTTAAAATTATTTTTTAGGACATTCGAAATAATTTTAATTATTGAATTTTTATACAAATATAAGAAACAATTAAATATCAATTTAAATAATTTTTGTAGTGAAGCAACAGTCACATTTTTATTAAAATATCTTTAAAAAGATGGGACAGAGACGATCTTATCATCTCTTTTAAGGGTTAAAAATCAAGATTTTTCTTATTTTAATAGATTTTAAGGTCATAGCTGGAGCTTGGAGAAAAATACATAATATGGATGCAAAGATAAAAGCAATTCGCAATATATGTAGGAGAAGATTTGGTGCCTTTATAAATAAATTTGTTATGAAACATGTAAAAGAAATAAGTATCGATCTTATCTTAAATAATTCCAGACGCAATTTAAACTCAATCAAGAGCAGCACATTCCTTAGACATCGTCCAGAATTTCTTGCTTTTATTTCACTGAAAGGAAAAAGATTTGACTAGTCAAAAGAATTTGCTGAGTTGATCAAGTTAATGAATGTTGCCATTCTACAAAACTAAAACAATCACAAATTGTTTTACTCTAACAATGTTTCTAATTGAAAATGACTTTTTTGAGTTAAAATCAGAAGTAAGTCAGCAGACTAATCAAAAGTAACTATTTGAAAGAATGTTGAATTTGTTTTTACGTAAATATAATTATATAGCAAACGGGTTTTATTAAATGATTTTATTTTTAAAAAAACGAGAAATAATAAGAACAACGAGCAAAGAATAAATTTATAGAGATAATAAATTTATTATCACTCATAAAATGAAGGAACGTAAGGAAAATTATGTAAGGTAACCTGTTAATTCTAATAGAATTTATTCCTTTCTAATCCTCCGAGACATACCAAAATGTCTAGTTCACGTGTTTTTCAAACTCTAGTTACTTTCTTCTACATGATCCTATTATGTTTGCTACAGTTCACCTTTATTAAATTTATGTAAAGGGGTAAAAAGTCTTTTGCAAAGGAATTATTTTTTAAAAAAATATATAATCATGCATAATGGCACTTATCTGAAAAATAAGTAAAAAGTATATGCACTGTGCTAACAAATTAAGAACTAAAATTTAAATTTATTTTACGGATTTTTGAATAGAATGAATAAACTGTTTGTTAGTAGCTATCCTCAAAAATATCAAGACACGTCTTTTATCAATAAATTATTTACTCTATTTTATTCATTCTTTATAAAACAAAACTTGAGTAGCCTTTTTTGAAAATATAAAAGGAAATAAGATTTTTCATGTTCCTATTTCTTTTTAATTTTTATATTTTATGCTAATTTGGTTATGAAAATAAGAATCTCCAATTTTGCATCTATAATATCAAAATACTTTGTCAGTAAAGTAAGAAATTCTTTTTTTTCCCTTCCTTTCTTTCATACTCTAAAACGTAGTTCTTTTTCTCAGAATGCGCATGGCTGATTACTTGTGTTATAAAACACGCACACATAAATAGATAAAATGCAAACGGAAATAAAAGGAACTTTGAAGAAAATTATTTAAAGTAAATCTTAGAAGTTTTTGAGTGGCAAAATGCTTTTATTATTCAGCTCTAAAAATCCCAGTTGAAAAATATTAGTTATCGTTTATCATTGCTGAGTCTTTTTCTTAACTAAACCCTATACATATGGAATGAAAGATTAGAACTCCTATCATCTTAAATGTCATTGTTGTAGAAAGCTGAAGTAAAATGGCCTTACTAGTACAAACCTGATTTCAAGACTATTTTCAATTAATAATGTTATCACACTATAGAACTGTGTAGTTTTCTTCTACAATAAATATTATAAATTCATTAGTATAAAAATTTATGGTCTAAAGCCAATTAATCCTCAAAAAAATGTGAATGGAATGTCTAAAAGATTTTTCAAGCACTTTAAATATATCAGTTTTAAAGCACGATTCTGTGGAACCAGGAGAAGACGGAGCCGTTATCTTGCATAAATAAGTTGTCGCCTGATGATGTAAGTAAATTTCATGAAGATGTTTTTCTAAAACTGCTTATTGGTTGGATTCTTTATGAGACTCCTGAAAGTAACTGGTACTTTCTTCTTCAAAAATCGTCCCTCAAGATGTTTAGACTTCTATCTTCAAATGTAGTTCCGAAAAAATATTTTTTTATCGAGTTTATATATCGTGGCACCTTATGAATGTCATCAAATTTATTCTTCTTTTCTTTGGAAAAGATCTATCCATTTTTTTCCCTCAAACACTGTTCCACTTTTTATTGAAATCTTACCCTCACATTATATATACAGTTTTATGAAATCATTATGTTGGCATTTTTAGATAATTTCAGTTTAAAAGTTTTGATATAATAAGACTCACAATTTTTCATTAAGAAAGAATATTCAGTAATGGTTGCTACTTGTAATTTGCTATTGTAGTACGTTTTGCCAATGTACAAAATTATTTAAAGGTTCCTTAAATATAATCAATATTGTCAGACTCAGTGTCTGCTTTAATAATGCAGCGTTCATACCGTTCTTCAGCGTTGGACAATTTTTATTTATGCAATAATTTTGAAATTCACTCATTGGATTTTGACAAAACAACGGCATCAACATTTTCTTGCACCTTTATAATGAGCTATAAAAAGTGAATTAAATTAAAATTATTTGACAAATAAATAACAGGCCTTGGTGTTTTGTTCATTTAGTTGAGTAAGTGTGAAATTAGTACATATTTCGTGCATTTTTCTAACTAATGAGATTGTTTATTCAGTAAGATTTTGTTTATTTTAAATTCATAGTTTTGTTTTATAAATTTGATAATTTTTTTCGCTAACTTAATGCTACTATGATCATTACTGTAATATTTTTTTTAAAATTTCTTAATATAATTTAGTTTGAAAGCTTACAGATTAGTTCTGCGGGAAATATTCACTTCCATTAATTTAAATTTTATATTTGTAAGTAAAAAATATGCATAAACTAATCCCTTTATTTTAATCATATAGTACGACGCAACTCTAAAAAACTTAAACAAACATTTCTAATTACTAGAATTGAATAATCATTAAAATCTGAAAGATATGCATTTGATTAAATATTTCTTCATTCTTTCTTTTATGCATTTCGAACTTCAGTAAATAAATTAGCTCAGTATAATATAATGATTTCAAAATACTTAGCAATAAGGAAATTGTTTTTTTCCTGAATGTTGGTATTTCTTAGACACGAGTTCTAACAATTTCCGTTTTAAAAAACTGCTGATAAAAAGTAAAAATTGGACGAAACTTTCATATTTGAACAACTAAAGTTTATGGACAAAGTATCTGACATGGAAACTCTAGAACTGCATTTTTTTTTCCGGGCATCCATGCATTATTCATTCTGTTTCACGTTATTGCTTTCATGCAAAATACTTTTTCTGTATACTTCTTGATATTAAATAAATTTATCTTCGGATTCTGAAATGAAAGAATTTATGCATAAAAGTATACTAAGTTTTTTATAGCAAAATGAAATTTTGTTTTCTTTCATATTAAATAAAGGAAATGCTGCTCATTGCCAAATTGTAAACTTGTGGTGGAATGAGGATCATTATAATCCGTGCAGTGGTAGCAAGAAGACCCATGTTTTCAGGAACATTTCTTTAATGATCACATTTCACACAAAACAAACACAAACATGAAAGACAAGATATTAACGCGCGCACCTCTCTAACCGAAGAACATCTCATCTCATTATTATAACAATCGCAGAGCACTATGGCATGTTGATTTAATTAGGTATCGCCATCTATTATCCAAAAGAGAAGATAGATATGCAAATGCTACACACTTCCTTTTTTTCACCTTTGGTAAGTAATCATTTCAAAATTTCATTCTAGAATATAGTTGTCGTATTAAAATAAACAAACAAGCGACGAATAATTTGATTCATACGTCTTGAATTATTTAAATTAGTAGAACAGCATTTTGTTTTTAAAAGTACCAGAAGCATTCTATAAAAGGCCACAAATTAAATACAACGTAAAAATAAATATTGGCATTAAACAAAGAAAAAAAAAGATTTCTGAAATATCTTGAAAGCTTAACATTTTGAAACTAAATTTTGAATATTTTAAGAAGCAATATTTTGCAACTAAGCAGTTCTTATGCACCTTGGGATGAAAATGTTATCTTGACTGTTCACAGTGAAAACAACAGTAGCATGTAATAAAATTGCATTATAATGCACTTCTGTGAAAAAACCATCGTACTTTTCCTAATGGAAAAGGAATTTAATTTTTCTTTCTTTTAATTCCAATCATAGAATACGCAACATAATTACATCAGGCATTCCATAGAATCTTAAAATTTAGTATCCTCTAAAAGGTTCCACACCGATAAAAACTTTATGGAAATGAGATTTTTTATTAAATTCTTCATGCTTTTAAAAACTTCAGAAATACTTTTGAAGTTGAAAATATTCTTTATGTGAGCTGGCGCTGCTCCCATATATTTAAATAATAATAATAATGTTATGTGATCTTATTTTTCAGAATTATTGGATTTTTCAATTTATATTATTTTTCATGCAAATATTCAATCAGTATTTTTTTTTCTGAACTGTGGCACTTAAATTTATGAACGTTCAAATTTCAACTACCTTCTTTTATAAGGAATAGTACAAAATTATAGATAAAAATGTTAAAACAACTTATAACAACAATTTTTTCCCCTTTCCATTATGAATTGGAATTATGTTCATTCAAAAATTTCCAAAGAGATGAACATTATCTTCATAGAATACATAAATATACATGGAATATAAGCAAATTTTTATTTATTATCATATGAGAACTTAATAATAACATTTTGAAGCATTAAAATACGTTGGCAGAAAATAAGGTTAATGCGCCGTAAGAAGTTATCATCTGAAGAAGTACAAAGAAGAAAATGGGAAACAACGCGAAACATGGAGGGGTGTGTATATATAATAAATTTCATTTGCAGTTTTTCTAGCTGCCAAAAAAAATTTTGAAGGGCGAACGATTTTGAGATGGGAGAAAAAACAGCATTACAGTTGGAATTAACAGCATCTGCTTAGATGTTTATCCTCAAAAAAATATGTTTTTAATTAAATTCCGTTTATAATTTTATTTCATATCAATATTTGATCATTTTTAAGTAGGAAGAAATTTAATAGAAAATCAGTCAAAATATACTAACGAAGAAATATCTAATACATCCATGTAAGATTCCAATTTATTTTTAAATACTTATATTAACTATCAGTTTTATGAGAAAGACAGGGATATATTTGTTTCGGCTAACATAGCTTTTGATTTAATGCATATTTTTTGGACAATTTTAAGCTGATTTTTGATACCCACATTTCTTAGTTCTTGAAATCAACAATCGCAGAAAAACAAATATGCTAACAAATAGTTTAAAAATCATTATTATTATTAATGCTAATAAGAAAAAATCACAAAACTTAAAAAAATTAACTTATAGATAATAAAGAGCATTAATTGATTAAAAAACATGTATAATCCACAGAAGATCGGATTTAAAAAAATAATCAATACAAAAATGATTTTTCTTATACTTTTTCTAAATAATATTTATAAAATAAGTTTAAAAATTTTGCAAACAATTTAAGTCATTATTCATTTTAGTTATTCTATAAAACTGATATTACAGTACGTAATTTTGCTCTTCTTATCTTGTTTAATACTTATTTTGAGATAAATATTTAATTATCAATAGATGACAATTAGCATTCAGAGTTTTGAATTTTAAAATATTATTACTGAGGTGTTTAATGATTCATGAATTATTCTAATGTTCTTTACTTAAATATTAATAAAATCTACAAGGTGTTTCTCCTTCATACTTTATTTATTTCTTTAGTTATTGCACTATACAAATGTAAATAAAAATGCATTTCGAAATCTTACCAGTATGGATTGAAAAATATTAATTTCTCATTAAAATGTGTAAATATAATTGCTCAATAGATGTCTAGACAGTTTTAAAATATTTGTGCAATATTTGATAAAATCCAAAAGAAATATCTCTTTGAAGAAATTATTTAATGACATATCACTTGTTTAATGAATTAATATAAAAATATCAATATACATTTTTATCAATCAATGTCAATATATATATATATATATATATATATATATATATATATATATATATATATATATATATATATATATATATAATAATATAATATCAATCAATATAATATCAATCAATATACAAAATATATTCACAAGAAGTCTGGATGGCTGGTTATTTTGAGTACAAGTGAACGCTATAGTTATTTAATGCCAACCACACAGAAGATAAAATTTGGTACCTAGATCTAATATTTAAATTAAAGATTTTTATAAAAGTTTGTACCATATCTGTGAAAGAATTGGCTCTACGTTGGTCTACATTTTGGCATGCATGCAAATGTAAATCTTATAAATGGAATAATTTAAAACAAGAAAATTCGATATTGTCTTATAACTACATTTATAAGTAGGTATCAAATTTGGTACCAATCGTTCGGCAAAAAGGTGTTCAAATTGCATATTATTACGGTATATTCGAAAAAAATGTTAGATTCCCGTCTAAGATCTGTTTTGTACCAGTTGTAATATAATGTAAGATATTTGCAGCCTTACCCAATTTTCAAAATTACATGCGGGAGATGAGATATATTAATTTTATTGAAGCTCATACGAGAAAGATCTGGAGAAACCACCTCCATTAGATTTAACTGTTATAATCAAAAATTGAAACAACATAAAAATTGTGTAATTGAAATTTTCGACAACGTTTTAAGTATTAAATGAGTGAAAGCGTAATTAACTCACTTTCTGAGGTTTGTAAGAAATACTTTGATAAATAAAATTTAAAGCATTGCATTATTACTCTGTTTTCCTGCTTCGAATCGATTTTTTTTTTACAACCAGAAAAAATAAGATTTATTTCCTCTGTTTAAAATTCTTCAATTTAAAATGGTTACGGAAAGTAAAGTAATTAACTGAAGCTCATATAATCAAGTTATGTAAAGAAAAAAGCAAGGGGGGGGGTCCAGATCGAGATGTAAGTAGGTCCGGTACATGTTAAATTTATCGGGGCAAAACGTCCTCCCTTTAATGTGGTGTGAAAGTTTGGTGAGTGGGGTTCCATCTCAGGTGCCGTCCTCATCATCTGAACGTAGTTCAAAATCAAGACATGGACCGCCCAAAAACAGCCCTAATGTTGCTTTAAGATGCGACTAAGAGCTAATATAACTGAATTGAACTGCGCCCTTTATCTAGGGGCACTTCAGTTATGGTGATGAGTAGCCTCTGGTATAGTGGTTGGTTCTCTCCATCCTGATATAGTCACGACGTGAGATTGGCTATTCCTGCAGAAGTCGTGGCGTTCCATCAATGTGCATTGTAACAGACCTTTGAATTCAGCCATAGCTCTTGCTTCTCTTGCCCAATAACGTTGTGGGGGTCCTGATTGTTCAAGCTATCTCAATATGATTTGGAGTTGATCAGATGTAGCTCTATTGCAGTTTCCTTTAATCTGTATTTTTGCCTATCCGTCTCCATTAAAGAACACTTATCCCTTGAGGAATTTATTCCAGAATTCAATACATGGTGTTACTGAACTGCATGCCCTTTATTTAGCATTAAGCTTTTAAAATTAATTAAAGTATTAAAAAAAGTAAAACTAAAAAAGAGTGACTAAATTCTGTGTATAAAAATAGCTAAGAATAGATTTCTTCAAATTTATAATTTTCTTTACTTGAATTATTTACTAATTTATGAATGTGAAAAAAGGCAGTCCTTGACTTGCATTGTCAAATCTTATATGGAGCATACATTCCCCTAGCTGCAAGTCATATTGAAATTTCAAAGTTAGATTTTTTTTTTCTGTGTGTACCTGCTAAAGAATTGCCTGCGATTCTTCAAAATTATTAGTTAGTTCAAACATTATTTGGGCGTTTTTATACTATAAATCTATTTCAGATTCTAATTTTCAGACAAATCGTTTTTCAGAAAAGATTGCCAAATAAGCATTCTTGTGACATGACTTTTCGGAAATTAGTAATTGCATAATATAAACAATCGATTGTGTAATGGATTTTAGCATGTTCAAGTTTGGATTCAAAATGGAAAAACTTTCTACTATATTTATTAGCAAAACTAAATACATTAAATGTTAATAGGTTGCTAAATTCATAGCTGCATCAAATTTATCTAAATTTCGAACTAAAGAATGAGTATGATCTCGGATAATTTACGCTGTGGAGGCGATTAAAGTCATGGGATAGCAATATGCAAATACTATATAGATTGCAGTAATATCGTGTACAAAATGTATAAATAGGTAGTGCATTGGCAGGGCTTTTATTTGCATCTACGTAATTCATGTGAAAATGTTTGACATGATTATGGCCACACAATTGGTATTAACTGACTTGATGATGATGATGTGTCCGCGTTACCACGGAAAGGGGGTGCAGTAGCTTCTGAGGGTAAAGACAACTGAGCACCTGAGGGCAGAAATCTGACTTCTAGCTCATATGAAGATGAAACTCACACAAATTCGCTTGCACAACCCCTTTTTACAGGGGGGCACATTCACACACCTCGCAGATAGAACACAGATGAAAAACAACCATGCCCGAACCAGGATTCTAACCCTGGACGCCCAGATCACGGGGAAGATGCGCTACCCCTATGCAAGGACGCCGGCATTAACTGACTTGAACATAGAATTGTAGTTGGAGAATTCCATTTCGAATATCGTTAGAAAATTTTACATTCCGAGATCCATTGTGCCTGTGTTGTGTCGAAAATTCCTAATTGTAGATATAAACTCTTACCATGGGTAACGCAGTGTTGGACTGCTTGCACTATGGCCGAGACCAGTGAAGTGCGCGTAGAATTTGTAATGTTAACAGAGAAACTACATGAAATAATATCAAGAATCAATGCCGGACTAACGAGGACATGTTTGGTAGCGCAGTGCGGCAGAATTTTGTTTCAATAGGCTATGGCAGCAGAAGACAAATTCTAATGTTTTTACTAACAGCACCACATTACCTGCAGCACCTCTCCTGGACTTGTGACTACATCAGTTGGCAGAATGAACCCAGATGACTTAAAAACCGTGGCTTGATTAGGTGAGTCATAATTTCAGTTGGTTGTCAATAAGGACCTAGTAGGATTTAAGACTAAAAACACGGGTCGGAACGTAACATTGGGCATTTACAGTTAATAAACTAGTGAAATATGTCCCAAAGCATCCAGTTTCGACTGCAATTATTCATATCTGCTAGAATAACTAAAAAACTTTTTCCAATTTATGATCCTGATGGAGATTTCATATATTCCAAGCCTACACAGCCAGTTTTAAATTCCCTTATCTGGCATCAGAAAAAAACTATTATGGCTTACTCAAAGAAAGCAATTTAAACAACTGCTAGAACTATGAAAGCCATTGGCAATTCAACACACAAATTGGTAATGAATGTTGTCTCAAAGGAATGCCATAATTTTTTATGTTATCAGAAGAATCGAGATCTACATATATCACAATTCGGAAGAATTAGTATACGGAAATGTGGTATGATATACTAAAACAGAGATAACTATTTAATCATTATCACTGATAATATATTTGATTGATTATAATCATTACCACTTCCTCATAAAAATACTGGCATCAATATACCTATGAAGGTCATTGACAATTCGTCATACAATGTAATAATAAATGTTCAAATGTATGTTATAAACTTTCGTATTATGGCAGAATAGCCAGAAGATGGAGATTCGCATACATCACAGCTGAAAGGAATTAGTATGTGGAAATGAATGATGATATTTTAAAGCAGAGACAGACAAAGAATGATTATACGTATTGAAAATGGCAAAATTGGGAGTTCTCAAAAACTTAGTTAAAACTGCAAAAATTGATTAAGTAAATATATTTTGTGTTAAACATAATATAAGCTATTGATAAATAAGTAAAAGACTTGGAAATCCAAGACATTATATTCAAAATCGATAAGAAAGTCGGTTAACCTCGGACTAGTGGCTACTTTGTTGGAGGTATTTTGTAAAATCTAGCAAAGAAACGTACGGACTTGCACCATTCCTCCACGTTTCGTCTCGAATCGGTAGCTATCATCGGCTGATAATTTATTCATCCTTCGCCATGATTCAAAGAAAGCGGGCAAGATAAACGACGTGCCGACTGAAGATGAAGACATTCTGCTAAGAAATGAATGGGGGAGATGTCTGAAGAGGAAAACGCCCTGCCTCGAGATTAATCGAGAGAACATACGTTCTTGTATGCACGGAATGTTGTGAAGGAAGAAAGAAATAAAAACCTCGTCACGTTTCTCTACTTTTTCTAATTGTTTTTCTTCGGATGGCACCGACGTTTTATCTTCGGCCTTCACTAAAATAAGAGGGTGTAAGGACTAATATATAATGCATAATTGCTACCTTTTCTCTGCCTCGATGTTCCATTTCTTTATTTGGAGATAAAGGATACATTGTCCTGTCCTATGCTGGCTGCTGATAATAAATCTATTATTAATTGAAAAAAATGGAAATAACAATAGTGGCGTTGGAAAAAAAGTTTTCTTTAAAATGTGCAGAAATATTCTTCTTAAATCTCCTGACAAAGAATAGAATTTCCAGAAAACAGAATTATTGAAAGACGAACAAGATCTTTTTTTCCTTTCAGCATAATTAATATTTAATTTTAAAAACACCAATTTCTTTGAATTTTAAAATTTTCTTTAGTTGGTACAGTGCAATGTATGGAGCATTTATTCAGTTTTTCTAGTAAAAAATATTGCATGCGTTTTATTAATCTTGATCTTGTCGAAAAAAAATCTACCTTTGAATTTCAAATCTTATAGAGGATTTTTTTTTTTTTTTTTTTTGCTCTATGGAAAACTGTAACATTGAAAAAGTATTAATTCATCAAATAATCAAACCAGCGGGAATGATTTCTCCAAAACTTTCCCATATACTTTTAAATAAAAGTTGTTCTCCCCCCCACCCCCACTTCTCCTCAAAATTTATGACCCTTGGGTAAGGCAGAGTACGACTTACATGGCATTACCTTACAATAACTAAGAAATATTAACCTTTAGCATGAATTTAGGATTTTTACTGAATATATCGTGATCCTTGGGTTATTCTTTGGACATTTATCCCTGGTATGAGGTTTATAATAACCAAAAATAGAATTTCGGTTTTAGACGCGTTTTTCCCAACATATCGAAACAAAAAGATGATGCATTTGAGTCTTAAAATCTTGCACCAAATGTGAATTATTCAAGTGATTGCGTTTTTGAATCCTCGGGTTTACATATTTCTGTAAGTACAGGCCGTCGGATGTGGCTAAAATTTGATTGTCATCTATACTAGAGAGGCTGAATCTGTGTACAAAATTTTATCTAACTCTCTTCATTTTCTTAGATATCATGTTAACTTATGGATATCATGAATATCATGTTAACTTATGGACAGATGGATAGATAGACTTTCTATGAATAAACTTTGCTCAGAGTTTGATAGAAATCTACAAATTTATTGTGAAGGTCATATTTTAAAATTCTAGAGCAAAACATTTTTGAGATATTTTTATGACACACAGACAGACAGATATTTTTTTAAAAAAATGTCTTTTTCGAACCCAAGTATGTCTATAATATGTAGATTCTTCCTAAGGTCGATTTCAAATTTTTTGATGGAATTTCTCAATACTGATAATAGAAGAAATCCTTGCCAATGTACTGATGAAGACTTACTTCTGTAAGCCTTGTGGCATACTTTTGGCAGGAGTTTATACATCGAGAACAAAAAAACAAAACAAAAATGTACTGATCAATGGAAAATTACTTTTCATCTTTTTTGTATTATATGTTTTTTATCAAATTCTCTCAAATTCAAACCATTAATCAAAACTCTAAGGAATATACTATACTAAGGAACTAAGGTCAATATACAAAGGAACTATTCAACTATTTTGAATGATTCTTTATTATATTCTGTTCTTATAGCTGACATGAAGTACAAATAAATTCTGAACTTTTATTATTGTATTATTAACATTTTTTTGTATACTTGAAAATAAACATTAAATTATATTTTAATCTTTTCATGAAAAAAAAATTGAGTAATGAGATAAAATTCCGGAATAATAAGAACCATCGTGTATGAATTAACATTGACTATCCTAATACAATTTTTTTTATAGGAACTAAAGCACTAATATGGAATGTTTTCCCTCCTTTTTTCTGAAAGAAATCATTAGGGTATAAATTTATATACTGTTATAATTTTTTAATATTAATTATGAGTTTTAAATTGCAATAACGTTAATTAAATACATGGATAATATAGCTATAATATTTTGAAATAACTAGGCATAATGCTGGTGATAAATTCGAAGAAAATTTTACGGTATCTTCATAGGGAATTCTATGAATTAATTTCGAGTGGAGCTTTTAAACTATTTGCATTTGAATGAAATAAGAATCTACCTTAGATTAAATTAAATGACACCTCAGGTAATATAATATTGTAAATGCAACTATTAAATAGTTATCTAATAAATATCGTAAGCTGTCTTTCCATACTATGTGAAATAAATATTTATTAGACAGTAAAGAAGTTTAATTGCTTTCTTCAAGACGATTTTTTTACGTTAGTTTGGCATCTGAAAATTTCTATAAGTGATGTCTAATGTTTTAATGGCCCTTAACATTATTTTAAATCAATCTATTTTAATAACCATAACAGTTTGAGCCATCAATTAATTGAGAAATACTTAGGAGATAATATAATTATATGAATAAAATTATAATAATGGTGTTGATGATTTCTTATTCTAATAAAAGAACTAACAAACATAAAATAACATTAGATATCACAACTATTGTTATTCATTATTATGTTTAATGTCTGTTATTTTATTTTTAAAAAATGTTGAATCTATAAAATTTGTAAGCAAACGATAGAATTGTACTATATTAAGTTCAGATATTTTATTTATCACATTAACAATAGAGAGATATATCATTACGTATAGTGTTTTAATTGAATTAAAGTGCATTTAAATCTATTTCCTACTTTTTCTGGTCACTTTCTTTATCCCTTTCCTTTATTTCACTATATAAGATTCTAAAAACTTTATTTTATTTGGTAAGAAATCCATTTCAAGCATGTAAAACATTTCGATAACTGGTCAAGTATTGAATTTTGGAGAAGACATGCCAAAAACTGAAATGAAAAAACTGAAAAAATCTTAAATCTGCCGGTTTACCTGGTTTATAAAGAAGTTTAAATTTATTTTCTCAAAGCAGATTATTATTCTTGAAAACAGAGCCAAAATAAATTTTTCTCATCATTGCTGAATGCAAAGAATGGTAACTGTTAATATCCGTTTAGCGCGGCACTTTTGAAACACGATTACATTCTATTACGATTTCAGAAAGGGGAATTAGTGAATAACACGTAATTTAACCCTAAATAACTGCAGTGTATGAATAAATAATATTATTCAATCTCATAGTAGTGAAAACTATTTTTAGTGAACTTATTTATTAAGTTGCGAGTGGCGAATCTGATTTTAGTACAGATCCTTTGAATTCGCTTTTCATTTTTTTTTGCATTAGATGAAAACTTTACAATGTGAAAAAATAATACCAGCCATCTTTGGAGACCAGTTAGTTCGACCAGATTACTGACTTTATACGCTGTTAAATGATTAATACCAAATTAATACTGAAAAGAAAATTTATAGTATTATTTGATACGATTACAAACATGAATTCAATTGAATTACACTAACCTCTGGAAGTTAAGGTACAACATGCGTTTCTAAATTCACCATTAAGAAATGACAATAAAATTAAAATTCACAATTTATATGCCTGATAGTAGATAACTTTAAAAGAACTTATGTAAAACAATAGTTAGCAGTTTTATTTTAAAAAATTGAATACTTGTATATAATTGGAATAAAATGAGCAAAAATCTAATTTTCGTAAATTCTGTATGTATTTATGTACATGATTGTTGATATTCAGTTGTTAAAGTTTCGTTGAAAATCTCTAGGATGAGTTTTTTTTTACTGATTCGTTAAGGTGCTGGTCGGTTGGATGGATGGAAATTGAGTTGTCATAAACTGATGCTATTGGATGTCTCAAAATGTCTCGTATTGTGGTCATGGGATCAGTTTCAATTCAAAGATTAACTGTCTAGAAGACCTATTTCAAGCCGAAGTGAGTTGTAATACCTGCTGGAGACCTTTCCTTTCTTCTTTCGGTCCGAAGAAGAAGAAACACTACAATGCCTCCACTAATGGCAAATCATTTTTTGACAACGAGGACAAGAATTTCAACTACTACAGTGCGAAGACTTTACAAAACAGGTTTTTATACAAGACGATCTGCTGTGTATCTCCCGTTAAAGGCAAGACACAGAGTCACTTGTTTAACTTGATCAAGAAAACATGTCTCCTGGATCAGTCAGCAATGGCCTTCTGTACACTTCACAGACGAATCCAAGTCCACACTGGAGAGAGATTAGGTCGTCAGATGATATTGAGAAAATAATGCATTAGATACCTGTAGTTTTCAACCAATTGTTGTAAGAGACTGTCCCAGAGGTGGTAAAAGATTGGTTTGAGCAGGGATATATCTCAATGGTCACATTGACCTACATGTGTTCCACGAAGGAACTTTGAATGGTGAGAGATATTATGCCGAGTTGCTTCGCCTATAAGGAGCTGTTTTGGTAATGACTTTTCTAATGGACTACAATGTACGACCGCATCGAACTCGGCTTATTGAAGACTGTTTAGAGGGTCATGGTATGGAGCGAACGGAATGGCCAGCTCGATTTCAAGGTCGGAATCTGATATTGTATCTTTGGAGCTACTTCTGGAGATATATTGCTATTCTCTTCCTAGGTTGTTAGATGAGTTGAAGATATCTGGTTTTCGCTTCGAATGTCCTTTCGGTATCCTACAACTTATTTCTTAAACATGGGAAGTCGATGCCGCCACTGCATTGCAGCGAAAGGTGGATGCATTTATTATTTGAACTCATTTATTGAACATTTTACCACATAAATGTATACTGTACTGCTTCCTTCAAGAATGGAGTTATCTGTTAACAGGACATTTTTTTTTGTTGTGTTTGTAAATTTTGTTTTGAACTTCAGAAAATACCTATGTCGAATATATTAAATAATTGCTTAGCGCATAATTTCGCCAAATCTCTTGTTTCATTCATTCTAAAATTAGATTAAAATGACAGGTTGAACTTTGGAGGCTAGTGTAGGTTATTACAAATGTACATATTACGGAATAAAAACGAAAGTGAAATTCCTTTTACGAAACGAATGATTTGTAAAAGCACTTATTTGAATAATTTGATGGATAAGTTCGAATTCCATGAAAACATTTTTACAGACAGTGCATGAAATTGAATTAAAAATATTATTGCAATTAAAGAAAAAAACTATAAGAAATGGAATTGATATCATTAGAAAGGTGATTTTTGTGTCATAAGATAATAAAGACATTTATATAGGAAAATTGTTTGAAAGATATCATCAATTTCTATAGGAAAATCATAGTGATTACCCACCTGACGATGGTTGAATTGACTTGAGTACTAAAAAAACTTTTTATTTGAAGCCTGTTTCTTGATTTCTTTTATATATTCTTTCTTCTGACGGATTAGTTTTCTTGTTGATACGGCGGACCTTCTCCAGAACATTTCGAATGATATTTTAGAAAGCCTATTCGAAGTGTCGAACTTAATGCAGCTATAAAACGTTCAAGGAAATAACTGAAAATTGTATTATGATTTGCTTACATTTGACTAATTCCATTCGATAGGAAGTAAAAAGGCTTGATTTCAGTGCCTTGTAGTATTTTATATAGAGAGGAATAATTCTTCGGGTAGACTATAATTCAAATGCTAATCATTCTAAATGACAGAACTTTCTATAAAATAGAAACTAGAACTTTTTTTACAAAGTTCAGAAGCAAATATTATTTGAACGCTAATAATAATAATAATAATTTATCTTCTTCGTTCAAGGAATTTACAAGTGACGATGAAGAAAATCAGTTTTTAATAAAAATCAACATATCATATTTTTGATGATGCTGTAATAAAGATCTTTATATGTTGTTTATGAAGATTATGGACAATATAGAAAATGTACAAAAAAAAGAATGTGCACAAGTATGTGATATACAACTAAATTGCTTTTATTGTAACAGTTTTAATAGATATTTTTAGTCTAATAACGATTTTATCTTATTCTTAAAAATTAATATTAAATTATGTTAAATAAAAATAAATATATCACTAAAGTTATTTCCAAATTTCTAGTAGCTCAATGGAGGAAATTACTTTTATTCAAGCTTTTTATTTCAAAATATAATGTGTGAATATTTGATAAACATGAACATTCAGGCATTACAAATACGGTTGGAAGTCAAACGTCCGTCATAAGGACATACAGACATGTCAGACTCCTACCCGCCTGAAGGCATGCGGATAAAACTGAAGGATCGGACCATAGCTACAGCAAAATGGCGGGAACCGTGGTTGAGTCCCAAGGGCAATTACTGGCGAAGGTATAACCCTTCCCTAAGGAAGTATGTATATCCCGTCATCGATGGGGGGAACCATACCCCCACCTCTTCGTATGACCACAGAGGGGGGCGAGAACCAACCACCATGCAGGACACTTCTTATCCTCAGTTACGAGGTGCCCTCCCGGTGGAACATGCAGACATAAAAAATTTTTTGTTGATAATATGTAAAAGAAACGCAACTTCAATATAAAATATTTCAAGGAAGAAATGAAATACTTCAAGTTTCGTCACAATCATTCAAAATGTCATCTTACTTCAGGATGTCTTATGATATGATATGATATATCGTCACGAGCGTTTTCCTTCTGTAAGATGGACGAATGCAAATTAAAAATATCAGGGTACATTGTGTCACTTGATAATTTACTACATCATTGGAAAATATCAATTAATCGAATGAGGTTTTTTTAGAGAATAAACAATCTCCCAGAACAACTTAACTCCTAAAAAAAATTATCTTTTGCTCAAATTCAATAAATCGTTTGAGAAATTCAATAATTTAATTATAATAATTATTATTTAAATTAATCCAACTACGTTATTTGGGAATTTTCTTTTTAAGGTGTACAATGCGACAATAATTTCATGTCTAGACATAGTATATTTAAATAATCATGACAAATTACCTTCTCCACTAGTCTAATGGAGCTAATAAAATATATAAAAGGTTCTTTTACTTATAAAATAAGCTTCGCAAATCAAATTTTATTTATTTTTTATAGTAATTAGGAATACGCTTTCGGTGAATAATGGTCAAGAAACTTTAGATATATATATATATTTTTGTGCATATAAATTCATTTTCATTTGAAAGAATTATTTCAACGAAATTTCTTATTTGAGAGTAATTTGTTCAAGAAAGAGCTATAAGATTTGTGAGTGTTATTGTGTATATAGATTGTCTATTTTTTTCTTTATAATTTTATTTTTATTGCCATTACTGGAAAAATATATAATCGTTTGTTATAATGTTTTATGATTAGTTTAAAGAGCTGGAAAAAGAAGACGTAATTCTATTAAGAAGATTAACTTATTTTGATTCTCCCAACATCAAATCTGGATGAATTTTATGGCCGATTTGCTTTTTATTAGTTTTAATAATCATTAGATGATCTTAGTTTGTTCTTTTCAAGACATTAAATTTAGTATAAATTTCCTTTATAATAACGCAATTGTTTTTGAAAATTAGAAATACTGAATAAGTATATTTATATTATCATAATTTCAAAATAAGAGCCCCCCCCAAATTAATTGCTGATTCTAAAACAATGATTTAAATAAGATAATATGAAAATTTATGACGCATCGTTTTCTTAAATGAATTGGATGTCACTGTAGATAACAATATATATCCTTTTATAGAAAAATATTTGGCATATGTTTCAAAATGATTAAAAGCAAAATTATTATTATTGATTTACTGACATTTGCTTTTGTTTTTTTCTCTTACACGAAATACCTAGAAAAATATTGTAATCAACAAAAAATTCGAAAGTGAAATTTTAAAGAATTATCCAGGCTCCAGACTTCTCTCTGTCTAATGAATAAATTTTTCACGTAAAGTCTGTTTGTCAGTACTTCTGTCGGTCTGTCTGTGAACACGATAACTCAAAACGTCTGAGCTAGATGAGTGCAATTCAATATACGGAGTTACGACAAAATTTTTAGATGTCAATCAAATTTTGAACGAAATCCATTCATAAGAATTCTGTCTGTCTGGCTGCTCGAGACGAGTAAACTCGTCAACTACAGAACACATTGTTAAGTAGATAAAATTTTATGCAAGTTTTAGCATCTTAAATACGGATACTTAGCAAATTTTGAATTAAATCCGTCAAATTTTAAGAATTCGTCGGTCTGTACTTTCGTGTATGTAAGCGCAAGAACCCATAAGCGCAATGATTTAAATCAAGGAAATTTGGTGTATTATCTTGTAATTACAACTTGACTTGACTTTTAGTATCAATCAGCCTGTAAAATGAGTCTAAAATTCACATTCTCGCTACAGAGTTCTATATTTTTTTAACTATATTTCACCAGTGCCGTTCTAGGTACTCAAGGTCATCGATTTTATGACTATAATGGAATGATCACTTCCACCGATTCCAACTAGAATTCAAATGCGATCACCATTCATTACTTGATGTACTATATCAAGTTAACGATAAGTTTACTGTATCCGTATATTTATTAGCATGCCTGAAGCAAATGACGGTAGTTACTCCCTATAAGTAAGATGTTCTGGTACATTTCTAGGTACTCAAGGTCATCGATTTTATGACTATAATGGACTGATCACTTCCACTGATTCCAACTAGAGTTGAAATGCGATCACCATTCATTACTTGATGTACTACACCAAGTTGACGATAAGCTTACTGTATTCGTATATTTATTATCATGTCTGAAGCAAATTATGGTAGTTACTCCTTATATGTAAGAATCAATTTCCCGATTTTTCATTTTGAAATATCTGGTATATAAAGATGGCATTCATAATATTTTATTAAAAATATACAGCTGACAGTTAGCCCTCATTTAGATGAAGAAATAAGTAATGAGTCTTAAACATGTTTACTCCTTACATTGCCATATAAATGTTTTTATCCTCTCCCCCTTAAAAATTCGTCTTTTTTAATACATATGATTGTTACGGTAAACAATTGCAATTAAGAAAAAACAATTCCAGAAAAATATTAAAATGCATTATACAGTAATAAGAGGAATTTCAGAAATTATGTTATTCTAATCATTTATTATTATTCCCATTAATAAATATAGAAAAGACAAAGCAATCGAAGATGTTTGGGAATTAATGATCAAAATAGCTCGTTTCATCAAAGATTAATTTTGTTGTTGTTTTCCGAGTCATTTAAAAGGAATGCAGTTGCTTTCATTAATAATAAAATAAATACATTTGAAATTTGAATTAATACATTTATAATAAATTGTTCTGAGTAAATATTTTTGGATATTTTAAATAAATTGCACACAAAAAACATTAAGAATTTCATGTTTGTGAATATTTCAGTAACAAAAGAGTTTCGTATCCAAAATTTGAAAAACAATCGGATGAATAAAATCCCCCTAGGACATTTATGTTGATTAAATTGTTTGTCTACTTAATTACGATATAACTATGATTAAAAATTGCTTATTTAAATCTTCTTATCTTTTGAAAATCACATGTTTATTTGCTTGTTTTTAAAAATCTTTTTATATTGTGAAAAACTATTGATGTCAATTTTTCAAAGGCAAACTAAAAGAGTTTACATTAAAACACTTGTTAACAGAAAAATGTTTACCCAAAATACATACATATAAAATTAAATATCTTATAGATCTAATTACTGAATGATTTTTAAAATAAATAAAACCTTTTATGTGTAACATATACTAAAATAGTTTTTTTTTTGTACAAGTCAGAGAAGCCTTATTTAGGTAAAAACTGTAGTAAAGTTAGGTAAAAACTGTAAACTAAAATATAAGACTAATATTTATAAACTTTTACATATTACAAAATAAAATTTACTATTTCATTACTGAATTTTAAATAAGATTAATTTTAATTAAGATTATAATTAATTAATAATGAACATTATCATTAACATATTCAAAGTAATTGGTGGCTATAATTTTCAGATTTTATTTAAAGAGTTCTTGACAATTTTCTCTTTCTATTTTTATTAATGTTGTGAAAATTGATGTTTAACATATATTAATATTATATTTTAAAAATAGTATGTAGTGAAAGATACAAAATAATAAAATAAAAGCAAAAATTAAATTTGCTTAAAAATATCTTTGCTTATTGGTTTACGTTTCTCATTTTCCCCCTACAAATTTGAGTAAAATATTTATGAATAAAAGGGACAATTGGAAAAAATGAAAGCATATCATTCTTGCGTAAGTAGAAAACTTAAATAATTGCATAGTTTTAAATATTTTACAACGAACAAACAATTTTAAAAGTATTCCTGCTAATTTATAGATATAATTTAATTTTAATAATGTAAAGTAAGCTGAAATTAGTTGGAATAATTTTCTTAAAAGCAATAACCAACGTGAATTTCTCGAGATACATACGGTTATCATACTGAGTATATAAAATTGGTAATTTCAAAAAAAAAAAAAAAAAAAAATTCTTTTACTAAAACATAATTCTTTCTTTATGCAATAAAAATGCCATTTCTGATGAGAAATGAAACTTACACAAATCTTGTCTATTTTACTTCAAAACAAGAATTTAATTATTAAAAATAATTGAAGGAATTAAAGCGATAATTTATTGATAAATAGATTATATAAAGCAATCGCTAAGCGTTTGAAATTTCTATATCTATTACATAAATAGTATTTCAACAGTTGTAAAAATATGCAGAAATTTTGATCTTGAACAAAAATTTTATTTCTAAAATTATGAATTTCATGAATTTGTCAATCATATTGTTAAAAATTAGAAACTTTGAAATATGTACAAGAATTTTTGTTAGTCTCTATTTTGACCAACGATAAATGATTTTTACTGATTTTAGAAATTACAATAAGTCACAATACCCCTTGTTGAAGATAGTAGTAAAATTCTGAATAAATGAAATACTGGAGCAGCATTGATAGGAACTATAAATGAGTTCTTAGGCTTGCCACCGACCAAAGGTACAACCATTCCCATATGTGGCACTTCCCATCTTCTGTGGGATGGGTAACTGTCCTCGATTTTCGGTAAAGTGAAGTTAGAGATAGGGATATTTCATACTATGGCACATTTAGTTTAGACATTTCAGCTTACTAGATATATTCAAAGTCCAACAGTTGCCTATTAACTATAAAAATGCAAATTAATTCATTTTATCAAAGAGCTTCGTGAAACACTTAACATAGTGTGAACCAAATCTTCCAAGGGTTTGATCGTCAGTCAGTCAGTCCGTTCTTTCAGAAATATGTAAACGCGATTATTTAAAATGACTTAAAATATATCAAATTTGATATGTCGTTATGCGACTACAAATGTAGCAGTTCCGTTGCTAATGAACGTCCCGTTTTTAAGCAACACTAGGGCTATTTTGGGACGGACCTCGTAATTTTGAACCGCCGTCAGATGACGAGGATGATACCTGAGCTGGCACCTCCCTCTCCACATCACACCAGTTAGAAGACGTTTGGCCATGACGGATTTAACGTGCAACAGACTCCCTTACACGACGGTTCTTCGGTGGAATCGTATCACGAACCTGGGCCCTCCGGTTCCCAAGCCGAGACCTTACAATCAGGCCACGGCGGACCCTTTCAATTGGTTGGGAAAAACGCAATTAAATCATAAATTCGATATTAATGTATAATTAATGTGTTCCAGGAAATAGTTTTCAAGGAATCACTAAACATCATACGGTATCATACGGTAGATTAAGTTACTCAAAGTTTAATGTTTCTTAACTATTGCCGTATAAGGTGTTCTTTACCCTACCGAAGGTCCACAATTTTTTTGCAGGACATGAGCTTTATTAGAGTGTGCGAGAAAATTTTGTGGAGACCATTCCTGACGTTATGTTTGCTTGTCTGTGAACACGGTAATTCAAAATCACTTTGATTTAGGAGAAAAAAATTCGGTACATGGCTTTTACACAAAATGAGTAAATTGCTATGTAGTACACCTGTAGAAGTTTCAGGTGTCATCCAAGTCATCTGACCGCTTTTCAAAATTACGAGGTCCGTCCCAAAATAGTCCTAGTATTGCTTTAAAACGGCACGTTAATCTACAAGTAACTAAACTAAACTAAACTCAGTAGAATTTTGTCTGCCCGGTGGTCCGAATATAAGTTAGAGTGATAACTCCAAAACGTACATGTATTTTTAAGGTTGAATAATTCCAGAAATTTTAAAAACGCTTCTTTGAAGCTCATGGTTTATATATTGTGTTAAAAATGAATACAAATACAATTCACATAACTATTCCTATTGATTTTCGGCTCTTTCCGATTATTTGCTTTTTCTATATGCAGATAGATAAATGTCGACACAAAAAATTTCTTCTCCGTTAAATAGTGGGACTGAAGGAAAATAAAAGAAAATTACTTCGTGAGTTGCATTTACAATACGTAGCCGGAAGCAAAACTGCGAGAATATTTCTTTTTATTAAGATAAGTCTCTTCGGATAATAAAAAAAAAGAGCAGACTCGAATCGCGCAAACTTTAAATAAACGCCATACCGGGGTTTGGCGCTACGATGATTAAAAAAAACAGAGAATCTCGTTAAGTGAACCGAAAGTTTGAAGGAAAAAAGATTTTATAGAATGTAAAAGTAAAGATTATGTTTTATGTTTATGAAACAGTCGTGGAAAAAATTTTAGTTAGATGCATTCATGCTTTTATTACTTATGATAAATTAGCTTTGTATGTATTAAATTTTAGTTAGAATACTTCGAAGATACATATAATTAACTGCAAATATTGTCAAAGCATCAAAGTTTTATTACCAAATACCTAATTTTTCTTGTTGAAACGTACAATAAAAAAATAAAGCTAAGTTGGAAAATATTATTTGGGGAGAAAAATGGTGGCTCTAAATAAAGAAAAAAAAAATGACGGCCAAAACAGTAAGAGAAACAATAATTAATCAAATGCTAGTGTTTTTCATATTTTTTTTAATGCATAATGACACTTTGCGTATGGGAAATGTTCTGTAATCACCTACAAAATCAAAATTAATCTGCTAGAATTCATTTCATACTGATATCTTCCAAATTAGAAACTGTTTGGGGCTCTGATTCGGACATATTGGATTTTAGATGTCCCATTGGCAAAAATCCTGAAGATTCTGATGATTTTGATGATTGTGGGTACATAAATACTGGGAAATAATACAATTACCGAAGTGTTGCGTTAACAAACGTTTCACAAAAGTCTTTAGTTGAGAGACCGCACTACCTTCTGTGGTGATGTTCATGTAGAGTGTTTTATAAAGCATTTCATCGCCATTAGAAAAATAAACTCTTTATTTCACTAACAACCATCAGAACAACACTGCTTAGCGCACGTATACATAGAACGGGGATTTCCCCGGGCGAAGTATTAACATAGATTGTATTAGGGAAAGTAGATAGATAGCGCTTTAGAATGACATGAATGAAAGTGGCGCTACGATCACATCAATTTAGAAGATGTCAGATAGAACACTTCGAGGTCGCAAATCAAAAATAATGAAATTATTCAATTTTACTTTTAACAGGTAATAACTATATATGAGTTTATAAATCTTGGATAAGGATCTCATTAAAAAAAGTGAAAGCCTTGTTCAAAGAACTTGTTATCTCACACTTAGCAGCCATTTTTTTTTTTTTTTTTTTTTTTTTTTTTTTTTTTACTTTTTCGTGTACGAGGTATAAAAAAATGAAGTAGTGCAGCCGTTACAAATTTCCAACTTGAGATATTAACGAATCGCCATGTTTCGGGTATCCTTAAGTCCAAAAAAATACATTTTATTTTTTATGTCTATCCATTTATTATTATGATAACTCAAAAATTAATATAAATTAGTATATGGACTTCGAAATAAATGTTACATTTTTAGATGTCTTTTATATTTTGAACGAAATCCATCCAGAAGAAGTCTGCTGGCTGTCCGAGTACAAATGGACCCGATCCCTACAAAATATGATGAAATATGTAGATGAAAGTTGATACATATGTTTAGCATTTAAAATGTAGAATTCTTATGATATTTTGAACCAAATCTGTAAAAGAGTTGACCGTCTGTCAGTCCATATTTTCTTGTGTATGTAAACGCAATAATTGAAATATACAATAACTTAAATAAACCAAATTTATATGTGATCCTTTGATTGCAAATGCAGCTCTATATCAAATTCGATTTGAATTAGTCAGAATTAAAGTGTTTAAAATCCATATTTCAAAATGAATATGCAAAATCCCTTTCGAATACTTGTATATTAACTGCACCATAGGGCTTAATTGCCAAAAAAGTGTCATAGATCGGTAGAAAGATTCAGTAAAAATGCTAAATTGAAGTCAAAGATCGTAACTGTTATTCACCATTGTCACCTTGCAGCCATATCCAAGGTTTACATTCAATTTCATTTTATTTTAAATTTAGCTTATTAATTATAATATTGTAGAGGAAATGCAGGAATTGCTAACAATGGGAATATTTTTTTTATCAATCTATTCAAATCTTAGAATATGCCGCTGACATTGGCATCATTGGAGAACAAATCAAAATTAATTCAAACATTTGTATCCCTTGAGTCCCCTGCTAGGAATATGGTTTGACAATAAAAGAAACAGAACCAAATATTTAGAAACAACTAAAAGAAAAAATAATCTCGAATTCCTTAAAATAAATAGAATTCAAATACTTTGGAACTTTAACTAATGAAAATAATGATATAAGCCGGAGAATAAATAATGGAAAATATAGGTTTATAGAGGCTAAAATAAATTCTTGAATTAAAATATCTGAATCAAACAAACAAAAACCAATATTTATTTATAAGATCTTGACTCCAACACTTATTTTGTATCACTACGAGTGTTGGACATTAATCAAGGCAGCTGAAAATAAACTGCTAAAATTTGAAATTAAAATCTTAAGAAAGATTTATAGGTATGTAACCGAAAGCAATGTTTGACGAATACTTTACAACCGTGAATTATACACAAATAACTCAAAAAGCCCAACATGATTAAAATCATCAAGGCTTACCAGGTAACTCGGACACTTGCAAAGATTAAAGGACTTCAACCCAGGAAAAACGTTTTTATTTAGCAAACCTACAGTTTCAAGAAAAGAAGCCGCCTAAATTTGGCTTGGCAGTTCACAACAAATCCTGTCGATACTGCTACGTTCAGTGGTGGCGAGGTGGTTGGCAGTACAAAAGAAGGTGGCTTGACAGCATTGAGAAAGACCTCAGCGTGCTCGGTGGCGGAAATTGAAAGTCTATGTAATTGTCGTGATCTATTCTAGGCTGCTGTGCCGAAGAAGAAGTCATAATATCCCTTACTATACTTAATATTTCAGAATTTCTTTATGAAATTCATTGAAAAGATGATATTTTTTTAAAAAGTCAATTAACATCAGCTATCAACAACTGAAGCAAAATACGCTATTAAATATTTGTAAAAAATGAAAAATAAAAGGAATTTCATTATAAGAATGAAAAAAATCATTCATCACAAATATTTTCGATTTTTTTTTTTTTTTTTTTTTTTTTTTAACAAGGATAAAAATTGTACTACAATTAATTTGATTCCTTTAAAAAGAGATTTCTTTTAAATTTTGTGTGATATATGAAACCTATTTTTGTTTAATAATAGTTTTCCAACTTTTTGTTTAAAAATACTAAAATTAGTTTATTTTTTATTAAAATTCTTATCAAAATATGGAAAGGGTTTTAGAAATACTCGTTGCCACTTCTGTAGATTCTGTATATTCTGTATATTCTGTAGAGTAACCTACATCAACACATTCACTTTTATTATTGAAACAGACCGAGATGGAAATGTTGTTGGGCTCCTAACCCACATATTTTTTTGTTTTGTTTTTCCAATTCTACCAATGCTCCTTTTGTATTCCCATTAGTTTGACACCAATGGGCCGCTGGTTTAATTTATGAATACTCTTTACTGTAAAAATATAAACTATCTTTATTTTCTTAGAAATGCTTTCTCCAAAATTTTTGCATTGAGTTAATTCAGTTTTAAGAATTAAATTTCATAAGAGCAGTTGCTTCAAGACATTCAATAGCATTCAATAGCTTGTAAAATTAATCTGTCATCGCATTTCTGAAACAGGAAACCAGAGGCAAATGACAAAAATAGAACTGATTATATAGTGAATATATATATTTACGATATTGTACTATATAACTTATTTTTCACGATACATTTATGCTATAATAACCCATATTTTTCCTTTCCTTTCCTTACCGAACGCATCGCCAACAGGAAATCCCCTTTTTGGATTACTTCACTGCCACTGGTCAACCAACCCAGTGCATGGACATAAAATAATCTTTTATCTTTTCCTTTATCTAAAAAGATTCTATCTTAGTCGCACACAAATATTGTAAAATATTGTAAGACATTGGTCAATATTCTCAACATTGTTTAATATCGTGGAATATTGTTTTAATACCATATAATATGGAACAATATTGTAAAACAGGCTGTGATACAGAAATACTGTGTGAGATTTGTCTTTCTGAGTTTACCGTATATTCCGTAATTTATACAGAATCCCTATACGATATATTCCTATGTTAACAATATATAATTTACAAGTTATTCTTTTTTCCATTTTCTTGGCATTTCCATTATTAGAGAATTTCATTTATCACTTGCTTGCTTTATCAATAAGGGAAATTTCTTACTTTTCATTTCTTCCCTCTTTTGTTCAAGAGTTTCGTTAGGCAAGAAAGGAGCTCTATGTGATTTAATATTAAATAGAACTACCTGCATGGCATTATTAATATTATATAGTTACTGGAATATGAAGAGTTATATATTGATTTTGATAGACTAAGATTTTTGAAGCTTGTTGATTAACTTTGCAATTGATTACACAAAAATTTTACTCAGAACTGTTGCCAAAAATAGTTGAAAACCAGATGGTTTATTTTATTTTGTCAATTAATATAAAAAAATATCCAAATATCAACAACCATGAATTCCCAAAATGGTTCAATATTGTTTTCAAAGTTTAACAACAACTTTTTCTCTTGATTCAAAACGTTGATATAGCTTACATTATAAATCCCTCATTAAAATTGCGCATTTATACTTTAATATTCCTTTCAGTTTCATAAAACAGAAAGGAACATGAATTGACAGAAACAAAATTTTGCATATAAAAGGAATAAAAAAAACAACTTCATTGGCTAATATTATATTTTTAAGCTGCCTCTTTAAATTAGTATTTAATGACCGCCTCTTTAATTCTGAAGTAATGACAAAAGTATTCTACTGGGTGAGTCCATGCTTTAATTAAAGTAAAATATTCTTCATGCTCATTTAATTTCAAAAGTTTCTACTCCAACTAATTTGGAACTTTAATGTAAGTTTGTAGTGTCCTATCGTAATGTCTCACAAAACATTTGGTGTGTTACTCGCAATATCGTTAAAAGTTAATTACACTCGAATAAAATAGACGTCATTTATAATTCAAGGTAGCGTACTGATAGAATCATTCCAATTTGCTTTCAAAACCCATGTTTATTTTGAAGTGTTATATTCAGACCTATCCGGAAATTTAAATGTTATTTTCAATTGAAGTAAATAGATATTTTTTGAAAGTTTATTGTATCAGAAAACTCATTCAAGTTATTTTTAAATCTCAATATAATAGCACCTGAAATTAAAGCTTTTAAATGTCTCATAGCGATTTAGATTTCAATATTACCAACATTTCAACATCAGCACATTATTTACTTTATGATGATAAAGCGATCCAATTATAAAATCTCTTTCAGTAACCAAATCAAAAAATATGCTTTTGTTCCACGACAATATTTATTTTAACGGTGAAAAGAGGTAATTTATAGTAGTACCATTAATTGGTTTTCGTATTCTCCAAAATAATACAGTGGTTTGATATTTAATGAAAGTAAATAAATATAAATATAGTATAGTCCGGAACAATTTATGCTTTGATTATCTTTTTTAAATGGTTTTCGTGTTAGTGATTTCATAAGGGGAAAAACATTTTGCCTTATTTTCTCTGAAATTCGAAATTAATGTTACGCATAATTGTTTACTAATTCTCACATGAAATGATTCTTGAAATATCGAAAATTTTAAAAATACTTACTTTATAAGATGAGCAAGATATCTATTTTAGAATAAAAATAATTAGTGTAGATAGGCAATACTTGTTTGTGTCGATTCACTAAATTTAACTAGCTCAATATTTCTATATATCTGGGACTCTAAACATGATTACAAGTTTTCTATCAATTCACTGGAATGTTTGAAACCCTAGATTAGTATATACGCAATGCCTATGACTTTAGTTTTCGAATTCAAACTTTCTCTTGGGGATCATCCTTGTTTGAAATTGTGTTCTAAATCACCTAAGCCCTATTCGAATATCTTCCACTGCTTAAAATCGGATATGAATACGTAAGGATTAGCATGCAGGATTCGTGGAGCCGGATTTCCGGTTTAATATCCGTGGATTCCGCTCATTTGAACTTAACGGATTGTGCCCGATTACGTTTCGTGACGTCACCTCATCTTTAAGCATCCAGTTGCATTTACTGGCAGTAGCACTGCGCACTGGCGACGCGCATCCTGGCGCTAAGTACCACGGGTAAAGTTTAACTAAGGAAATTATTAGTCGGTATGCTAGCGAATTGTACTGACAGAATTGATTCAGAGTTGCAGGCCCTGCAGATTTAATAACTATTTGCGCATATTATTTGCAATATATTATACAATTGTCGTCATGCATTGTACGGCTATTTATAAGCAAATAAGTATAATAGAGTGAGAACTATTAGTCTAAAGGTTTAAATATGCAATCTTAGCTATATGGAAATGCTTTCAATTCAGTATGATGTCAATGTTTGATTAGTTGACAGTCATACCGAATTAATATATATATATATATATATAATTTACGATGCAAACGCTTTTTAGTACTTTTAGAATTGCAAATCAACGCTAACATAATCAACTCATTTCTGATTTTTTTTCCTAATAGATTTGACGTTAAATATTATCAAAATTAAATTTAAAAAATTATTTAACAAATCTATCCAAAACATAATTTCTTATTTGATTTACTCCTTTTGAACATTTTGGAAATTTAAGAAACTTTTTAAATAAAACTGAGTCTATATCCTGAAATTCTATGAACGAAACTTAAAGGCATTTCTTTCGAATAATGCAAATTATTTCTTAAAAATATGATTATGTAGTAAAAGTTTCGAATATCCATAATCCTTTCAAACACCTGAAATTATTTTATTTTTGAAGATGATGCCTAATGACTAATTTTTAGGAAATTTTCAGAAGAATAGTGTAGTTGACGTGGTAGTGTAATTTAGTAGAAATTGTGCAGTGTAGTTTAAAGGAGATAGCATAGGTACAATTTAATTAAAAAATATCTTATATGGAGGCAGTATTAGAAGATGTACAAAGTGCTTGCAATTAACATTATCATGCTCCCTCTATCAAAACAATATATATATATATATATATATATATATATATATATATATATATTTGTAAGTAAATGTCTGTGAGTCCGTGCTTCTCCTTTGTTTGCATATGTTTGAAAAGGGTGTTCCAAAATTATCTCAAAATTTGAATTTGCCAACATTCGTGCAGTAAAGTGTTGGCAAACCTATTAAAAAAACCTTTGGCAGCTGATAGTTTAGGATTAGTAAAAAAGGAGCGTTACGTGATAGAACAAAGTGCTTTCATTGTTGAACAATATTTCAAAAATAATGAAAGTCTGGTGGAAACAGTTCGAAAATTTGAGAATTGGCCAAGTAGTAAATGTGATTTAACAACATTGGATTTCTTTTTATGAGGTTATTTGAAGTCAAAGGTCTATGCCAATAAACATATAAGCACGCGCGAATTGAAGGAGGAAATCCAATGTTGCATTGACGAAATTCAGCCAAATTTATACAAAACGTTCATGGTAAATTTCGACAAAATAGTGCACTTTGCCAGCAAAGTCGTGGAAGCCATTGTGTTATGTGTCATTCCATGCATAATCCTATCTTATGTACTTTAAGATTCAATAAAAATATGACAATTTAAATAATCTATGTTTTTTACTTAATTAAAATCTTGCGTTAACAAGTTATTCTATCGTGTAATATTAATTGACTGAATCTTATTACATATCGCATCTACTGAAATCTAAACTATTGTGGTGAAAGCTTATAAGCGAGTTAACAGCTACGCTACCCGAGCAATTGCTTTTGTATTGTGGTCATATTACTGGGCTGCGAACCACAAGGTCCCAGGTTCTATCCTCGCTCATCCCAATCCGCTACACTATCAGCTGTTAAATGATTTTTTTAATAGTGTTGTCAAGACTTCACTGCATAAATAGTGGTAAATTCAAATAGTGCTTTGATTTTGGGCACTCTTTATTTTGTAAAGGTAATAATTTAAATGATTTAAAAGAGCTTGTTGACGTCATACTTTAAAAAATATAAACATATTATCTTTAACAATTTATGGTTTTATATGAAAGGCCGCTAAAATCTTTAGCATTATTTATTTGATTCCCGTTGATCTTAAGTTTGATATGGTTACCCTATATAATGTCAACGAAGATTTTAATATCTGGAGGAAAAGTAAAACTATTATTGTACGATATCTGATCATATATTGAACTATATGGCATTTTGTGACTTTATAAAAATTATAGTTACTCAATTTTTTCCCTCTTTGTGTTTCCCATTTTATTCCTTTTTCATTTATAATATAATATTCTATGCTTCTCATATCTTTTGTAGCCTTAAACTTTGGATAGCTTTGGAACTTTGCATTTTTTTTATTGTTATCACGATGTCTAAAATAAGTCTACTTTCAAAATTACACTAACAAAACAAGACCTTCAGAAATCTTCCTGCCACCCTGGAAGAACAATATCATCTGAGATTTTACTACAAGGAAGAATTTCATTTGAAAAACAAAGTGTTATAAGTGACAATTCCAATTTAATATTTACTTGCCATAATTGTCAGCTGTATTTTATCATCCGTTTTTTCTTCCTTTTTTAAATGGTACAATTTCTGAAAATAGCATTGCTTTATACCGCTCCTCGTATTTTCCTGTAAAATACTTATGTCTGCTGTTAAGTTTCCTTTGTCAGCCATTAGACGTTTTAAAATCTTTTATAACAGTTTTATCCGCAATTTTGGAGGCCATATTGTCTAACTTTCGATCAGACATTGTTCAATTAAAGTTTGGAAAGTCATTTTAAGATTAATTCTTCTTATTCTTTACTTCGAATCTTTGACATTTTTGTTTTGCTTCTTAAGTTGGCAACTGAGCATCATTACTTCGGATAATCTTAATCTTTCTGAAACATTTTATTTTCTTAGGAAGTCACTAGTTTCTCTTTTGAGCTTAATCTTGTCTTAATATTCTTTAAAAGTTATAGTGTTTTAATGGTACGAAAGAATTTAATTTTCTGTAACAATTGGTAGATAATATATATCAATTGCAATCGTATCTGTCTTAATATTCTTGAAAACATATAGTGTCTTTAATGGTATGAAAGATTTTTAATTTTCTATAGCAATTGATAGATAATATCTATCAACTGTTTTCATATCTGTTTTAATATTCTTGAAAACTTATAGAGCCTTTAACAATATGAATTTTTTTTAAAAATTTTTTGTAATAATTGATAAATATTATCTATCAATTGGTATCCTATTAGTCTTAATATTCTTGAAACCCTATAGTGTATTTAATGTTAAGAAAGATTTTTAATTTTCTGTAACAATTCATCAATTATATCTATCAATTATTATCTAAGGTCTTAATTTCTTGAAAACCTATAGTGTCTTTAATGGCATGAAATATTTTTTAATTTTCTGTAAGAATCAATAAATAATGTATGTGATTTAAGGGATCCAAAGTCAAATATATAATGATAAAAGACCCATATCGTCGAAAGAAGCCTAAAAATTCAACTTCTAAATTACTCAGATATAAAATATAAAATAGGGTGCCGACCCCCCAAAAAATCAGTTGTGCCTCTTTTGTAGTCAAAATAGTTTTCTGTTTGCAAAGAGGTGCCATTAAATGTTATTCTTAGATTCTTCTATTGGCATTTCTCAAATTTAAGTTGATTGTTAATTTATGTATGGGGAAAGTAAGCAGTTTTAATTTTGGGAAAAGTTGAGGGTTTGGATTTTCTCATAAATACCTGATGTAACATAATTTAAAACATCATAATAATTTATTTCTGTTATATTTAAAAAGAAATATATTCAAGTAGCCTCTATAAGAAACATTTGAAATGCTGTTTCCAAAACAATAAGTCTGAGACGCATCATGAAAACGATTCTTTAGAATAGAAATTCATCAGCATTTTCACCGTTTAAAAGCATGCTTAAATTTAAAATTGCAAATATTCGTTTGCATAAAACTGAATATCTGATTATTTACCCACTATTTACCTTTGATGGACAGCTGGTTTACCAATAATATTGGAAGTATTCAATTTAAATTAAATATGTTACAAAGCATAGTAAATATGTTACAAAGCAAATTATTTGTAAGTATTAAGTTGTGACAAATATCAAATTCGTGTTCTACAGATAGCCGTACATATGTTCTGTTTATTGATTCTATGATTTTTCCTAATATATTCATTATCTTCTATTATAATTAACTTTCAAACTAAATGTATATGAAAGTTCCTGCAGATCAGAAAAACATTAAAACGGGTCTGTCCAGGTTATCTATTTTCTTACAATTCGTCATTTTTCGCAGGATTATAATTTATCATTTTTTATTCCTCGTGTAAACAGCACGGTTAATTAATGGAGTTTTTTTTTCTTTAGCATTCAGCTATGGAACAAAACGCATAATTAAATATTTGAAAGATAAATAAAATAAGTGTAAATTTCATTACAAAAAAAAAGAAAGGAAATCCATTGTTGCAAAATAAGGAAAGGACGATTTTTAAAATCTTGCCAGAAATTAGTAAACATTTGCATAACAAACAAATTTGTATCATCCAACATATTTTTTTTTTAAATTTGTAAATGGTACATGATTTAACTTTGAGCAGTAATATTTTTGAAAATTATGTTTAAAGTTTAATAAAATCCTCTGAAATTCCACTTCCTTTTAAATAATTTGAATCTCAAAAAATCGTTTTAAGGTGCTTCATATCCCTCGAAATTAGATCTGTGTGAAATTAGGTAGCTCTAGATCAAGCTATCTTTCATATAGAGAGTATCAATACGCTCATAGATACACATTTTCTACTTTACTTTTTTATAACTCTAATAATAATAAATTTAAACTTAGTTATGAGTATAAATACGGGTATAATTAATTCCTACGCTGGAGTAATAGAGCGAAATATAGAAATAATTAATTAACAATAGAAATAATTAGCAACATTTTTTTTTTATCTTATGAAACGCAGCCAGTTTAATAAAGATACATTTTCCTTAATATGAATACTATATTATTTTCCTTAAATACTTAAAAATCTTCGTTAAGCAGAGATGGGTTTTCGATAGAGGAAAGATTTTCATCTTATTTTTAATTACACAAATTTATTTTTAAGAATATAAATTTGTGTAATTAAAATAATGATAATGATGAATAATATTACGGTTGCTTTAATTCCTTGGGCTTTCGATATGATAAAGAGCGTAAGAAACACACACACAAAAAAAATTCAAATTATATCTAGACGTTCTATATCTTTTACAGAAAAGTCGAAAAAAGTAAAAGTGTTTAAAAAGTACTTATTTCTCTCATTGCTTTCGGCAGGGAAAAAAGGTGAAGTTGATATCTGATATAGAATATGGAAGCTGCGAATGCAAGCATTCTGAACATAACATTTAAAATGCATCGTCTTAATGATTTATTACTGTAAATGATTTATTTAACAATAAGAATTTTTTTTGATACAATGAAATAATATTAAAAAATACTTAAATTGAAGTCACGTTGTTTTTAAACATTAAATGCTAGTTAAATGTTCGTCCAATTAACAGCCATATTAATCTGTTGAATTTTTAATGTATTGCCCTATCAGAATTACTTAAAAAATTTAATCCGCGGTTACAATATTTTTTTTTCTATTTTAAAACCAAACCAAACAAAAAAAAATCTTGTATCTGAGCCTCGAAAGGAACACTTAAAAACAGATGAAAAAAATAGTTGGATGTTAAGTACCCTACAAAATAGAGAAGGGGCACAAAACTCAAATAAAACTAAAGTTAGCTTCACTGGTATCAGTCTAAAAAAAAAAATAAGAGCACTTTCAAAAAAAAAAAAAATCTTTTAAAGCACAATCAAAAGAAAGGAAAAAAAGTGGCTCTTTCTTTTCTATACTCTTGAGACTTTAAGTATTCGAAACAGAAAATTGAACGAAAAATTTGAAAATGGGCATCCCAAGGGGATGTTATGTCCTTCATGTCCCTAAAAAAAGTCGCGAAAGCAGATAAAAAAAAAATGTGGAATACTTTTACCCTCGATCGAATCCCTACACTAGTTAAAAATGAACTAACAGATGTAAAGTTAAAAGTGGTGCGCTTTGACATCATTGTTTTAAACAATATGCCTTTAAATTCTATACTAGGCAATTTATTCAAAAACATTTGTAATTCATGTACTCCCTGTTTGTACAGCTCTTTTCTGGGGTAACTGAGTAATCGTCAGTGTGCAAATGTATTTGGAATTGGAAAAGAAATAAAGCAAAATGTTAGATTTTAAAAATCGGAGAATCGTTAATCATTCAAATTTCACTCTTTCAATAATTTTCCAAGATAGTATGAAACGAAACATGCATTATTAGAAACCATAAAAATTCATTTTTTTTATTGTTTGTTACTGTTTTCTTAATTTCGCAATTTTTTTTCTATAGTAATTTTGAAAACTAAACGGAGTAAACAATTTTAAGCCGCTCTTTCCTTAGATAATTTTAATTTAGGTAATAAATCATTTTAGTATAGTAGATCATCAGATTTATTGAAACGACCGAGTTTGTCTTTGAGTAAACCTCAAAAACAGAATGCAGTAATATTTCCCACCTCTCCTCAAAAACTGCAATCACAGACTGTGACCTTGAGGAGTTGTTATGCGAAAGCAAATGTATATTCGAAACTACTTTGAGTGTTTTTTTCTTAGGATATCTTTCAGTATCGCATACCATCTGAATGAGCGTCTCTAACGAACAAAGCACGCGACCCGGGTATTCAATAAATCACACTTAACGTAAGGGAAGGAAATTGGCAGTGATGTCCATGCTACTCGAACGGTTTTGTAGCTTCGTTGAACGAGTGTTTGCAGTCTTTTTTTAATTATAGGGTTAAAGGTATCTTGAAATTCAAATAATATGAATGATTCCGATTAGATTACCATTTTATTTATTCTGAGTTTCTGCCACTAAAAAATTATTTCAATACTAATCAGGATAATTTTTCGGAAAATCGTATATATATAGTATTTGCCTCTTGTAAATTGGATGGTTGTGTATGATACGATTATTCATATCGATTATCATCACTGTGGCAGGTTATTAATTATATATAAACGATAATCCTACTAATAAACACAGCTAGAGGGAGTGACTGCTTATATCAAGGGATTGAACAAACGTCCAACAATATTGAACAAATGGAACCAAAGCGAAAACCTATATATAAAGGATACCCTTAGGATAGATGATGGGAAAGGGGATGAAAAAATTAGGATAATTCTTAAATAACTTTTATATCAATATAGTAAGATATTTAAGATAACTCTTAGACAATGTGAGATACGCCAGCTCGCCATTTGGTTATTGGTATATTTTTGGTTTAATGTGAGTGGAGCTTCATAGATATGTTTTACTTAACAGAAATGAAATAAGTAAAGCTATAATTAATGCCTAAAAGATATAATATCAAATTTTTATATATTTTATATTATTCTTTGTTGTAAACTTTACAAAAGCGGAATTTCGAAGTCCATTGAACTTTTGAAATGGAAGAAAGATTTCTTACAATAAAATAACGTTGTTGTTGTTGTTTATAATGGCACTTGCCATGGACAAGCTCACTGACGAAGGCAGTGATTTTAAGCCAAGGGAGCGTCTCTTGTTTTAGTAGCTCCAACTAGGGCCAAGAGTACGTCTTAGCTACTCACGCATCACATTCGCTTGCACAACCCCTTTTTACAGGGGGGCACATTCACACCTCTCACAGATAGAACAAGAAGAACAACCATGCCCGAACCGGGACTCGAACCCAGGACGCCCAGGTCAGGGGAAGACGCGTTACCCCTATGCCAGGACGCTGGCATAAAATAACGTGCAGTTATTAATTAAATTCGGATAGCTATGCTAGTCATAGGATTACAGTCATATAAACTTGATTCATTTCTTACTCCTTTCTTTATCCATAAAATGATTCGACATTTGATACAATCAATACAATCTCAAAATATTTCGAACTTTTATACAGGTGAATCTTTTTTAAATGTGCATCAGTTTTTATAAAGCTTCGCTTAAATTAATTTTAACGATTTTTTTTTCAAATGCAGTGAAGTATTTTTAGACATTTGCATGCATTTCAAAATTACAAACTTGCATGCAATATTTAAATAATTCCACTGTTCCAGGAAATTTTGATCGTAAAGTTTATTAATCTTCTTTGGATTCAGGTTGGACAGCAGAAAAGCAATTTCCTTTGCTAAAAACATTGCATCTTTGTAGAAGTTTTCATTCTTTCTTGAAGCTCGGCTGCTCAGGAAACAAATAATGACGTTCTAATGGAGTTTGCTGCAAGCTTAAGTTTTCAGATAATATAAAATCATTTTATGAGATTGCAAACCCACCGAAGTATTAATTTAAAAGACGAAAATATTTTGAGTTGCGAAAATATAAAAAAGCTTCGCATTTCTTCAGACGGAAATATATTTCTTAAGGAGGTCAATAAAATAAGTAAATATATGTGTTTCTTGTTCAGGAAATAATTAAACGCCTCCTCCCAAAATAATGGTGTGTAAATAGTGTCTATATTTTACTTAAATTTTAATAATATTCCGAGTTAATTGAAAATGCATAATAAGTAAGTAAATTCTAACATTTCCTAATTCAGAAACTAATTATATATAAACTGCTTTGAGTTTAACAACGCGTCAAACTAAATAATGGCAGAGTTAATAGAAAATTCATTCAATGGAAAATGTTTTGTACAAATTTTTGAATTATTTGAATTACTTACTGATTTTTATTTATTTTTGACTGAGTTCTTCTATTCATACAACTTTTTTATTTCTGAAAGGTATCTTCATATTTTGAGAGAATTATTAATTTCTGTTGGGTGAATCTGTCTTTGCAAAGATTTTCACTTGTGATTGAATGATAAAAAATATATATTTTAATTAACACTAAAATGGAAAACTAGAGTCATTGTTGCTTCATCTTTAAATCCATTTAAATTCTTTCTTCCAACAGCTGTACTAATTATTAAATGCCTCGAATAAGTTGAAGATACGATGATGGTCCAAACAGGATTTATTTGCACTAGGAGTGCTTCTTCAAACGACATGGATTAAATTTATTCTTTGTAAGATCAAATGAATTTCAGGGAAAGCATCAGAACCTTAAGGATTTTCAAACGATTTCTTTTTATCAACAGAGTGATTGCGCCTCCTTCATATTTCAATTTAAAAATGCTGAACTATTTACATTAAAATCATTTTTGAAAATAATAATTTATACATAAAAATTTTAACAAATCAAAAGTTTTTCCATGTTTGTTGTTTGTTTTCATAAAATACATCAACAATTTAAAAAAAGACTGATATTTGAACAAGAGCCATATTGACTTCATGATTTTTTGAAATGTTATAGAAATAATTTTATTCCGTAATTAAAGTTATAATTTTGAAAACAGAGAAATATTGAAGAATCGAGTGTGTTTTGTGATTGTTCAATTTGTTTTGATTTTACTTAACATTTTTTGCCAATTTTTGACTTATTTTCTGGGGTTTGAAACCTTTTCATATATCTTCATGAGTCATGAATTGCAAATATCACAAACGGATGTAATTTTTTTTATCTACTATATTTAAAGGTATTTTCTGTTTTGAGATGGGTCAATTTGGTGTTCTAATTTTTCGCATGTTTCTTTCTTTTTATTTTGAAATATTCTAATGTATTGACATAAAAGATAGTATAGTATCTCTTCGATCTTGTACGATATCTTGAATATCGGTCAATATCGTAAATATTCTATTGGACATTTTATCCTAATAGAATATTTTCGGTCGGTAGATTCTTTTTAGAGGAGAGAAAATAAGAATCGCCTTACATTCCCTCCCCTAAGAAATTCTGTTATTTCCTTAGAAGTCACAGTGAAAAAGTACATTTTGAATATCATCTTGATATATCCCCTCTTGAAGGACAATTCTAAATTTTATTTACGTAATTATTCCGTTCTTGGGCTTTCTTTTCTTAATCGTTGAGGATACTTAACTCCATAATGGAGGAACCTAATAGATATACACTGGAGATACAATCTTCAGTATACTGGATATGAAGACACTCTCTGGTTATAATAATTAGATATGTTTTTTACTGTTCTACATATTTTTTACCTGGAAAAGAGGATGCCGGCAACTATTTTCAACTGTTCTTGTTCGAGGTTTGGTGCAGACTTGTCTAAATACTAAGGTAATGCAGTGGTGTATTCGTCTTATCATAACTGCGATTGTCACTGCCTAAGAAGCAGAACCTTTAGACGAAATCAAAAAGGGACCTAGTCAGAAAACAAACAAGGAAAATATTATAATAGCCTCCAGATCCAGTCAGAGTGTTTATAACTGTAAATTATGTTCACTCTATGAGCCCGGCAAGAGTGAAAATTCCAGTGCATCCAAATTCCTGAGCCTTATTTCGTGGTCGGAAACAGAATGGAATCGTCTTCTCCTTCAGAGAGATTACAGGAGGGGGAAACAAATCTACTGAGCTGAATGCGTGGTCAGTTTTTACCCCATGTGGTTATCGTTCGCGGTTTGAAGGAAGGGTTTGCTTAATCTGCTGTTTCAAGAAATCCTCACATGTGATTCGACAATTTTAGGTGCATTTTTTTTGTTGCATTTTATCGCTGCTATAGAATTAATATAAAATTTAAAAAAATAAAATAAGGATAAAGTAATTAAACATAACAATTATTATTATTAACGTAACAATAATTATTCGAATCTCCTTCAAATATTTTTTTTTCAAAAGTATATTTTCTTACTTATGACGTATGAAATCATATAATGATAAAAATGAAGTTGGGATTTTAAGTTCGTTGTTTAGAATTAGTGTTTTTATTATTATTATTATTATTTTTAAACCTTTATATCAAGCATATGAAAATTATCATGAAGTCTTCAAAGAAAGGGAAACTATTTTAGCAACAAAAATCTTAAAAATTCAATTGTTTTTATTTTATAATTGTTAAAAAAATAATTTGAATTTATTTATTAAAACAAAATTGGGCATGCTTTTATTTGCATTTTAACTTACCAATAGTATTTTTACAAACTTTGGAAATATAGTGCAATATTAAGTAACGAATTTATGGCACGGAAAACTGAAAGCAACCTAATGAAAAGTTAAAAGTAAAGTATCGTTAAAATTTATCATTTGCCAAAGTAATGCAGAATTATTTTGCCAATATAAAATTTAAAATATCTTTAATTACCAAATATCAGCAGTAATATACACTCATGTCCAAAATTGAGGTCACAAACATAAAATATGCGAAAACTGTAAAACTATTCACTGTGTTGCCACGAAATTTGGTACAGAGGTACACTACAATGGAAGAAAGAACACAGGCACATAACAACATGGAAAAGATTTTAATTGGGAATTAAGAAACAGGGTAAATCGAAAATTGTTAATCAAAGATAAAGCATTTAAAAACCTGTCTAATATGGAGTGTGACCAGCGTGCATTGCTATACAGGCTTCACGTCGAGCTTTCATATTATTTATGAGGGTGTCAATGAATGCTTGGGGCAACAAAGCCCATTCTTCCAAAAGCGCGGCTTTTAACTCTTGGAGGGTATTAGGAGGGGGTTTATGCTGTGCAATGGCTCTTCCGATACCGACCCAAACATGTTCAATAGGTTTGAAGATCCGGAGACCTCGAGGGCCAGTCCATACGTCGAATAGCCTCTTCCTCAGGAAAATCATCAATGATCTGGGCTCTGTGTGGACACGCGTTATCGTCCATAAACATGAAGTCTGGGCCAACAGCACCCCGGAACAAAATCACATGGCTTCAAGAATCTTATCCCTATGGCGATGTGCATTGACAATACCCACATCGAAGACGTGCAATGGTGTACGACTGCCCAACTTTATGCTACCCCAGACAAGGATTCCTCTGCCACCAAATCTGTCGATTTCTTTTACGTTGGAGGGATGATAGCGAGCTCCTCGCTCTCACCAGATTAAGATTCGACGAGTGTCACTCTGTATGATAAATTTCGACTCATCACTGAAAAGAACACGCCCCCATTTTTGTTGTGCCCAAGACTGATGTTTTCGGGACCGCAACAACCGGGCTTTTCTGTTGTATGCAGTCAAAGGGAGGCACTCAATTGGTCGCCGGAAATAAAGGGTCCTCTCTGCTAGACGTTTGAGTACTGTTTGTTTGAAAATTCTTATTCTAGATGCAGCAACAAGGTCACGAGCAAATTGAGGAGCCGTTGTCAGCCTATGCCGTCGCGTGCTTAATGCCAAATAGTGATCCTGTGCAGGCTTCGTTGCTCTGAGATGGCCTTGGCCGGCCTTCCTGGTTACAGTAACACTTGTTTGGAATTGATTTCACAATCTGGATACCACTTTCGGTGCCACTTGTAACCATTGAGCCACCTCCGCTTGAGACTGCCCAGCTTCAAGCTTGCCAATGGCTCTCCATCTCAAGGAATCATCAAAGCGATTACGAGAACTCATTCTCACTGGAAACAGGTTAAATGTTTTGTTTTAATGCAATATTCACAAAATTGCAGGCAAAAATCCCATATGCCTAAACGGTCTAATTTCAATAGTTCCTCAAAAACTAATGCAAAACAACATTTTTTCCCACAACAAAGGTTAATATCGTGTTACCTGTCCTTCACAATATATAAAATATAATTTATTTAAATTTTACTGGTAGCCATTTGGAATTACTTTGGAAAACATTTTTGTGACCTTAATTTTGGACATGAGTGTAGAATGCAGTTTGTTAAAATGTCTTCCTTTCTGCATTGTTTATTTAATTCCCTGAAAAACTAATTCAGTTAAGATGATCGCGACAATTATTTTAATACAATTCTGTCTTCTTTTGCTAATTCGAAAAAAAAAAAAAAATGTATTTTCATACTAGCTGGTATCCGGCGCGTTGCTGCAGCAGAAAAAATAATTTTGGAAATATCGTTTGAAATTTAAAATAGCTGTATTGTTTGATTAGCAATGATAGAAAAAAATGACATTTATTTTCTTATATATACAGGGTGGCCATAATTAAACTTACAGTGCTCACAGTGTTCTGTAGCGCAATCTATTTGCGAGAATGACGCCACATTTTGTGGGAAGATTAAGCAAGACGTGGGACAAAGGATTCCGCAAAAAAAAAAAAAAAAAAAAAAAAAAATTAGTTTCAAAAGTCACCGCTAGGGGAATATGTGGCGCTGTGTAATAGAAAATAGTGTTAACAAATGCAAATCAATACGGAAATAAAATTACCTTTTATTTTGCGCATTCAAATCATGTTCAAGGTGGCTGCCGTGTTTGTGGACCACATGTTGCATTCTGTGCACAATATTCACAACAACAGAAAGTAACATCTCCAGTACAGTCCGTGATATGTTGTTCTTCAACTTAGCCAGGTCCTGGACAACTCCTTGACCGACCTTGGACTTAAGGTAACCCCATAGCCATTGAATAAAGAACTTCTTCTTCTGCTTAGCGTTCTCTGTTACCCAGTAAGTGAAATTGCAGATAAAGTGACTTTATCAGTGTTTATGTAAATTTTTCGCTTTTTTTTAAAAGTGTTGCCATATTGCACTTAAACTAAATCAGCAAATAAGCAAAAAAAAAAAAAAAAAAAAAAAAAAAAAAGGTAATTTTATTTCCGTATTGATTTGCATTTGTTAACACTTTATTTTCTATTACACAGCGCCACATATTCCCCTAGCGGTGACTTTTGGAACTAATTTTTTTTTCGCGGAATCCTTTGTTTTTCGTCTTGTTTAATCTTCCTATAAAATGTGGCGTCATTCTCGCGCTACAGAACACTGTGAGCACTGTCAGTTTAATTATGGCCACACTGTATATATATATATATATATATATATATATATATATATATATATATATATATATATATATATATATATATAACTTTATTATTCAAACACTTTATTATTAGTGCTTTAGGGGTAACAATATTTGTTGTTTTTCTGTTTTCAGAGAAAAAAAACACAAATAAATTTATTGGCTGTCTCCAACTTGTAAGCATCCAGCATACAACTGGCTATGTAAAAAACATGGATTTTCTAGGTTCAGTTCGCACACATAAAGTGATTGGCCTTGCGCCTTGTTGGTGGTCATCGAGAATGCAAGGCGGATGGGGAACTGCAGTCGTTTGAAATCAAAAGGCATGTCGGTGGGAATAATGGGAATACGTGGAATGAGCACATCTTCTCCATTCGACTTTCCGTTAAGAATATTTATCTCGATGGCATTCGGTATCAGTTATTGCAGCGACTCTTGCTCCATTACTCAATCGGGGGGAGGGGTAATATTCTGCAAGAAAATAATTGGCACGTCGACTTTGAGTGACAATTTGTGCGGTGGCACGCCAGGATGATCCACCGAATTTAAAATCTCTATTGGCACCGGTAAATATAATAAGTGACGAAAGGTTTTAAAGACCTATTTTTTGACGCAGCAATAAGCACGATACACGCTTGTATAACCAAAATACTGTCTGAATTGAATAGATAGAAAAATTTCTATTTGCTCTGAAAAACGCCCATTCTTTATAACTTATTCGGCATCGATAATAATAATTCAATTTTGAATGTGTGAGATAAACTCTGAATGTAATAATTGTAATATGTCTATAACTTTCGCAAGTACAATCAATAATTTGGCAATAAAAATACGAACAAACAAACATTCAATTTTATATATTATATTTTTGAATTATTTTAGAATTGTAATGTTTGGTATTCTTTCAGAATTGCAATGAAAGAATTTCTGAATCTTTAGTGATTTGTTCAGAATTCTCAAGATTAAAGTTTGAAAAATTTAATTAAAATATTGATATACTTGAAAAGATAATTTTTTTTTTTTTTTTTTGAAAATTAAGAAGTTGCACAATTTTTTTGTACTATAAAATTCTCGGAAGCTACTGTGTAAAACTCTAAAATTTTATTAAATTTTCAATTAAAATTTCAAACTCGCAGAAATGATCTCCTTAAAATTTTCTCGCAAGCTGTTTACCTCAGAGAATGACTTGCATGGCATTTGCTTACAATAGCTACGAAATATTTCCCTCTAGCTTAATTTCAGCATTTGTACTGAATCTAATGTGTCTCCTCGGCGAGTTATTTGGATATTAATCCTTGGTTTATAGATGTGGTTAATAGATCTGAAAATAAAGTTTTTTATATATATTGGATAACTGTACCATGCCTATAACCATCGCGTAAGTGCAAGGAACAAACTGTCTGTTTTGTCGCAATCGGTCGAACAGTAGGGAAGCGCATAAGGTACAAACAAATAAAAATTCATTTTTATATATTAGATTGATAGTTAAAGTACGTAATTAAAGGGGGGGGATACTCAGGTGATATTTCACAGAAAAAAATTATCGCTATCGATTCCCCAAATGATCATTTTATTTATTTTCACAAAAAATTCTATTACAGAATCTTGTAGAATTTTTACAGCAATTAAATCAGTCTCTGAATTAGAATTAATATTCTTTATTTTATTTCATAATTAAAACATAATAAATTTTATTCCAAACATAAATTTTTTTTTATTTGAATAAAATTGAGATTTTGACAAATAAGGTAGTAAATATGTTAAGATTATTACTTTCCGCACACATGTAGGCATTTATCAATCGGTTCGTCATTTTTCAATTATTTTCACAGAAGATTCTTCAAAAGTGAAACTGAATGCTTCAAATTTTACTTTGTTTCTAAATTTTATATAGCAATTGATTTTAATTAGCAATCGCCATATTTTTTAAAAATGTATTAATTGAAAAATTTGAGGAAAGAAACATTAATTGTCGAACTTTTTATTTTATATCTAATTAGTGTTTTTTTGGTAATGCAATAAATTTAAAAAAAAATTGATTGGTAATTAAATAATATATCAGAAAAGAAAACATGAGAAAACAGATTTTGAAATATTCTAATAATCAGTGTTAATAAAAATAAATAGAGAGGAAAAAAATAGATTTTTTTTTAATTGATAAACATACTAAAAATCTTTATCTTATGCATAAAAAAAACTGAAAAACTTATGGTAGTTGTAATGAAAATGTTAAAAAAAATACAATCATTTAATTTAGATCATCTTAACTGATAATGTTTCATCCCCTTAGTTATTATCTATCGCAGGCATAGCATGACTTGAAAAGCCGTTCATCAATCACTGTCAAGGTTAGCGTATCCCTCCCCCCCCCATAGCGAGCATATGGTATGCTCGTTGCAAAATACTTTTCACTTCTTAAATTCCACTAACTGCCTCAAAGCGCCTCAGTCAGGTCCCTATTGGACTGGGCGATCTCGGCGAGTTAGTGCTCATAGGGTTAAGCTTTTCCACATATATCGGTGTTGCACAAAATTTCTTTTTACTTTTTACCATTATGTTTTTCTGATAGAGACCTTTTCTGTATGATGTAAGACGTGTTTCAGAAATCATTCATAGATGTTCATGGTGTCTTCCAGAACTTTTAATTGGATTTTTAGATTTTTTTTAAGAGGATTTTAAATATTTCCCTTGCTATTTCGCTTGAATTAAATTATACCATGATATTTACTGAGAGTATATTTTGAAACAAAGTTTGGAAGCTGATATCCATATTTTAGTATCTGTGGAGAGTTCGGCAATTGTCTTAGCATACTGTAAGATCAGATGTTATTTGTCAAAAGCACAATCCATCTTCACATTCTATCTGCATATATATTTGTTTTGAACGTTTAGACTGTATTCATTTCCCCATTTTCCAAAGAAATTTGGTAAGGCTACAGGTATACTGTGAAGAGTAAATTGCCCTCTCTGCTGTTTTCGTTTTCAAGAACTGCAGTTGAATATATAAAGGGGGAAATCAATTTCAAACGAGACATTGATGTTTCATAAACTTCGAATAATAATTGCATTGATGAGACAGAATGTCAAATATTATAGGATTAATAAAAAATAAGAAGTTTTTAATAGCATATTATAAATTTAAAATAAATATTTAAATTCTCGAGATGGAAGGAAAATTCATAAAAATAAGTTCTGAAAATAGTACTTTGTGAAAACTAAGGTGCATTGGATTTCACGATACAAAAATTCTTAAGCATTTAAGTATTAGTTAAAATTAAATTTTATAATGCATATATATATATAATATAATATGATATTTTAAACTCTAATTTAAATCCAAATTAATTTTCAAAGCTTTATCTTAATTTAGCCCATAGCAATTTCACTCTCTTATTTCCTGATCCAATTCTACTTTCTCTTCTTAATTAACTCAAGGAAAGCTTTATAAAATTGCTGAATCGGCTAAACGCCGACACTTTCACACGCTCTCCGTGAAGGGACAATACCGCTGACGTTACAAATTCGTCCAAAAGATCCCTGTGTTTCCCTTGCTTTTTGATTGACATGCGATGGAAATCCCTATTAAAACATCACCGTATATAAGACCAGGGATAAAATGTTTATGAGCTTTTCTGTGTTGTGTGAGTGCTCGTCGCTCCTGCTTATACATAATGCGTGCTTCTCCAAGATTAAATAAAACGTCAAGAAATCGAAAGTCTCCTTCTGATTAAACAATTATATGCTTACATATATAAATAATATAAAGTTATTTTACTAAAGAAAACTATTTATTTTCAAAACCTAACTCAAACAAATGATAAATGATGTGATGTGAACAAGATTTTTCAGACTTGAACTTTTATATATTGTAAGCTACTACTATTGCTTATCAAAACATAGGAACATGCAATAAAATTTAAGCATTACCAATGGTGATAAAAATATATACTATATTGAAATTGTTTCTAAAAATTATTGTCTGGAATAAAATATGTAATATCCTGATATTGGAATTTGGCTATTAACGTATTGAAATAGAAACAATATTGAAATTTGAAGTTTCTATCTATGATAAGAAGGCAATGGAAATGTTATTTCTGATATTATTAATAAATTGTGTCAAAATTTTTATGTCAGAACACTTTTTTGTAAGCTTTTCCATAAGTAATATTAAAACAGTTTTTAAGTACTTGTTAAGAAAAATAAACATGTACTAATTGTAATTTTAACCTAAAGACTAATGATCATTTAAAATGCCATAGACCATGAAATTCATGTTTTTTATTATCTTTTAATTGAACCTATCTTTAATCAGATTTATTTTATACTTATGCCATAATTTCCTTAGAAACCATTTTTTTTTTATCTGAATCAGTAAAATATGTAGAAAATTTCGTAATCGAGGATTTTTTTTTGATCAGAAATTACATGCACTTAAACAACTAAGTCTTAAAAACTTAGAAAATGTTAACATTTTAAAGTTTAATGTATTTAACTTTTAATGGCAAATCAAGTACAAATTGTATGCTATTTCTTAAAACATGGAATTTTTTTAAAAAACTGAAACAGAACTAGAATACTGGCATTACTATTTGTACCTTAAATAACTTAGGAAATTTTACATTTTTAAGATCTACCTATCTCATCCGTAACAGTAAAATATACATTTTTTTAATCCATTTTCGAATGACTTCTCTAAAATATCACATGGAACACTCATATAAATAGAATGGAAAGAATGCATATTCCAGATAATGTCCAAAAAAAAAAAAAGGAAAAAGAAATAAAAACTACTTGAGGGCTCACCTTTTGCACAAAAAGTCGCTTCTCATTAGAAGAAGGCACTGCTTTCATGTTTTCTCCATCTTTTTAAGAAAGGAAACTGAAAGCATGCGAAGCTTTATCACAGACAGATTCTTTATAGCATTCTTTCAGGACATGTTATAAAGATATTTCGCCTTTATCCACGCAGTTGTCGTTTCAGTTTTCGTTCCTTTTTAGAGTCAACAAGAATTTTTGTTGATGTCGTTCTCCAACTATTCGGAATACAGTCAATGCACTGGAGAAAAATTGAGCTTTGAGAATCTGTTTCTTTCATCACTTCTTGAAGAATATATATATATCGTTTCTGAAATAGGGAATATGATGCTTTTAAAAGGCATCTGACATTTCTGAATTCTAATGACGCTTCAATGACATTTTTTTTTCCCAAAATAGAGAAAAGGAACTTAGAACCAACAATCAAACCAACCAGAAAGCATTTGATTCGTGTCATGATATGCTGAGCTATTTTAAAATCGCCTTTTATCAAAGCAAAAATTTCTATTTTGGATAAAAATTTGAACCATTCTATAATATTTACTTTAACTTTATTATATTTAAGAAACGTGCTCGTACAGGTTAAATTTTATTTTTATTTTGATAAAAATAAATTGTTGAAAATTATGGCTAAAATATTTTTTTTAAAGATTAATGAAAAATAGAAATTTATGGCTTAAAACATTTATATCATTAAATGATCATTTTTTTAAAGCTTTAACTTGATGTAAAAAAAAAATCGGAAGTTATCGCGGAAAACACCACAATTTCGCTTAGTTTTTAATTAATTAAAATTCTAATTAAAAATTAAAAACAAATCGTTCCTAAGAGCACATTCCCGGCCATTAAGGTCGAACCGTGCCAAATTTGGTAACTGTAAGTCGAACGGTCTGGCCTGTAGAGCGGCAACACACACACAAACGTTGTGTTTTATTTTAACTATAGATTACAAAATGGGGAAACTCTTATCCCACATCTTCTAGTATTATTATTCTTGAGTCAGTGAATTCTAGTATGTAATATGGAAAGTACGCAAAAGTGTAATTTATTGTTAGTCAAAGTGATATTGATAAACCGAGACATTGCCAGAGATGGTAGTCTGACTTCATCCTCTGTATTTGAAAGAAAGAATCATTTCTTAAGACTTTCAAAGGAAGTTGACTCACACTGTGTTTTTCTGGAGGGATACAAAGGAAACAACAATCAACTCGATGATAGTATTTTTTTACTTTTCTCAGTGCTGCTTTTTGGCCTTCCAGCGAGTGAGCTATAATTTCTTACACCAGCAAGAGCGTGTCGTTCTATTCACAACACAATATTTTTCTTTAACCAGGCTATGGAAGACAAATCTATATAAGGGGAGTGAACATTTAATTTTAGTATTTTTTTTGCGAACAGTAAAATTACACTGAAATCATAGAAAATATTGAATAATAATGAGTTTGTTCATTACCCTCTTTACCAAAACTATCTTGTATAACAATAAGAAAGATGAAAGTATATGTGTATTGGCATTATAAAGGCAACGGTGACCTACAGCTATAAATTTGGCCCATATATAACTTGAAGGTCAAAAATGTGCACATCGAAGCGATTTTTTTATAATTTTTAATTAATTAAAAAGTAAGAATGCAAGAATTTAGATATTTTCCTCTGATTACTTCAGAAAATATAATTCCAAAAAGATAACTTTTACATCGTTTCAAAGTCTAAATAATTATCCGTTTCTTGATATCATTTCTATAGTCGTGAAAATTTTTGTTGAATTTTCGTAACTAAAGATTTTTTGCCTTATTTGCAATAATAGATTACATAGTTTCACCAGTTGTCAATGTTTCATCAAATATCTAATTGCGTTATTTTGTTTCCACTGTTGAAAGCTAAAGAAGAAAATTTATGTTTAACATATGCGTAGTTTATGAGACATGTAAAAACAGAGTTTATAATACCGCGAAATCTAAAAGATAGATGAACTGGATATTTACGCTTTTAATGGTGCCATGATGCCATAGAACTGATCTCCATTAAGAAGGTTCCGGTTAAATCGGAGACATGTAAGAGACATTTAATATAAGGCGCCTTTTATGTCTGATAATTTCGTAGTATCATGGACAAGAAGTTATATGTACATGATTTAAAGATAAATAAATATAGCCATTAATTCTAGCAAACGAGCACGTCGCCAAAGGGCGCCAAGTTTCAAATACAGAGGAAGGTCCTAAAGGCTGGTCTGCCTAATGTTATGAAGATGTTAGTTTTAAATATGAAAGAAGGTCCTCAAGGCTGATCTACTAAAGTTATGAAAATGTTGATTGTTCTAAAATTGTAGTATTCAAGACTTCCTAATTCGGTCAGATTTGATCGCAGAATGTAGAAAGGTCTCAAAAATTTTATTTAAAAATTGGAGTTATAAAAATAATTTTGTCGTAATAAATTTCCTCAGTTAGATAGGTGATCCGAGCTGGAGTTATGTTGGAAAAGCATCATTTTGACGACTATTATATCCTGAATAGGTAAACATAGTGGAAATTCTGAAATAAGAAAGTTGTTCGACGTGTTATATTTCCATAATTATTATTTGAATTGCTAAAACTCACTTTAAAAGATATAGCCGAATGATTTTTAAAGCTTTTGAAGTGAGTCATATCTTCTTTTTTTCCCCCATCTTATTCGTTGTGTTATTTGAAACTTTAACACATAAGATTGTGCTGGAGGATTAAAGATATTTATATTTTTGCCGATTTCGTACAACAAAGTGACCTTAATTGGCCAAAATTTGCATTATTTTCCATTTAATATTGGATAGAGTATCATCTGAAGTGTTTAGTGTCGGTTTCTGCATCATTTGTATTAATAGAACATTGTCCGTATCCCTTTGAAATGGTAAAAGTTTTTTATTTATAAATATAATAATCTAATGCTTAAAAAATAATATTTATTTGTTCGTATTTTATGCGCTGCCGTACCGTTCATCCAAATGAGATAAAACTTTGCTAACTTAATGATTGCACTTGCATGAAGGTAGATATTATACAATTATTAGCATTTATTTTGAACACAATAAAACTTACAAACAAATCGGTTCATATGTTTCTATAATTCAGCATTATTTTAAAACTGACAGTCGGCAAAAAACAAAATGTAAGCGACACATATCATTCGGAGTTAATGGGACAAAGAAATTAAATTATCATTATTAATGAATAGTAATGAACAAGTTTATTGTCATTCAGCATGCACAATATTCCGGCTGCCATGAACCGCATATATTAGTCAGCGTTTATCTCACGCATACAAAATATCATTATTATTATCGATACTGATGAAGGTAATTTATATATAATAGACATTTTTAGTGCAAGCAATAATTTCTTTATTTATTCAGTGAATCACAAAAGTTATGTCGGTTATACAAGAGTATATCGTGTTAATTTCTTTTTCAAAAAATATGCCTCCCATACATTCATTACTAAGTAGATATACCAACGCAAAATATAGAACTAAGCAAAATCAAGCTTCTCAAACAAACAAGGAACGATAAACAAGCCATGAAGCAGATCGTTTATGAATTAGAAATTCACGTGCTTTAAAACCTCAAGAAAACATGTGATTAAAAATCGAAAGACAACTTTTATGTGCTATCCGATTTTGCGCATCAGAATCAGAAAACCAACATGCTGCAAGCATCGATGGAAGTATGCTTAAATGAAAGTCGATGGAGAATTTTTCACACATTCTCATTATTCCCACCGACATGCCTTTTGATTTCATATGACTGCAGTTCCCCATCCAACATGCATTCTCGATGACCATCAAGAAGGCGCAAGATCAATCACTTCAAGTGCCGAGTGAACTTAGAAAATCCATGTTTTTCGCATGGCCAGTTGTACGTTGGATGCTCACGAGTCGAACATCTTAGAAATTTGTTTGTTTTTGCTGAAGACCGAAGAACAAAATATATTGCTTACCTTGAATAATAAAGCCAAAGAATAGAATAAATATTATTTATACCTCTCCTTTATATATCATTATATTTCAATAAATTAATTCATTGTTGACAAGAAAACAATTATCATTCCTAAATAAGCAAGATAGCTATTTAAGATTTAAAACGATATTTCCAAAACAATTTCTTCAGCAGCCACAATGGGTACCAGCTGGAAAATAATAAGAATTTCTTTCGTGTAGAATATTATATATTTTCAAAAAAACATATAAATAAATCACTAATTTTTACCTTGTTTAAAAGGCAACCATTGGAAAGAGAAAAATAAAACAGCATGTTGATTTGCTTCCCCTTCAAATAACGGACACTTGTATCTTTTCTTCCTTGTGTATTTGATTTGTCGAATACCCGAAATCGGACGAATGCATCAAAGGCTATTTCTCTCCCACAGTATTGACCAATTTGTAGGTAGACAGTGGTAATCTATTACAGCCCAACAGAAGCAAAAGAAAAAAAAAATCAAAGGTAAGGAGAAAGTGACGCCCTACACATAGATTCAACAAATCGATTGCTCAGAGGAATGGATCGAGGTTAGAACTGAAAATGGTGCTTTGATGACCGGTGTCCAGTTACACGAACGCTTAGCTTTGACAACTGCTCGCACGTAGGCAGTTGCAGCACGAGATATTGCTGACCACTGGGACTCTTGGGATTACTTTTTTATTCTATTTTTATACCAGTCATTTTTTACTTTTCTTTATAGTTTATTTAAGCATAATATTTCAAACATTTTTATTTGTACTGATATATTTTACTATTATTCCTTAACTGGAGAGGTGTGGTCTAGGACACTACATTTTCTTTACGCTCAAATTAAATTTTCTAATGAAAGTATTAGTATGAAAATCGGTCAATATATTCTGCAAATATTTTTCTTGGTATAGAAATATATTTTAGAAATTTTTCAAAATATATTATCATTGGAAAAAAAGTAATTGCGTTGGAATATACATTTTCTTCTCAAGTTACTTGTTACAACAAATAATATTCTTGAAAAAACATATTACTTTTTACTTTTTAAATCATATTTCTTTTTCCAGCAAACAAAGCTATATAGAAAACAATATAATAAAATTCAACACTTATATATATATATTATATACAACAATTATATATATATATATATATATATATAATATATTTGACAATAGGTAATTGACCCTTTTTTTTATCAGCATCATTTCTATGCAGAAACTTGAGAATATTCGAAGCACCGTTTTCAAGACCATTTTAAACATACAAGTATAAGTATAAAAATCAGAATGAAGTTTCTGCATATATTTTTCTTAGTATATTAATATATTTTAGAAATTTTTCAAAATACCTTATCACTAGAAAAATTATTTATTTATAAACATGCCTATCAGAATCAGTCGAATGCGGACTTGCATCGACAAAAATCTTCTGTACAATTATCCTCAACACTAAAATCACTTTCTGCTTCAGTTCAAAATCTCTGGAGCTCGGCTTCATAAGGGGATTAGTAGCTTGAATGTTATTTCGAGGGCCAATTATTTGAGCAATTTGCTAAGCTTTATATAATACTGGAACACTAAAAAGAAGGCGCAGTTTCACACACATCGAGCAAAGAAATAACTGAAATATGTAAAAACGCTTCTGCTGAAACCGGTTGAAAAAGTGCACTCATAGTGAACGTCACGATACAGGAAGTAACAGGATCAATCCATTCGATTGAGCTGAAAATAGAGTAGGGGCGACCAAATGTCCATCCTTAGAGGTCTAAGATACCACACCACTACAGTTAAGTGATGTACATAGGAAATTTTTATCATTTCTAAAAAAATATATTTCACTATAATAGTCGTAATAAATTCAAATTACGACATATCCGGTACAGGTGAGGATTCTAATTATTTTCTTAAATCTGCCATTTTAAAACATATATAATTTTACACGAAGGATTTTTTTTAAACTTAAAATAGTCGTTGGGAAATGAGAGGCTGTAATTTTAAATTTTATCTTTTCTTTGTCTGATTCCAAGTCTTTTCTAATAACTTGCAAAACAGATAACTATAAATAGAATAACACCATCCTGCCGTAATACCAAAGTAACTCTTTCACAGGTAATAATAAGTTTGGACATATAATACAGATGAGGGGGTCAGCCATTTCAATGGGCCCGTTAACCAGGGAAAACAGCATCATTATTTTTCACGGAAACAAAATGCCCTTTGTTTATCCAACGATTTCCCATCGCCTTATTTGATGTACCCTTTGTTCTTGATCAGTTTCTTTTCTCAGCAATCAAGATGGTTATAAACAGATTATCGTATTTTTTCAGTTTTCAGGAGAAATGAATCAACATATTTTAACTCTTTAAACAGAAGGACCAGCCTTTCCCGTTTGAGATATATCTTTCGAAAAACGCTTGAAAAATACCTTCTCATAAAAATGTGGAACAATTTTTTTTCTCAGATATATTGCACTTTATTACCCCTTCTTAGCTGATCAATTAATTTTCTCGCTCATTCATGGGCAATAATGGTAATAAGTCACGAATTCCTGTATGGAGAAAAAATAACTAATTGAACTTTCCTTTATAAAAAAGGAAAAGTCTTAATTTTTTTTTTAATTTTTAGTATCGAATGCATTGATATATGAAGATTTGTCATCCGAAAGCGATGTATTTTGGGAGATTCCCTCTTCCCTTATCTTATTTATTCAATTTTCAGAAGAAAAGAAACGACATTATCTGACCCTTCAAGCATTAGGACCAGCCTTTTTTGTTTGAGATATGTCTTTCAAAAAACACTTTTTCACTTTATTTTGCATTTTAAAAAAAGTGGAAAATAATTTTTCCCATAAATTTATTGCGCTGAAAGTCTGTTGTCCCTTCTTACCTAATAAGTTGATTTCTACACTCATTCATGTTCAATAATGGTAATAAGTCGTGAATTCCTATATGGAGAAAAATAGATAATTAAACCTTCCTTTATAAAAAAAGTCTTTAGAAAAATTTTCTGATTTTTAGTATCGAATACATTGATATATGAAGATTCGTTATCCGAAAAAGATATATTTTGGGAGATTCCCTCCCACTTTTTATAATAAAATGCAACTTCAGTAATACACACCTTTTTTTTTTTTTACACACCTACTTTTTTTTCAACTTTTTTTACTTCTTTTACTTTTTTTACTGTGTCTGAGTGTTTCAAGTTATATGTTCCTATAAAAAAGATGTCTTTATGTTTTTTTTATTATAATTATCGAGACCTGTAATTTAGTTTAAAGCTGCATAAAAAATGACATCTTTATAATTTTCAATAAATTTTAAGTAATGTAAATGTCAGGAATTTTATGAACTTTGTATATACCACTTTTTCTTTTTTAATTTACAATCAGTCACTCCAATACCACAGAACTAAGTCGTATGGACAGGGATTATTGTGACTGACTCTTATGCTCATTTATTATCTAAATTTTTGCATATAAAGAAACAACGGCCAACAAACGTTAAAAGAATCTTCAAACGGTTGATAAAAGGCTAAAAATCTTTTCCATCATTTCTTTTAATATTTTTTTTTAATTTCCAGGCTATTATAATATTGAGTTAAAATTACTATCCATTATGAGTCTCCCTCTAATTTCTTTGAGTTCGACACATTCTGTTATGTAGAGCTGAACTGAGCCTATTTCCTCACATATACATGTGTTGTCTTGCATCTTTCTGTCGAAGTATGCAGGAAATCTTCCATGTCCGGTTATAATTCGCACTATCATCGGATGAAATACTCTTTTTATAATTTTTAGCTCTGGTATGAATTCATATGTTATGCATCTTTTGGTCAACCTGATCTATCTATTCGGTCACTGCACAATTATCTCTATTTTGATTTTCTCCACTAACATTTGGAATGATTTTGGGACTACAATATCTATTTAATCTTTCTGTGTAACCTTTTTTCGCATATTCATCTGCTCTCTCGCTTCCGCATATTCCGATGTGAGTCTTAATCCAGAGTATATACAATAATAGAACTTGCATGGTTCTGTCCTTCGCATCAATAAAATCAGTGAAATTTTTTTAAAAAATCGAATAACGTAGATTTAAATAATGTTATATAGAAGCATTCAATATATATATATATATATATATATATATATATATATATATATATATATATATAAATTACTTCTGTAGATCAATCTATTTTATCGAAATCAATACCTGGAAATGAAGATATTTTAAATAGAAAGAAAGAAATTAACAATTTTATTGAAGAGGATGTAATTAAAATTTGAATTGAATAGAATTAATTTTAATGATTCTTGGTAATTTAATTCTCATTTGGATATTTACCAGGTTAGTGAAAAAAGTGGAACTTCCTCTCTTCATAGATTCTCGGGGAAAATATCTAAATTCAACTGAAAAAAAAAAAGAATAAATGTTATTGAAAGAACATTTAGACCATTCTTGTATTAAATATGAAAGAAATGTTCGATATTCTAACTCCAGAAATTAAGAAAAATTGTAAAATAAATAAATAAATGAAATGTATCAATGATTTTTTTAAGTGTCAGACACATTAATGCAGTTTTAATTCTTCAATTATCTTGGGAAAAATCAAATATTTCTTAAAAATCAATGAAAAAAATTAATCATTTAGGTAAATTTTATCTGAACATCAATTACTTCTTTTTTCTATTTTATTCGATTGGTCTCTCTTAATCTATAAAAGTAATATTAGTAACAAATATGTTTAAAAGTCATGAAAAACAATACAAGATATTAAATACAAATTCCAAAGTAATCTAAATAAGACAACTTGAGTGCCAAATTTCATGCTTAAATGTATAATAGAGTTGTCTAAGCACTCCAGATACATACAGATTTTCTGTTAAACATATAGATATACTAAGTTATAAGATGCAGTAGCTATATAAAATATATTCATAATATATTTATACAACTGCTACAGAAGAGATGCATTAAAATATTGAATTAATCATTTTTCCAATTAATTATTTTGCCAATTATTACATTAAATTATTTCCCTAATTAATTAGTCACATATGCCATTTATTTTGGCATATGTGACTAATTGCCTTCAATATAGATCATCCAATGACTAACAAAGTAAATTAATTGTAATTTCTATTTATATAAACATCGGTATTAACACATCCCATGGGAATAAATTTGAAATCATTTTAATTTCACACAAAAAACTCATATTTTGAAAATTTAAATCACATTTAAACACAATTTTCCATTTTGAAATAATTTCTGTGAACTGTAATTAGAAATTTAATTAATAATTTTTTTTCGTTTCCAAGACGCCAAAAAATGTCTAAATTTTAAATAATTAATTTTACTTAATCCTGAAAAATAATTCTTTAATTCCATCAAACCTTTAGATTATAACGGCCCTCACGTAATTTTTAAAGCATGCAATTTATTTAATACAAAGAAGATTAATTTAAAAGTATTTAGAACAGGTTCTCGGAAATCATATTTAGATTAGATGTTAGAAAGAACATATCATATTTTAAAGGCTATAAATATTTAAATTCACAAATTGAATAATATCAGCATATGGCGCTTTTTCAGTAATTCTTTTATAGTAATTAAGAAAATTAATTGCCCTAATCTTCTTAATTACATTTCTAATTAATTTACAACTCAAGATAGAAATAGTTTTTTTTTATTATTATTAGCAATTAAATTGTTTTGTTTGACGCAATTAATTATTTAATACTTTTTGAGATAACTTCAGATTCTTTTGATTTTTTTTATTATAATTCAATCATATTATAATCACTTCATTAATACAAACCTTATATATTATTCTTTAATCTAGACTTGGAGTAGAAATATATCATGATCAGATTAGAAATTATCATCATTAGATTATATCATTACATTAGAAATCATTAGATTATATCATTACATTAGAAATCGTTAGATTATATCATTAGATTAGAAATTATCATAATTAAATTAGAAATTTATCATCATCTTAACTTTCTTTAACAGATGAGAATTGCTAACAAAAGAGTAAATCATTTTATAAATGAAATAATTCTATTGATTCAATTAGTTTCTGTTCTGAAGCAATTAACTTCTGAATACCGAAATTCGCAGTTTAAAGGAATGAAATGCCAGCCGTGAGTTCAGCATTTTCCTAGCATAACCAAATGCATGCTTATATTAATATTTTGACTACACAAATATGTGGCGTAGAAAGAATATTTAAAAAATTATTTCCTTAGAATTTAAATATAAAAATAATTATTTTTTCAGAATGACTGTTAGTTGATGTTTCCCTCATGGTTAAAGAAAGTAAGTTGTTTCTCATTACGTTTGCTTAGCTCATTTAAATAGAAAATTCAATAATTTGAAACTGGTATAATAACGTGCTTGCAGATTAAAAATTTTGCCAGATATCAGAAGAAAGGCAATTTAAATAAAATTTTAAATTTATTTCAAACTTATTCAAACTTACTGGTGGGTAAGTTTGTCAGACTCCACTAAACCACATATCTCGACTTACAACCGTTTGTAGCCAGAATCCTGTAGCATGAAAGCGCATCTTTCTTATATAATTTTTAAATCTCCAGATATTACAGATAGATACTTTTGTTTATTTAATGAAATACAGCGATTTACCTCCTATTTTTTTTTTTTTTATCAAAAGACAATTCTGACAAAAAAAAGTTTAAAAAAAAAACTTCTAACAATAAGCATTCTAATAAAAAATATGCAATTCAAAGTTTCTAATCAATTTTACAAATATTTCCAAACATATGTAATTTGTTCTTAATAGTTAAAACTAATCAAATTTGAGTTGAAACTTAATGAATATCCTATACAAAAATATATAAATCTCACACATTTTACATACATCTATGTTTCTTAAAATAAGGGTTTAATATTCCCATATTTAAGATCAGAAGCTCAGATTTTAAACTTGGCATTGCAATTCAGAATAAGTACCGAGTGATAATAATAAAGTTGATACTCTGTGACTGCAATCAAAAGGACAAGAAAATTATTTTAAATTATAAGATTTTATATGCTCGATAGAAAATTCAAATTTAGTTTTTTTATTTTTTCTTTCTGTGTAGATAACTACTAAAATCATCTGTTAAAAGTTTAGCATTGTTAGATAACTTTGAACAAAGGAACAATTGATAATCATCAGGAACCAATTGAATAACAATTGTACATAAGAAAGTTTCCCAGATTTTCAAAACAGAAGTTATTGTAAGAACAAACTTTGGCTATAGAAAAGGATTTAATTTACAATTTAACTTATTGAAATGAGAAGCTGGAATTTCTAATGATTTTATTGATCGAGGCGTTTGATAACATTTGGGAATAATGCTCTAAAATGGTTTGATTTTTTGAATAAAACACATTATAATCACAAGTATAAAACTAAAATAACCAATTTAGTGTCAAAAAGTTTCTAAAAATTGGACAAAATGTGGTCTTTGAGATTATAAAAACATGCAAAATGCAAAATGCTTCTGGTTTAAAAAGTTTATCAAACTGCTCAAAATTGTGCGGAAAAAATAAATATTATAGTTTCTGAATTAAAAAATGCGCTATATTTCTAGCAATGTTTAAATATTGGGATGCAGCTGATAATGTTTTATTTTGAAACATTTCAAAAACTGTTAAACATTTCTAAATTAACAGATAGCTCATTTTTTCGTTCAAAAATAGAAGAATATATTGAGATATTATTGTACCAAATTTGTATAAGACATATGCGTTAAAATTAAATTCATGAGAGTTTTCATAAGAAAATTCCTCTAAAATTAAGAATATGGGGAAATAATGTTTAAAAATATAAAATATCATTAAAATGTACATTAGGCAAGTATAAAAACAAAGGTACTCCCAAAGCATGAACTAAAAAACAAAATTTAAACGGTTTCGTGATGAAGACTCAAATATATATATATATATATATATATATATGAATATTGACTTAAAATTATTCGATACTTTCCTTCAAAAAAAATACAAAGTCGTCATCTAAATTAAAAATATAAATTTATAATTTTAAAAAAATCGTTCTTTATCTTTTTTAGAATTTAAAAATTAATGAGAATGAAATTGATTTTGATTGTATATATTAATAGAAAAAATAAAATAATAATATATATAATTTTGTGTTGAAAAATAATAAAAAAAAAATTATAGGAAAGTCACTATGATCAAAACAAAAATTCTTATGTTCATCCAACTATTAAATAATTATTCATTTACCTTGATTAAAAGGGTAACAGTACAATATAAAGAATTTATCTAGTTTTCTCAAGACAAGTCGTTATCCTAGAATCACATATAAACCTCTATTATTAAATGATCAATTACCGATGTATTCACATTTTAACTGGGGAGCACTCATTTATCATATCCTTATAGAATGTCCATATTTTAATGCTCAGCGCTTGTTTTACTTCAAAACAACAGCAGTGACTTTGCCATTGTTGCTTGGCAGAGATTCACATAAGAACCTTTTTATAATCTGTGAGATTTTATTCCTTGAATACAATCCTGATAATTTGAATTCATTATCATGGTTTTGTTGTGACTTTTCTGTAATTTTTCATCGTTTTACCAATTATTATTTTAATATCATTTTAATAGAAACTGTTTTTCTTAAACTTTGAACTAGAAGTATACTTGTATGACTTTCATAATGGTTGCTGTGATATAAAACCTCAAACCAGACCAAATCAGACAAAGATATGTATCTGAATCTGATACCACACGAAATTTCTTTTTGCTTATTACTTATTGTAGTATTTTCAATAGTTTCTTATATATTTTTTCATTTCTCGATAAATATCAGTTTGTTGCACCTGGTATCTCTGAATGAAAGTTAATTAATTTAAAAATAAACTTAGATAATGTTAACGGAGTTACAAAAGCTAGCATTTATAGAACTAGGTTAAATGAGGCGAATTTAATTGAAAAATAATATTTCTCAAAAATTGATAGCTAGTTTTTGTCAATTTCTCTGGCAATGAAACCGACTTTTCTTCTATCTCTATAGTTTCTTATTACGGTTCGCAATCATCCTTACTCTAGCCATTCCATTCCCAAGAAAAGTTTCTCATTTTCTCCCGAAAAGACATCATCTTTGAAATTTTCCTTTTAGCAGAGTTTCTTCTTTCTCTCAGATCCCGCCATTTCTTTCCCCTTCCTCAGTAAAATAGATCTGGCTATCCCACCGAAGATATGACTTTTATTTCCAGAGTAAGGAAAAATAACTGCAACAAAAGTAAGCCAACTGAAATCCGCATTCAAACAATCGCAAGATTTTTCTAAGAGTTCCACTTCTGGCAAATTTCGGTTGCGTGGAGACATGTTTGTCCACTCATATATTCCCAGGTATCTATCTTGATATTAATAATTGATTATATAAGTTTCATACATATTCCTAGTAGCACGCATATATTGCACAATATTTTATGATATAAAACTATATTTGCAATATTCTATAATATTGTATAATATTGTTTAATATTGAATAATATTATAGAATATCGGGCAATAGTATACAATATTGTGATACAGGCTGTGCTACTTGGGACTTATTCGTTCTTTTGGGATATGCGATGGACACTTCATAAAGAAAGATTCGTAGTTTGTTTTAACTAATCATTTGTCTTTTAATTACTGTGCAAAGCTATCCATTTTTTTTAACTATTGATTTTAATTAATGCAACAAGTCACAAAAGATTCAATAGATATTTTTTTCCAAAGTTTTGTATTTTTTAATATTTTTAGGATGAAATACAAAAAAGAAATAATCATTCCGAGTTAGTTTGTTATTTGTATTTTTAATAAAAATGATCACAAAAAAATTGCGAAATAATTTTGAATTTTAATAAACTTAAACTGATTATTTATCTGCACAGAGAAAATATGAAAGAAAATATGAAATATGAAAAACACACAACTTTACAAAAAAAATCGTCACAGATTAAAGTCCTAAAAGAATGAATCTACAAATTGTATTTTGCGAATTTGTAGTTAAATTGCAAAACTAGCTGAATTTCTAATTTGATGCCCCTAATAGAAATAAAAAATCGTCTCACACGCGAATGGATAGGTACCCGGATGCTGAATCGAAAGAGATATGATTTTAAACAAGCGTATTCTCATAGCAAAACGTCATAAATGCTATTATTATAATCGTAAAACACATTGCAAGTTTATTTGGAATATATAAAAAAAAAGTTCTGTCCATAAACCTGATAAAGTCTTGAATTACGAATCACAAGTTAAATCATGATCATTATTTTCGATGAATGAGTAAAAATTTCGAATTTATATTAATTAGGCAAATGGGTGAATCTCTATTTATCTTAAATGAAAAAAAAAGCCTCTTATATGAATATTCACCAATAGAATCTTTTCTATGAACATTATTTCTTACGAGTATTGAAACAATTGTGTCCCACGGGGTGAGGGGAGGCACCTCATAATTGAGGATGAGAAGCATGGTGGTTGGTTCTCTTCACCTTTATGGGTACACGAAAAGGTGGAGTTCTGGCTTCTTCTATCGATAATGGGTCTTACTTCCTCAGAGAAGGATTGTACCATGGTCCCTTAGGACTCAACCACAGTTTCTGGTAGTGCTGCAGTTGCGGCGGTTCGGACATTCAAGTTTATCCGTGCGCCTTCCGGTGGGTCAGAGAAGCCAGTTTGTGACGTTGGCACAATTGCAGTGTGATTATTGCACATTTTTCATCGAATAATTATGGATTTATTGCATTTGATTGCGTCAAGATTATCAAATATATATTTGACTGGAGAAATGAGTGAAGCATTGCTGAAAAGCAATTATGCTTCCATCGCCATTCCGCAAAGATTACTGCTCTTCGTTGCAAGATGGCGATGGAATTAATTACTTTTGCTGCGATTACTTTTGAAACAAGAGCCGTAATCGTACACAGCCATTCAGCAAATCTGTATTTAACATTACCCTAATAGAACTCACGTACAATTTTATTACTGTATTGAACAGCTGAAATGATTTCTGAAAAATACTTCATCACATTTTAGAAATCGCTACACATATACGCTACTAAAACTGTAGTCACTTTTGAACTTCAATAAAATAAAAATGTAGTGTGTTTTCGAACAACTAGATATAATTATTTTACAGTATTGATATTTTCTGCGTTACTGATTTTTATTCATTAACTGAGAATATAATTCCACAGAGCACAATGTAAAATATGTTAATATGACTGATATTTTTTAATAGCATAGACGATTATTTAAACTGAAAAAATAAGATTTACGTTTGCAAGAATCAAACTTTGCAATTAAAAATTCAAAGAATAATCATCCACAATAGAATGAATTTTTGTTTAGGTGATGCACTCAGAATGCGTAGTGTCTCTTTAATATAAAAATGCACTGATATTTTGAAGGAAAGAAAAAGGTCATTGAGTCACAATATCGTCGTTTTCGACATACACGAAGTATATTTATATATAAGAATTGCTTATTTAAAAATATAAGATATTTGAAACATGTTTTCCTTTTCCAAATAGAATTACGCTTATCTGAATTATAGTTTATGCTTATAGGATATATTTGATTTAAATATTTATAATAATATTTTTTCCAATTAGTAAAATCTACAATTTTCTTTCAATAAAATTTTATCTAAAAAAAATGAAATTTCCTCTAAATCGTCTATCATTTATATACAGTGTATTATTACCAATTAAATAAATTCCACTAATCTTTTATAACTACTTTAATCTTCAGAAAATTACCTGTTTAAAAATTAAATTATCAAATTTAAGTTAAATTGGATGCATAACATTATCTGCAACTTTTTTGTAGTCATACATAAATCTCTCGCGTTAATTCTTTGTGAAAACTTGTAAATATAATTTTTTTTCTCAGTTAAACAATATTCAAATGCGATAAAATAGTAAAGTTTATTCATGTAACTGTAATCTTCATCAAATATTGCCTTAAATATTTAAAATGATAAATGTTTGTTTAATATTTACATGTAAATATTAAATAAATCCATGTCAGATATATCATTTAATTCTATTAAATTATATAAAATAATTATTTTTAATACAAAAAATTTTATTTGTAATAATTTAATAAGCCTTCTGATTAACTATTATAAATTAAATATATGGAATCAAGAATTTATAATATTGTTTCATTATGCGTATCAAATAAAGTATTGCCGCTGATATGTTTCATAATTAATTTATTGATTTGTATTTTTAAAAATATTTTGTATTCCAAAGACTGTTTTTAGAGGCTTTCCAAAGATTTTAATTTAATAATAGATTTCTTGTTTCTTCTATACATTAAGGGAAAAATGTATTCATTTGGTGAAAAAGTTAAATTTCCTCAAATGTGTATCGAAATATTCAGTAAATTTAATCTCTATTTATGAAAATTATTTTTTCAATCATACCACCATTTATTCTAAAATGTAATTAATTTCTATTTGTTAATTAAGTAATCAATATTTACATCTGAAAAATTTAATTAAAACATTATGTTATTTGCTCTCTTGTTTAGAATTAATCAGTGCTTTGATATATATAAATAAAAATGGCCAAACTGTAAAGCTTCTAAGAACTTTGTAATTAAAGATAAGATATTTAATTATCGATGAAGAAAACGAACCTTTTTCTTATAACGAAACTGTACTCAATATTTCAAGTGATTTCTCTATCAGTTCTCTATTTTTTCCCCCTTTCATTAAAATGGCATACACACAAATTTCCCGTAACAGAAGTATTCTATTCTATTCTAAAAGCTGGTGTTTTTCTTTCCTAAAAATAAAATCAATATCCATTTAATATAAAAGTTCTAATATGGTTTGAAAACTCCTAAGTAATAGTGTACCGACATGAATTTAGGCATATTTCTTTTCTGGCTATCAAATTATACATCTTATTGTTCATGAAGTACATTTTTAAAAATATATCATACAAGAAAAATTTCTGATTAACTGATGAATACTGAAACCATCGAGCAATGGAGAGGTGTCTCTTATTTTTCCATCTAATTGTCTGCATAAATGTAGATACAAGAATTGACGTTCTTTGTTTAACTGATTAATATAGTAGATTTATTGCTTATTTCCCAAGTATATGATTATTTAATGTGATATTTTTATTACTTAGATCAATAATATGATTCATAAAACAGATTTTTACTTTGTTATTATTGACACACATTCGTTAATTCTAAAATTCCAAAGAAATGATTTTCTATCTTAATTACTGCACAGGCATTTTGAACAGCTCAACATGAACATTCCAAGCTACTATCTTTGTAAGCAAATATTTCAATTTCTATCCGGATCGAAATTTGCTGCAATATTCACTTATTACTTTTTATTATATCAATATTATACCATAGCGCATCAATAAGTCTTCAATCCTCTTTAGTATTTAATGACATCAATATTATTGACTTGCAATCTTAAAATTCAATCTTTTAGATCTTCATGTATACTCATCAACATTTTTTCCCCTATCATAATATGATATGAATTATCACTGCTTATTATGAGGGATTATCCGCCCCAGCATTTTGAAAGAGGAATATATCTTGAAAATCCATAAGGAGTGTCCCCCATTGTGTTGAAATATGTTGCAATAATCATCTGATGGCGTTTCTGGTTTCAACATCACAGAAAAACAAGTTCATTTAGGGCACCAGATGTGGTAGTATTTGTCGTCATCTTTCTGGATCGATGAATTGGTCGAATGCTTTCTACATTATAGCAACACCAATCCATCGTGTTTCGATTTCTTTTCTCTAGATATTTCGCAGTTTTTGTTTTTGGAACTCTTTTCGTATTTGTAGAGGAATTGTAGCAAAATGATTGTCTGCCATGGAAAATTGTGCAATATGCATGGTGTAATCCAAAATGTTCCTTTAAGCAATTTCGTGTCTTATTACCAATTTGTTTCAATTGGAGTGTTTCCTACACATATTTTTATTATTTTAGCATCTTTCTTATATCTTTGTACTGTCACATGAGTTTTGCTTTTACGTGAGCTCCTGTGCCTTTCACATCAAGCATTCTATGATAAAATTGGCTGCTTTGATACGTTCTTCTACAAAAAAAGTTAAAGATTTGTGGGTATTTTTGAAACACACTGTAGACCATTTATGTTAAAGGTATACGTTTCACAGGATCTTTAAACAACAAAACAGGAATGAATAAAACAAAAAAAATAATGTTTAATAATTTTATCATCGTCAACTGAGTAAAAATAAAATAAAAATTGTAATGAAATAATATAAAATAATTAAAAATTGTTTATCTGGCAAATATAAATAATTTGGGTATGTATAGATAATGAACTTCTTTGAAGATTTTTGTGTTCGCTATGCTTTCATATAAAAAAATTAAATGAATTTGTGATATTTTTTTTTAAAAAAATTAATATTGGGTTGCAGCAAAATTAGAGTGATAAACTATTTTGTTATTATTAAATAAATTATCTTTTAAGATGAAGAGTAAATAAGAATTAATAATTGTAACAGGTGTACGAAAAGGAAAAGCTTTTAAAAACATAAATATGTAAATATCCCCACGAGTTTAACTTCATGAACTTTACATTTATATTTTAACTTTAGTAGTGATATATCACAAAACGAATGAATGAATTCTTGCTTTAAAATATTCAGTTTTATGAATTTTAATATTTCAGTAAATTTAATTTAATTTTAAGTTCTTCTACACAAAAATATATGGTACATTTTATAAATGAATAATGACATCAATTAAGAAATGCTGTAATTTATTAACAGTTTTGATAGCAATTAATATCGTTTAAACATAAATCACAAAATATAAAAACGGGTATCTTCCAAAGTCAATTTTCAATCCATTTACCTCACAGAAAAGTGTGTTCGAATAAATCAAAGCTAGTCTTTGAAGTTCAATATATAATATACTCTTTTTACGAAATTTTACTCTTGAAATGCAAATGAATATTTTTTTTTCCACTTCTACAAATAGATTTCCATATTATTTGCATTCCTTCAATTAAAATTATTAATTTTCGATTTAGAACCGTCTGGATAACTTATCTGATAAAACATCAAACAATCGTTTCAGGAATATTAAATTTCTAATTTCTGCTTGGGTAGCGAACAGAAAGAAATAACAATTTCGCATTTTATGTGAATTTTAACACGATGAATTTAAATGAAATATTTCTTTCAGAAAATTGATTCGTCTTCATAAAGCAATTCTAATTTTGAGGATTCGATGCAATTTATTTGGAGAAATGTCATAGCAGAATTCAGAATTCACAAAAGATGATATACTAAGCGAGTTAAAATGTTAGAAGGCTACGTAAAGTAAATTGACATACATTTTTCAGATAATGGCAATTTATTTGGGGGAATGCAGGTATGCCGTCATAGCAGAATTCAGAATTCACAGAAGATGATAGACAAAGCGAGTTAAAATAGTTGAAGGCTACGTAAAGTAAATTGACATACATTTTTCAGATAATAGCAATTTATTTGGGGGAATGCAGGTATGCCGTCATAGCAGAATTCAGAAGAATTCTCAAAAGATGATATACTGAGTTAAAATGGGTAAAGGCTAATTAAAATTAAATTAATCACATTGCAAACTTTTTTCAGATAATAGCAGTTTATTTGGAAGAATGCAGGTATCATAGTAGAATTCAGAATAGCCCAAAGAATTCATACTCTGGATGTATAATTAGATATTGTGAATTTCATGATATCTACTTAAAGTTTTTTACAGCTTATAAATCAATATGATTAATATAGCTTGTTGATAAATGCACTACGACATTTAAATTCTATGTATATTAACTAAATACAAAATTTTATACACAATACAAGCTAATGTAACATTTAAGTATCTTAAAAGTTAAATAAATACTTTAAAAATAATAATGCTTAAATAAATACTAAAAAATTTCTAATTAATTTTTAAAGAATAAATTTTGAGGAAAGCAGTAAGGAAACATAAGCGAAAAAAGAAAAGATATAGAATTCAAAGAAACAAAATGAATTTTTAGATTATTTGAGATTTTTAACTTAGGCAAAGCTATTCATTTGAAATAAATTAAATCAAAATAACTATTAACCAAACAATGAGAGAATTCGCATTATAATATTTGAGATTCAGCTGCATATTAAATGTAGTTAACATATTCTTGCATTCATGATTTCGATTTTTTAAATGTAGACAACAAAGATTTCGTAAAACCAGGAACGTTAGATTGTTAAGATAAAGTATTATAAATAATTGGGTCGGTAATCTATACTTATAAATAAAGCTCAATGTGTGTGTGTGTGTGTGTGTGTGTGTGTGTGTTGGCACTCTACAGGCCAGGTCATTTGACATACAGTTACCAAATTTGGTACATGTATACCTTAGAGGTCGGAAATGTGCACCTGGGGTCCCTTTTTTTGAATTTTTAATTAGAATTTTAATTATTAATTCCCGCCAAAAAAAATCTTCTATTTTCCCCACCGCCAACTTTTCCGCCAAAAAAATCTTCCATTTTCCCCACCGCTAAATAAGTAAGGCTTGTTTTTTTTTCCCCCTTCTCCCAACACTAATGAAGCTAGGGTTAACATTTTTCAGCCGATTATTTCCAACGATTCTGTTTATTTTCTTAATGTTTTATGCATTGCAAATTAAACATTGTTAATTAATCCCTGTTTCAGATTCATTCTGAAGTACTTTTGAATTAAAATAACACAGAATAAAGGAAATTAAAAATGTCTAATCTGCATAGCGTTACCCCAAATGGCGTAGAAAAATTCACGCATTTGCGTTACCATAACCTGCGAAGAAAATTCACGCATGCGCATTGTGTTCTGATTGTTGACATGACAACCATTATCAACGGATGATTTAAATTATTTTTAGGTTAGTTGCATGCTTTTGTAATTAAATTTTATTTATGTTAGTTATATATTTTTTGTATATGCTTACAGTTTTAAGTACATCGTTTTTTAAGTAGTTTTTTTAACCTGTTTTCAATGATTTAAATTATTTTTAGGTTAGTTGCATGATTTTGTAATTAAATTGTATTTATGTTAGTTATATATATTTTTTGTATATTCTTATAGTTTTAAGTACATCGTTTTTTAAGTAGTTTTTTTAAACCTGTTTTCGACCGATTATTTTAAACGATTCATTTTATTTTCTTAGTGTTTGATGCATTTAAAATTAAACATTGTTAATGAATCGATCTGTTCATGATGAATCTGAGAAAATTTTGGTGACAAATTCTTGAGATATTACATAAATTAAGAAAGATATTCTTTAGTGCCCATAAAGTTTAAACACTCAGTGACTCTGTTATCAGTAATCATATTATTAAAAAAATGCTTTGTTTCAGTAAAAAATATTATTATATTAATTGCAGATTAATCATTTACACTTTAATTTAAAGCATAAATTATACGAGAGGTAACAGAAAATTAGAGAGATACATATTACTTTATGACTGAAGGCCTCTATAATATTATGAGTGAATTATATGACTCTCAAAATTTGAAGTTTTAAATTATTTTGATGAAGAATCTATTAAAGTTGAAATTGCGTAAAATATTTAATGGTACGACCGGAGTTTAACCCCCTGCTTTGTGCAATTTTTAAAAATAGCCAACAAAGGTCTTGCGAAATGTTCAAAAGCAAAGGAGCAGATGTCCAATTATAGTGCATAATAAAGATTGCCAGCTTTGGCGCGTTATCGCAACTTGGCGAAGAAGGGGGTTAAACTCCGATTCAACCTATTTAATTATTAAAATTTAAACGAACATTAAGATTGGCGAACCGGCTGGTCGCCAAAGGCGGCTAGTTATTAATAAAATGACCCAAAATTGCTGAAGATCTAAACATTATTTCTAATAATTATTCAATAATTCTTCTTCATATTGGCTGATAATTCTTAAGAAATGTTTGACAGTAAAAAAATAATATAATCCTGAGAATTTTTTTAAAAAATTAATCCTTCCGTAATGTCTTTAGTTTTATTTATGTATTTCTTTATAGTAATGGAATGGAGTACTTGAAGAAATAATTCAAAATGACAATTAATTAAATTTATAAATTGATATCTACGAGTTTAATGATGATCAGATCATATTTGAAAAATGAATGAACAAAAAGATTAGGAACATTTCTAACAAATTAACTGTCGTTTGCAGATTTGGAAAATCGACTGCGTAACTAAATTAAGTAAATTGTCCTGCCAGCATTGTAAATTCACTAGTGACGGTTGCAGGGCAATATCTGGCCCTCCGTCACGTTTCAAAACCTACATCTATTAATTTAATCATCTCTTTCTTAAATAAGTCATCATCGAATCCTCCAACGCATTTTTGACGCAATTTATAATTCAGTTGTCAAATTCAGGGATAGTAATGAAATCGATTAAAGATAGAAGAGCGGATAATATGTACGAATCAAGGTACGGTTTTAACGAATACGATTAAATGTGAATAGCTTTTGAAGCTTGAAGACACAAATATTTATTTCACTGACTTATGACATGATTTCGAAATTATGATTATTTGCCCTTAAACGTCATGCAAATGAAAATGGTACACAATTTACAGAATTTCAAATTTCAGAATTAAAACACTGCAATATTGATTAATAGGGCATACAAATTTCTAGAGGAATTTTAATCACAAATATCCCATCACGAAATTTGGCAAGTTTATGTTTGACACATTTATATTAAATACTTACCTGTTCTAATTCAATTATAAATCATTATACACAGTATATATTTATATAAAGAATATTTTTTGTATTTTCTTAAAAATAAAACAAAGAAATGACTTTATTTAACAAATATTTTCTATACCAAGACAAGAGTTTGGAATTAAAAAAATCAATACGATTTTCCGCTCTTTCAATGTTAAAAATAAATTATTTAGCCGAAAAATAAAGAAGAAAATAATAACGAGATAATTAAAATCAATAAAAATAAATCAAATGTCAAAAAATTAAATTATCAGTGAAATATTAACAAGTAATTTGCAATTATTAAAAAATTAAATATATTGATCAGTCCAACGAAGCACAACCATTGAAAAGAGCTCAGAAAATTAGTAGATTGAAAATTGAACCCTGTGCGGAGTCTTGGAGATAAGTATTGAAGCAGCATTGAATTCTGTGTGGAGTAACCAATAGTATAATAGTGAATCGGCAGTTGGGTGCAGCTAAAGCAAGTAGATAATGCAGAATAGCAGCCGGTTAGAGATACCGTAGTGAATAGTTACAAGGATTCTCTCTTCCTGCTGAGTTATGTTTGGCCACTTTGTGTGCTCTTGTGGTTGTTTACCACCGACTATTACTTGTGGGTTGCTGTGTACGTACTGGTTGTGTACGTCTCGGCTTTGTAATTATTGTATGTGTATTCATTATTTATATATGTCCTTATCTGTTATTGACGTCTATTGACGGTATCGCCATATCCTCACTGCAGCGAACCCGTTCGACTGCATCGATTTTTTTTTTAATGTGAAATATATGTCGATTTTTTTTTTTTTTTTGAATTTATGAATAGACTATGAATATGCAAGACTGGTCGTGCATATTCAAACATCAAAAATATTTAAACGCCAATTTATTCTTAAGAATAGCTAATCTACTTTAATTAAAAGCCGATTTAACTTTATTATTTAATGAAACTCATTTCATGTGTTTAATTTTTATTTACAAATTTATGGTTATCGTCATTTATACGGGTTCCGCAGTAATAATCTGATATTTATACGTCATATCTTTATTTGATTTTCTATAAATTTTGTTAATATCAGTGATTTTTTCATAATTTGAAATATAATTACTTCATAATTAAAAATTATTAATTACCAATTTTTTAATAAAAGTATTAAGAACGAATAATTGATTGTTAATATCTTAAAGGAAATATTCGCTCCACCAGTACTCAGAGATTATTAAATTTAGCTGATTTTTACATCGCAGTGGCTTTAATTATTAACTTAAGTAATTAAATCAATTGCCTGTAACAAATATCAGTAAATAATGCATCCCAAATCAAAAATAACAATTGAACAATGAATGTTATTTTGTAACAACCATTTTTTAAGACAGCAAAATTAGTGTTATATTGAAATTATTGAAAAATATTATTATTGATTTTTAATCACTAACGCTGGTTATATTACCTAACCAATAGTATAACTAGTTTTAGTGGTCTCTCCGAAACGTTCTTTCATGCATTTTAATAAGACAGCTTTTGCCATCTCCACCATATAAAATTATGGCCTCAATTGCCTGGAATTTTATTTTCAATCTCATATGAGGTATTTGTACTGCATTCTATGGTAAAGAAAACCAAAATATATATTTTTGGTGTCTTTATTCAGATAATGGAATCCAAAATTTGAAACAGGACCATGTTAGTAGTCAGAAATATATTTTAGTAACTAACCAAACTTCATTTCTTTTGAAACTTAATTGCGTATTTACTATATGTCGTTTACATGCGAGCAAAAATATAGATAGACACACAATCAAACGCTCATGGATTGGTTCAAAATTTGATACAGGCGTATATCCCAGATGTTATGCCTGTGTAACAAATTTTATCTCACATTGCATGTTTTTTTAGTTATCGAATTTTGTGTACTCGGACAGCCAGACACAGACACCTTCTAGGAATGAATTTCGTTCTATTATCGATAGAAATATAAGAAATTTGGTCTGAAGAACGTACACGAAATCTCATCCGTCTAGCGCAAAACGGTTTTGAGTTATTGTGTTCACAGACAGACATGCATAATTCCAAAAATGTGTTTTCTGAACTCCGAGAAATTTGAAACGCGAAGATGTTATCGAATTTTGTGTACTCAGGCAGCCGGACACAGAGACCTTCTCGAAATGAATTTCATTCGAAGATATGTCAAAATTTCGAGTTTGAGCATTTTGAGAACTATAGTAATTTTTCCTTGTATATTTCACACAATAGAAAAGTAACATCATCTTTAACTTAACCCTTTCTAGGGCCGTGGGAAATATGCTTCCCACCAAATTTATCAATCTTTGTATGAAATTATGTAGCTTGGCGTAAGTTCTGACAATTTGTTTTAGTAAGTCAGAAACTTAGAAGCTTCAGTTCTTTATCTCAGTAACATGATGTGTCTTGATTTGTTACTTAATTATTAATTAACCGAATTTATTAATTAATCAAATTAAATTTATCTAATCAGCTAAATGAATCTCTTTTCTTATTCTCATTTCAAGCCAAAAAATATTTTAACATAATATGACTAGAAAAAAAATGGCCCTTTAAAGGGTTAAAAAGGTAACGCAACAAAATTTTTGTTGCTCAATTTTTTGTTATTTTTAATTAATTCATCCCAGTTTTTGTCTTAGTAATACCAAAATTTAATTTATTTAAAATTGAAAGTAGTTTATTATTAACCCTTAACTGGGGAGGTGAAATTTTAGGACTTAACTGGGGAAGTGCGGTCTACGAGACCGCAATTCATTTATACTCAAATTAAATTTTCTAATAATTGTATTAATATGAAAAACTGCCAATATATTTTGCAGATATTTTTCTTGATATATAGATAAGTTTTTGAAATTTTGCAAAATATATTATCATTGAAAAAAGTAAATGCGTTGGAGCATACATTTTCTTCTCAAATTACATTTTACAATAAATAATATTCTTGAAAAAGCATATTACTTTTTACTTTTTAAATCATACTTGTTTTTACAGTATATGAAGGTATATAGAAGCCAATATGATGTAAAATTCAACATTTATATGAAAAATAAAAAATAAAAAGGACAATGGGTAAAATTGGCCCTTTTTTTATCGGCTTGTGTGACTTTCATAGCACTGTTTTCTAGTTCATTTTAAACATGCAGGTTAAGAACTAATATAAAAATCAACCTATAAATTTTGTATATATATCTCTTGGTATATTATTATATTTTATAAATTTTTCGAAATACATTATCACTAGGAAAATTAATTATATTTGAACATACATATCACAATCAGTTGAATGCGAACTTTCATCGAAAAACTCTTCCATATAATTATTCTTATCACTAAAATGACTTTATGCTTCATTTAAAAGTGTCTGGAGCACTGCTTCATAATAAGATCAATAAACTGGATGATATTTCGGGGCTCAAGTTTTAGCGCCATCTGCTAAGCCTTGTTTATCAATGGGACATTAACAGGGAGATGCGGTCTTACAGACCGCGCTCAAAGATATAACTGAATTATTTTAAAAAGCATCTGCTGAAATCGGTTGAAAAAATGCACGTGTATTGAAGGTCACAAAACAGGAAGCTACAGGGTCAATCCATTCAAGTGAGCTAAAAATAGAATAGGGGTGACAGAAAATCCATCACTAGCGGTCTCGCAGACCGTACGTCCCCAGTTAAGGGTTAATATATATATATATATATATATATATATATATATATATATATATATATATATATATATACTTCGCTTTCGTCTCAACAGGGGAAAATACAAATTTGTAGAATTTGAAATAATTTAATACGTTTTAAAAACAATTCTTTTTCTATCACATAAATATTTCAAGACAAACTATTGCTATAAACATTAAAAAAAAATGTAAGAAATCGGTTTCCGTTTTCCATTATTTACAATTCTCTTCGAATGTCTAATAAACCCATCAGACCAAATATGTCTCTAACAACCTAACTTGCGATTCGACTTCTTCCGTATCTTCGCCGAGTCCGAGCTAAATAAAGAAAGCGTGGATTCACCATGGTTATCTTCTGGAATCCAGTCTCGAGCGGCGCCCACCTTACATGCCTTTCCTTTCAGCGATATTTGATGATCTTCCAGATACGTAGCTGTCTTTCCGCGATTTTTTTTTATACTGCCTTCTACAAATAAAAATAAAAAAAAAACTTTAGGATTTTACGGGTTTAAAAAAAATAATAATGGAGAAGAAACTTGTAAAGCTGACTTTTTGTAAGCAGATAAGAAGTTGATGTAAATATCTTGTTACGAAAAGGAGTTTCTGTTTCTTCTCGAAGAATATTTTCCAGAGACCTTTAAATTCAATTACTTTAAGTGTGTATCTGTTTTAATTAAGTCGGTTGTGCGATGATAAGTATTCATCCTCAATATTTTTTTATTCGATTTGAAAGTTTAATTTCATTGAAATTATTTCTGGGAAATTTTATGCGCTGGATAGAAATTGATTTTGCGAAAAATAAATTCAATTCCATCGATATTTTAATAAAGTGTATTGGTTGAATTACGACGAAAAACGCCATTCGGAATGGAGAAAAAGCAATTAATTCTTGTAATTTGAATACTCCAAACATTAAATTTTAATTTGTTTATATTAAATGCAGATTAAAATTTTTAATATAATTTATAAATGCTTTTTCAACCTTTGTTTTTATTTATATCTTATTTAATAAATGCTATATTTAGAATGTCTAAGCCAAAAGTTTATAACATCATTTGTTTTCTGAATAAATAAAGAAATTATAAAAATAAAGGAAAATAAGTATGCTTCTGTGAAAAACAGTATTAATACTTAATTTTCATTAAAGTTCATTATAAATATTTAATTGTGGCCATGTTAATAATTAATCACTTCCTTAAATGTAGTGGTATGTATAAACATAATATAAACAAGTATTAAGACATATCAATCACAAATACGAATAAAAAACAAATTTCTTGTTACAAGGCAGTTTAAAAGCTGAAGAATATCCGTTAATAAAATAAGATATGCATATATTAAGCCATCTTATATGTTATTTCCATATTCCATGTTATATGTTATTTCCATATTCCATGTTATATGTTATTTTCAATTTTCCATTTATGTTATTTTGCATAGTTCTTTATATTTTGCTCAATTACTTTTAATTTCATCAAACTCCTTATTATTAAACTTGCTAATAATAATTTAATTGTCCAGTTTATTCTGCGAAAAAGATATAGTTCGTTTTTAGAAATATATAAACTTATACTTAATCTGACACGCATAAGCAAAATGTTTTTATCTAGACAAAATTCATCCATATTTAATATTTTAATTTTCAAAATATTTTTTGCTGAAGTACCATGAGACGAATATTAAAAATAAAATTTATATGTTCAGTATTTATTCAGTTTTACTTCATTTTTCTCATACATTTATAAAATAAAATCTTTTATAATGTAAAAAATAAGATTTTTTTTCAAATAAAATTTAGTGCATACAGTGAAACATCAATCTTTTCATTTAAAAGAGGAATTGCGTGCACTGAAGTGAAACTATTACATAACTGGGGAAGAAAAGAATATACATAAATATGTATTTTTGCAAAAGTATCCTTTATTGTTTATAAAAATTGATATTGTCTTCAATTAATTGTGTTTCATTATAAACACAGAAATTATGTAACAATTTAATTACCAAAGATTTTTATCGAATAAAAAGAAGAAAAAAAAAAACAATTTCACTTATTTATATAGAAAAAAAATAGCTACTTCATTTATAATTGCAATATAGGTTGTGCCTTTGCAAATTAAGGCATTTGGCAGTGATATCGCACAATCTGTGGCGTACTCAAATCAAGATTTCATGTATTCAATTATGCATAGTTTATACTTTTAGTATAAATTTACTATTATAACTTTAAAAGTAGAATCTATGTATAGTTCCCATTAAGGGGTTCGATACATCTAGAAATTGAATTAAAATATCATGGCAACATAAAAAACATCAACGAATTTCACTGAAACGAATAAAACCACAATGCTGGACAACAACGTGTTTCTCTGAAAAGAGTAAAACCGCAATTCTGGTCAACAGTGATTTTCGCTTAAACGAGTAAAACCACAATGCTGATTAAACAGGGAGTTTTGCTGAACAGAGAGATCCGCTATCCCAAGTTATGTAAAAATTCTAGGGTGACTCGTTAAATGTATGAAAGTTAGAATCCATTCCTATCGGACTTTGTTCGTTCTCTTTGATCTAACATGTTTTTCGAGGACTTTCATATTTGACTGTAGTTTTTAATTACTGTGTGTATACTTAGTTAATTTTGTTTATTCTCTCTGCTGTATGCAGTGAGTTTGTGTACAGTGAAAAAGAAAACAAACATAAAAATACCCCGCTCGAATATTAAGATTGGTACATTTAGTGTCATTTCAACATCACTCACAATAGTAAATTATTTTTTTAACTCACCCATTAAAAATAATAATCCATATGGTATTAGAAGAAAAATTCACAATGTTACTAAAAAAATAAACTAAACCCAGGCTCTATATAGCTTTAAAATAACATATGACATTAACGAAAGATTAAAAAGTATAATCACTGCAACATAATTTCCAATTTTGAGGTTGCCATTATATAAATGACAACATAACATACATAAGTAAGATAACATAACATACATAAGTAACATACATGAATAAGTACTCAGTTCATAAGTAATACAGCATATATGTAACAAACGATAATGATAACTACCAAAAATTATTTTTGCTTTCTGATTTTAAATAATTCCCAATCCATATTAGAATGAAAGATCAAATACAGAAACACCACTTTATACATAATCTGCACTGTTAATTCGTTACTACGGATACACTGTTGTCATTGAGAGGAATTAAATCATTGAAGCACCAGTAGAAATTAGTAACATAGAAAAAAGAGAAACGCAAAACAATTCAAAATTTATAAAATAATATCTTCTGTAATACAAAATAATACAATTAACAATTGTGCAAAATTCATTTAAATCTTTTATTATGGTCTAAATCAGAAGGAAGTCATTTCTAGAACCATTAAAAATTTTACATTAAAACTAATAACAAACATAAAATTTTTGCAGTTCCTTTAGAATTAAATTGATATCCTAATTCCGAATATACTTTTATTATGAACCTACCTCGAATATTTTACAATTGAATTAAAATTTAAATAAATACTATTACCAGAAGCTCAATTTAATCAGTTTATCGCAGAATTCAAATCCCTCACGTGCCACTTTTTTAAGTCAAGAACTGATACATATAAAAGTTGAACGAATACAAATGGTTGCATAATAAATTTTGCAAAATATCATAACAATGAGAATGATATTTTATTTTTATTAAATAGAAAATTACGCATCGACCACGCCAACATAAAGGATACATATGATGGATTGTATTTACATCGGAAGCATTTAACTGGTTTATATATCAATAAAACAAAAAGAAGCGAGATTTAAAAACCGAATTTTAGAGTAAATTAGATGTTTAAGAGCAAATACTGAATGATTAGAATAAATATTTTACATAAACTTAGAATGTTTATGAAACTATTATATAACGAAAAGTATCGAAATGGTTCAAAGTATAAACTTCTGCATAAGTTTATATTTCAGGAATATAATATTTCAGATATCGCTGTGCAAATACTTAGCTTCAAGAAAGCCTATCGATTTTGATGACGATAACGCAGCAAACTGAAGAGGAAAGAAATAGTTTCTGAGATTCAGAATACTCTCATTTCAAGCATTTATTCTTTATTTTTTAAGAGATAGATGGCTGAGTTCTATCCAATTACTTGTAATCGGAAATATTGCTAAAAATAAATTGCCTACTCCTGGAAAAGTAAACATATATTTGAAAACAAATCTTTCAGCAATCAAAATGGCGAGTGATAGAAAATATCTCCAGCCAAAACTGAAAATGGATTATAAATTCCATCGCAGATCTAAAATATCTAAAATATTGAGTTAGATTGAGTTTCTCGATTCTTGTGTTACTGGTAAATAGAAGGAAGGAATTTTTAAAGCAATTTAAAATGAATAATTTTTAGAAGCTAACGATTACTTCATTCTATCATCTTCGCTTGCAGTGAAAGTTATTTCACATATTTTGCTTTTTATTCCCTTAAAAATATTCATGAAAGAAAGTGGATGGTTTTTTTATATAAAATGTTATGCTTAGAATTAAGAAATTCAATTTTCTTTATCTAAGAAAAATTCATATGTATATTATGAAATAAAAATCTATTCCTTCAAGCGATAAAAGAAAATGGAATCATCTACTTCATTTTAACTCTGACAGCAAAGAATAAATATTTACTTCGTAAATTTCTTTAAACACTTATCAGAGTTTTTTAAATAACGTTTCCCATCCTGTTGCTAAAATATAGATTTCTATTTCCTTTTCTTCTTTCAAAGGCTGTAAGTATGCATTGATATTGGTAACGCCTTTTTGTACAATGAATATTCATACATACATTTGAACTGTTCTGATATTCAATAGAAATTTCGAGCTGTAAACATTTTACTATATTGTTCATGTTTTTAATTATAATTATTATTATTGCAAAATTAACTCATAGTTTTTTCGCAATATTTCATAGAATATATACAAAATGACAGGGCATGTACAAATGTTTAATATTTTTCAATCATTCAAAAATACAAAATTACTTCTGCGATACTTTTGGTGATAAAACAATGCGAAATAATAGTGTTTGGTGAGTTTTGTTTTAGGTTTCAAGAATTTCATACCGACTTTATATACAAGTTTACATGCTTGGTCTTGGCAGAATTTTATTACTTAATAGTAAAGAGACAACTTTTCTTCTTTGGAGATTTCAATTAAGATATTATTTGAATGGCATAAAATATTGATTTTTTTATGTTTCTCCATTTTTCTTCATTTAAAAATTTTTACTATATATGAAATCAATAACATTTAGAATCTCCGAACGTAATTTTATTATGTTGTCCTTTAGCTTTAAGATCTAACCGATCTAGTGTCCTCCTTCTAAGAATCTATCTATCTATCTCTATATATATATATAAAATATATTTCAGTTCAAACGTATAAATATATTTGAAAGTTCATCCAATGTTATAATGTTTCTTGTAAAGGGTGTCCCAAAATAAACGCAATATTTGAATTAAATATAAAACACAGAAACTTTTTTCTTTAAATTGTTATATATTTATTGAATTATGCACAGAATAGGGTTATGTATGGAATAATACATTCATGCCCATAAATTAATGCAAGTTCAGAAAAAGATAGAGACAACAAATGTGACTTATTTTTAAAGCCTATTTATTAAAAAAAAGAGAGAGCAAAAAAAATGCTATATGTTTGATATCATTAATAAAAATTGCGATTTTTTGCTCCCTGAAGCAAATTACAAAAAAAAAAAAAAAAAAAAAAAAACTATTTACAAAAACCAATATTACGTGGTTGGTATGATTGTTAATACATAGTATGTCTCTCAGGCGATACAATACAGTTCGTATAACGCCTAGGCATGCTGAGTATCAAATTATCGATCGGATCTTGGGGAATATTACACCACTCATCAAGCAATGCTCTCCGCAGTTCCGGTAGACATGTAGGAGGTGGTTGACGGGCTGCAACTCGTCGGTCAAGCATGTCCCATATATGCTCTACTGGATTCAAGCCCGGTGAGAATGTTGGCCAGTCCATACGGGTGATATCCTCCGATCGAAGGCATTCGTTTATGATGTTTACGTGGTGAGGACGGGCACTGTCATCCATAAACAAGAATTCTGCTCCCATGGCGTCCCGAAACAAACATACATGTTGTTCCAGAATGACGTCCTGATAGATCTGGCCTGTCATAGTTCCAATTTGAACATGCAGATCAGTTCTGGAACCCATAATAATTCCTCCCCAAACGAGCAATCCTGCACTACCGTAAAGGTGTCGTTCAATGATGTTTTCTTGGTGGGAATCGGTACTTGACGCTCTCCATATGAAAATCCGGCGAAAACCGGACTGTAAGATAAACCTGGACTCTTCGGAAAACATCACACAATACCACTGTTGCTTTGTCCACAATGCATGCTCTTTACTCCAAGCTAACCGCAGGCGACAGTGAGTTGCAATAAGTGGAATACATCTGACAGGCCTACGAGCATATAGACCAATCTGCCCTAAGCGTCTGTACACGGTCTGCCTTGAAACTGTCGTACCAGTGGCTGAAGAGAGCTCACGAGACAGGTCTGATGCTGTGTTCCGTCTGTTTCTTTTGGCAGTAAATGCCGAATACTGGTTCTCATTCGGCGTTGTAACTCGGGGCATGCCTATACTGTAAGATCTACTCACATTACCATCATCTTGGAGTCATTGCCAAAGCCTGGAGATGACATTCTGTGTGATTCCAAATTCCTCGAATACTTCCAGCTAGGTACGCCCACATTCCAGACGGCCGATAGTTCTACCACATAAAAAATCATCCAAATGCGTCCTTTGTGTCAAAACTATGCGGTTATTGCACTGAAAGATTTATAAAGCGCTTGTGAACAATTTTATTTCTTTGCCTGTGTTCCTTATACATCACTCTCTTACACTCTCGTCATTGTGACGTACTATCGGTGCCATCTGGTGGCTTCCTGCTATTTGCATATGATTTTTGAAGATGTGTGTAATCATTTTATGGGTGATATATGTATTTTAGAGTTCGATTTGCATGTGACTCTGAATTATCCTTAATTTATGGGCATGAGTGTATGTAGGGCAGATAGCCTCAACGGCTTTGCGCATTATTTTGTTGAAATAGTTCATGCCCATTTTTTATAAGTGTGGCAGAAATTCATTCATGTGGCGTTGAATTTCCTCCTATAATGCAAGAGTGTAGGTGGTCTTGTTGGAATAGACCTTTGATTACAAATAACCCCTTAAAAAGATATCCATTGATGTTAATACAATCTTTTTTGAAATATTGTTCAGAAATGTAAATACGTTGCTCTGTCATGTAACACTCCATTTTTACTAACCCTAAACTATCAGCTGTCAAATGGTTTTTTTTAATAGGGATATCAACACTTTATTGCGCAAATGGTGGAAAATTCAAGTCTTGCGTTAAATTTGGAACACGCTTTTTCTGTCCTCAAGCAGATGCCTTCTGTGCAGAATTCTACAATAGAGTGGAACAAAAATGACTTTTTTTTTTATCTTAGTTTGGTAATAGGGTGGGAAAACTGCCTTGTAGGTTCAAAAACATTTTCTTTTTTAAACTTGGTTGCAATATTACATTATCTTGAGGTGGCACAAAGAGCTTGACATTTGTAAAAAAAATGATAAAAATGGAAAATTTTAAAAAGGTCATATATGGAAAATTTAAAAAAGGTTATAAAAGGTTTTCATAGATTTTTGTTTCGTAATAGCGGAGAAAAATTAGCTTTTAGGTTCAAAAAGAATTTTTAAAAATTCTGGTTGCAGTACAACAATATCTCAAGATAACACAAAGAGCTTAAAGTTTGTAAAAAAAAAAAAAAAAAAAAAAAAAAAAAAAAATTATAAATTTTGACAAAAACTTTTCTCTCAATTTTTCGTTTATATAATGTTATAAAAGATGATTTTAAATGCATATATAAGCATTACAATAGGAAAAATTATTAATTTCAAAATATAATAAAAAAAATATTTTTATGTCAAATTTTGCGTTTCTAACTTCTGTGTCCTTAATGATTACAAATGTTACAGGGGCAAAAAGTTTGTTTCTACTTCATTGCCACATTAAACTATTTTTTTTATTAAATTTTGGCATATTCACACATGAGTCAATTGTTGCTCTTATATATCCTTCTCTTGCAATTGAACCACAGACATTTTGAGTCGATTCGGTTACCATTTTCACAACTCTTTCCATTTTTTGCATGTGAAAAAGAATCCTCGGAAAGACGATAACCGATTACCCTACACTATTGGTTCAACTTCAGATGCCTTCTGTATAAAGTCTTTATGAGAGTCACTGGAAAAATGTTTTAGCAAGGATGGTTCAGTTACGTCATTTTCAAGTCATGAGATAATGTCGATGTAATCCTTTGCATCCTTTGCCATGCTAAGTTTATCTTTGGAACTTTAAACTTCCTGACTCTATCTTTACTTTTAGTTCTTGCTTTTAAAATACGTCGTAGGCCAAGTCCTATTTGAAATTTACATTCATCACTTAGTATAGACAAAAAGATATTTTCTGAAGCAGCAGAATACACATTTCTTTGAAAAATCTGGTCTATAACGTTCTTGAGATCTTCGTAGATATAGCATAAACATGAGATAAGGTTAAAAAGATGTTTGGAAGTCCTTTACTCTTTCTTGATTCTTTTTTCCTCAAAGCGCTTGTGTAAGAATATCAATATTATATATAACCATTTTCCTGTTAGAAATTTGCCATTTAGAACCTTTTATTCCATAACTGGCATTTGATTTTCTTTTATATAAGTCAGTAATATCAAATAAACATCTAGTTTCTTCTCTAAATTCTGTGAGGGTGGATCAAATTTATCTGAACATTTTCTGCTTTTATACTTTAATAAATATTTTAATATTTTTATTCTGTATTTAGTATGATAAGCTTTTATCATTTATGAAATTCCTTTGCTAGAAGCAACAGGAATAGAAGCATTTGACCATATTTGTTCTATTATAAGAACTAAAATGTCACATATTTCGCTTACAGAAGGATCCTTATTGGAAGCAATTCTGAGGTTATGTTCAATATAACAGTAGCACTAGATTCGTATATAATGAGTTTGACTTCAAACAAATCACTAAATTTTCCAAAAATAGAACACTCCGATATTTGTCCTGTCTTCAATAATTTAGACTGAGCTATTTTTACTCACAGCAAAACACACAATCACAAAAACTAACAAAACAGTTACACAATAGACGCAGCGGGGACGCCAACTCAACTGAACTCGGCAAAGCTACTGATTTGAAGTAAATGAGTTTAGAATGAAGAGAATAGAAAGAGGATTTCATAGACGAGACATATCTCTACTAAGAAGGCTGGGTTAAAGCTGTGGTGGCACTTAGAACTGCGTCTTCCGTTTCCTGCTTTTCACAATCGCAAAGATGGTCATTCAGTCAATTTCCAGATGTTTAGGTAGAACGGATGTAATACCATTGCGTTACACTTATTCTTGCTTTAGATTTACTAATTTGTAGATATTAATAAGGTACGTGACAATGTTAAAAAAATAAAATCGATTTTTTTTTTTTTTTTTTTTTTTTTTTTGCTAAATAAGATAGATTTTTAATTTTGATATTTTAAATGTTTGAACATTTTTCTTTATAAAGCTTTTGGAATTTACCTTCTTTACCTTCGGAAAGTACCTTCTTTCGAAAGTCGCAATGATTTGTACATTTGCATTTATACGTGTTTTAATGCTATTTTACATCTTTAAAAGCTATTTACTCACATTCTTATTGTTTGTAATTTTTTTTATGAAAAGCTTCAGAAATAAAATCTAATGCATATTTTTCCTTCGAATTTGATAAAATAATCTCTCAATATATTTTACAGTTCTTGATGCAGACAATAAGCAATCTGTTCATTTAGAAATATTCTATAATTGCTTTAAAGCTTCACAATGCTGAAAAAAATCGATATTAAATAATTATTTTATTTTAATATATTATATTTAAAGAGTGATTTAAGAGTTATTTAAAGTTCAATCCGAACGCAGTCATATATTCTTATATAGTTATTTAGCTACCCATGCCATACGATTTGCATGACATGGAAAGTATGGATGCATCTTTAAAGATGTATCATTTCTAAGTGTTTCAGAATTGAATTATTTACGGAAGACACACAAATGCATATAATGGATTGTGAAACACAACTTTCCCAAATTTCGAGATTCACTTTCTTCTAAAGGACTTTCGATTTCAGAATAAGTCACGGGAATTAGAATTATGTATTCTCAATTATAATTCATCAAAATTTAATTATGTTAATTAATTAAATTTAATAAAGAAACGGTTAATCTTTTTCCGCTATAAAAATTGAAATTTGTTAACTTTACTTTGGTATCAATTTATTTGATTAAAATCATTAAGATATTTTCATCATACGACTTAGAAATTGCAATTTCTCTATTGGATGGCATTTCAATTTATATACTAACAAATAAATTATTTATTGTTGATTTTTTGGAAACTTTATTATATTATATAAAATATTTATAAGCGTTAACTGTGTTTTTTAATATACTTCGGCTCCCATATGGAAATAGAAATAATTTATATTTCAGAACAAATAATGGATTGTCAACACTAATATTTTTTTATAATAACCTTAAAGTTAGTAGAATTAATCTCCGAGAAAAAAAAACATTTCATGACTTAAAAAATAATTCTAATTATTTTAATTTTCCACTTTTGAAAGAAGGGGAAGAAATTTTTCAATAAATAACAAATATGCTGTATTTTTCTTGAATTTTAAATAATATAGAGTATTTACATGAGACCATAGTATTTTTATAAGAGACAAAATAAAATATCTGCCATATTCGTTATTGGTAGCGAAAAATTCATTTTTTTTCTTTCAGAGAGAGGTCATGCTGCTTATAAGATTGCTTAAAATTTTTAAATGACAGTACCATATTAATCTTGATTGCAAATAATATATGATGGACAAGTGTTCCAAACATTTAAATATTCAATTAAATTTTTATTCCCTTATTTTAATATTGCTGACAATTAGTCGAATAATAATAATAGCAAGCATTTTAAAATTGTTATTACAATATACCTCCTAAAACAGTAATATTATCACAATTTACAAGATTGAATAACAAATATTTATCTTTATTTCGCAGTTAAAATATTTAGAATTTAGCTTTCAACTATTATTTGCACTTTAAACAGACGTCATAAAGTCCCATCATCTCGCCAAACTATCCCAACTCTGGATTATGTTGCGAGCGAAATATAGCTAAAGCTCGCATCTCTAAGCCCTAACAACCACCTCGTTTATCCATGCACATTCACTTGACGATCTGCAGGGTAGCTATGACCGCTGCAACATCACAACATTACGCAGGGCCGTTTTGTTCATAAATAGCCTAAATCCTAAACACAGGGCGGTGGATTTGCTGATTTGATTTCCTTTACAGTCCATCGTCTCTGGAGACAGTTTTACGATAGCTGTTGGTTTAATTAGAATTGCGCTTTATTTGACACCCGCCACAGATCCAGGCAAAGCCAAGAGTTCATTAAAATAGACTCCATAAGTTAGTCCATGAATGCAATTTGCCCGTGTAGAGCTCCCGGACAGAGTCCCTCTGCTCTACCCTTCTCCACTCCCCCCCCCCCTTCTCCCTCAACTGCTGCTTATTAGCCTGCAGACATGAAGCTCAATCAAGTAATAGAGGTAGGCAGTGCCGGTATGGGCTGGCGGTATTACGTACCTGTCTTTGTGAGAAATCGTTGGAGTCGAGATAACGAAGGAGGAGGATTTAGGATTTACTTGGCGTCCGTCGGAACAAAAAGAATGAGAATAATAACCCATTCTTGGTTTGGTTTTTCTTCCTAACGCTGCTGCAGCTGCTGTAGAAATGACTGTTTATCTATTATCAGAAAGGATGAATAGGGTACACATGAGATAAATGTACGTCCTAAATAACGGAGCATTGTTTTAACGTGAGGAAAATGTGTTTGCTCAGCAGAATTGGGTGTAGTTCTTAGAAATGAATAAGTTATTGGCTACACACTGTACATTTTAACAGAAAACTAATTCATTCTTTAGTGGGGTTTTTTTTAGTTATTTTGAGCTGTACGTCTGTTAATTTGTTAGAATCTTTGAAGAAATTTTATACATGTAGTGATGTAATATTTAATTATTAGTGACAACGATTGTTGCTTTATCTTACAGAAACGTTCTTGGTATGTTACCTATTATTGTTAATGTATGTTTTTGAAGATGTTTGCTGTATAAAAAACTGTCGGGCTTAAGATATAGAGTACTTTGGACAACTAGCGCTTACCTCGGTAGGCTACCATCTTTCAATAAACAGATGAATGGTGATAACGAATTAGTAATGAGCACTGCTTATTATTAATTAGAAATGAACATTTTTTATTTACCATTCATATCTTTTTTCTGGGGACAGCTATAAAGTTGCTTTTTTCTATCACAAAAGCGAAATTTCTGAAGATGTATGCTTTATTTAAGAGTTTCAAAAACTGTTCTTAGATTTCCACCATATTCCATACTGTAATTTGGTAAGAACAACGATATTGTTTGTAAATTCAAATACAACATGTATAGACTGAGTATTCATTAACAAGTATAGAATGATCATTGAACCGAGATATATAAAGCTAATCATCGTCATGGCAACAAAGAAATCAGACTCATTTCATATTTTGGTGGATGATGATGAAATGATGTTACATCAAAATGTGATGTATGGTTCAAATACAAAGAAAAAATAATATATTTTTCGAATTTGGAGAATTAAATATCAAAATTATTAAGCTTAAACTCTTTATTATTTTATGATAAAACATATAATATTCAAACAATGCCTACACTTCAATTTCATATTTAAAATTCAATCATTTTTCACGCATTAAAATTAATTTTCAATTAAATAAAAATCACTAGAATGATATTAAATTGCTAGAATGAGATAAGTAGTAAAAAATATTGGTAAACATTACCACTATATAAATTATAAATAAATCAGTTATTATTACAAATTCGAAACAACTATAATTTCGAAGAAAATATTTACAATGTATATTTTAATGGAAAAGAAAAAAAGAATAAATATTAACATTGATAAAGGTTGTTTGATTATTGGACTATTAATTTAAGATGATCTTTTAAATTTATAAAATGAATATTTTAGCCGTATCAAATTGTGAGCCTTTTTCATCTATTAAGGTTTAAATTTATTTTAATTATTTTAATTTTTCCATCTTATTATAATTCTAAAATCTTAAAAATATGGATATTTAAGAAGTATATTTGAAAATAAAACTTACCTGTTAGTGAACTGAGCAAATTAAAATCCATTTCCACAGCTCAGAGGGTCAATTCAATGGACATTTATAAACGGAAGCTAGTTAGAGCAAATAAGCAAATATCTTAGATTATATTTTGTGCATTTGCATGAATTTCTATTGTTATATATGCATTGCATATAATAGGAAAAAAAATTACATTTCTTCAAGAAGACATAAAAATATTTTGCACTTATGGTGGCCGAAGTCTAGAGTGAAGTTTAGAAAGTTAACACCGCCCTGGTGTAATTGAATGTTCTATGCATCTGAATGATCAATTGAAGTGAATGAAAACACTTGATTAAGATCAATTCTAGAATAACTGTTAGCAATCCTTACATCAAACTTCCCCGTAAAACTTAAGATTCGTCGTTGGAATGAAATCAACATAGTTGCTAATGGAAGGTACAACATTACTAGCACCTCTAACAAAGTGAGAACTCGCTTAATTTCCAAGTTAAACTTGAAGGACTTCCTTTTCCCACTTGGAGAATAATACTCTAAAGAAAGTAGAACTTTATAAAAATGAATAAGAAATGGAAAATGAAGTTAAGTTTATAAAAATGAATAAGAAATGAAAAGGAAGTTAAAGTTACGAAGAACTTAAGCTCAAATATTTTTCCAACACTATAAAATATTGATAATCTAACAGTACTGGATTAAAATTTAAATATTAGACGGAATACTACTTATTTAGTACACTAATTATTTTCATTTAGCATTGCTTTGTTTTTAAGAAATAACTTTGAAGTCTATTATTTGAATGAATTTTTAAGTTATTTTAAAAGTCAAAATATTACCTATTAAATAGAGAAATACATTTTTCAACCATAATCCTAATCATTTTTAAAGAAAAAAATATTTAATATTTTCAATGAGTGAAATATTAATGTTTGGGAGTTATTGTAATAAATAAAAAGGTGTATAATTTTGTAGCTATTCAAGTTTGTGTGTCTCAAATAATTATTTTCAGATTCTAATAATACAACATTAAAGATATATACATTAGGTAATGAACGATACAGTAATATATTTTGCACTGAAATTAAGATTGGCGTAAATTATTTCAGAAAAAAAATATTTTGATTTCCTTTTATTCAGCGAGAGTATAGATTAACATTTAATACTAGATATGTATAAAAATTAAATATGAAGTTGAATTTAAGTTAATTATTATTGGGCTCATTAAGATATTTAAGTTTTATTTGCGGAAGAGTTTCGTGCCAATGTGAATGAAACATTAATTAATTAATTATCTTAATTAATTTGTACTAATGTTTATTTCATATATATTATACATATTATTTTTCCCAAATATTTCTTCCTTTTTTCATTGCTTTTCGTATAGTTACTTATGAAGTTATCGATAATATTAAGAATGAAAATTTCATATAAATTACTTTTAATTAAGTTCTTAAAGTTTTTAATGATATAATTTCAATAATTACATATTTTATTTGTTCCTACAGTTCTCCCTTTCACTTATTCACTAAATTTACTGAAATGTTAAACTGGAAACTCGCCCTGTGTAGTATTTATGTGCCTTTATGTGGTTAAAAGAATGGCTACTATCATCTGGACCGAATAAAAACACTAATTTTTTATGTTTCAATTTATAGCCTTATTGTATTTCTAAACTACTTGTGCACAAATATTCTTAAATTAATTAATGAGTCATTCATAACCTTAATAGTTCGACATGAAAATTTAATGTAGTAATTAGAATACCGTTAAATATTTTTAAAGCAGGAAATATCGTATTCTCCAAAAAACATTAAAATGGAAAAAGTAATTAGTAAACGATTAATAAAATATATGGTTGGTGATATTTTGAGTACTGAAAAAGCTGAAAACAACAGATTAACATTCAATAAATTCCTAACTAATAACCCAATTATGCATGCTAATTTTACATAATACATAATAAATACAATACGCAATTTTTTGAAGAAAATTTTCGTTCTATAAATTGATTAATTGAACTTATATTTATGAACCAAAAATATTTGTATTTAAAGAATCTTTATTCTATAAAACTGACAACTAGATATAAAAATCAGATATTAATATAAAAATTCTTATAATTGGATAATCTAATCTACATTTGTAAGTATAGAAATTTATGTAAAAATATTTGCATATTCGATAAATAATATACAGTTTATTTTACTTGTCAGAGTTTAGTTACTTGCTATGCTCAGTGAAGGTGGTTACACAGGTTTCCAGAAAATAGTAAGTTACACCTATAATGAAGGTGAATTTCTCATATATAAACCGCGTTATTTATTATTGAATGATTTAAGTTACAGAAAATCTTCAACAAAATCTAACTATGTTCTCAAATATATTATTTATAACATTAAAAAAATAGATTGCTATTAAATTATATCGTTAGATTACGATTTGAAATAATCACAAAATGTTCTTTTAAAACATGGATTTTTGATTTATGGATTTAACTAAATTTTCTTTTTAAACAAACATGGAAGAGAGTTAATTTTTCAAATATTTAAATTATTCGAAACAAAAGTCCATAATCGATTTTGATTTTTTTTTGTGACGCTAATGTTGACCTTCTATCATTTAGCTATATATCTATATTTATCCATATCTATCTCTCTATATCTATATAAGTGAATATTCACTTGTTTGTTTGTTCGAATTCTATACAATTCTGCACAACCCTTGATGGAATCAAACAATCTGACACATATATATTTCTTAGTATTAAGAAGGATTAATTTCGCTTTTAAAATATTGCCATGCATCTCTAAAGATAAAAAGAAAATGGAGTAAAATGATTTTACATTTTTCTGCAATAACTATAAAGTATATATGGTGCAATAAGCACAAAAATTATTTTTTCTTCATCTTAAACGATAAAAAAATGTGCTTTGCAATGACATCAACCCAATTTCTACACAATTTTTTTATAATTTCAATTTATTTTCAAGTTTAATTCGTTTTTAATCATTCATTAATTATTAATTAATTCGTAATTATATATTTCAAAACTAATTATTCTGCAATCATTGATTATTAATTACTACATAATTTTAATCAATTCTTTTTTTTTAAATGTTAAACCTTTTTTTTTTTGTTTAATTTTAAAATCGTTGCTTTTTCTTATTCTCTTATTTCTTGTTCTTTATATTTTCACTTTTTTTATTTTTTACTTCATATTAAAATACTAATGCATTTATTTCCTTTTAAGTTTTGTTATATAATTGCCTCAAATGTGTTTGCTGTTTACCTCATTTTTTCTCTCAGATTTTAGTATTTCCACTTTGGGCATATCTTAAGAGGTTGAATACTTAAATTCAAATTCACGACATATAAATTATATGTATTTTGCTTTTGCTTTTACATATGTAAACATCGAATAGATAAACACTGCTCGAATCACAAGTACAGCGACTAATTACTTACAAATATATAGAATAAAAGATCTCGTATATCAAATATGGACAAGCAGTGTATTATTAATAATTTATCTATTCAATGCATATAAAGCAAGCAGAGTGATTCCGCACTAGAATGAAATCATTTTTAACTAATTTTATAAAATTTCCAATGTACTCTGTGGTTTAGTATTTATGTAGTTCATAAGAAATAAATAATTAAAAATTGTATTCTATCATATTAGTTATTTTTAATTACCAGGTTCATATTCAGAACTATTTAATCGAGCGAAATAACAGGCTGCATGCCTTTCTCAATTCAGTCCCCAACTAATTCGATTTAATACAATTTTCCTGAAAGAGAAGTACATAATCATATAGACGTAAATAGTTCATAATTAAAGGAGCACTGTTGCAAAAGATAGTTAACTGATGAGTAGTATCTATTACCACTATTTGTTGCCGTAGGTATTCATTACAATCGTGCCGATGTTAGTATAAATTCAATTTCTGCTCGCATAATGAGACAACAGAGTTCTAAGAAAGGCCCAGGAGGCAGATTCAAATTAATTTCGAGTTCTTCATAGTCCCGATTGGACAGCAAACACTGTCGCATGCCTGAATGCCTAATTGAGACCAGAAGGCTGGTCATCTGTTGGTTGCTTATCAATGGATTTAGTTGTTTGATTGATGGAGCACCTTTGATAATGACTACAAGGGTATCTGTGCAGAAGGGAAAGGCCGATATTATATAACAAATCATACTAAATTAATCTCGAATGTCATCTGAAGCTTGTCAGAGCTACAATCGGCTTAACATTTGTTCGATGGTATTATTTCATGAAACAGCTTGAGAGGAATGATAAACATTAGAACATGCTTTGATGACTCCGATTTATTCATTTAATATTATATTGTATTTAGGTATACTTATCATTATTCATTTCTTTATTTTGTGGGGTATTGTAGTATTTCAATCGCAATTAAATTAGTCAAATTCCACATAAAGTATATTGTTCATGTAAAAATAACTAAACTTCTTTTAATAGTTGGAACTAAGGAATCTTAAATGTTAATTCTCAGGAAAGAGCAAACATGAAAGCAGTTTCTCTGTACTTAAGTCTTCTCATTCACCTCCCAATAGTATTAATTCATAAATATGAATTAAAGTAATTAAAAGGGAGAAGCCCATCTTCTTTACAGAATTAATAGAGTACAAATATAATCCGTTTTATTACAAATACATAGAAATTTGATATAAATTTGAATCAAAATGGATATTTAAAGTTATATAATTTGTAGATTTTTTTCTTTCGTATTTTGATTCATAAGTTTTTTTATGTATTTTTAAAACTTTTTTTTTTTTGGCATTTGAGTCATACAATTCGGTAATAACAAATAATAATATCGAACTCAAAATAACAGGTTTGAAACGTAATTTATTGTTATATTATTTATGATGCTATTTATTTATGATATTTTTATGGATTGTATCAATATCATTTAGTTATCAGAATTCAGTAAGAATGAAAGAATGAATGTAAAGAGCATTTTCAGGTGATCAGTATTAATTTACAAGCAGACTTATGTAAAAGGACAAATATTAAACCAGTCTGGACTTATGTAAAAGAGCAAAACATAAGTTCAGATTGAGTTTCTCGACTTAACTCTAAAATTCATCTAAAGACATAAAAACGAAAACACAGGAACATTGTTAAGATTGCTATCACTAAAAAAATAAATTCATTCTGAATAGGTCTCCTAGATAGTTTGAATAGCCATGGCCCTAATAATTTCGGAGAAACCAAGGATGGGCTCGCAGATCAAAGTACGTTCAGTTATTGGCATAGAAGTTTTTAAACCACGCGTCATTAGTATAATTGCAAGGGAAAAACTAAGATGGCAAAAAAACTCAGTATACTGCGAAAATGAAGCAGACGCATGCACTCTAGAGTTTGACTAAAAATATTATATCGAAAGAGTTTCAGTAATACAAATTATTATCTGTACAGGAGGGACAGAGGCAAAAAGATCCTGACAAGAGATATGACATTTCCTAATTTCAATGAATGCTTGCAACCGTTTGTTAATACTCAATACCAGATGAATGAAGACTTTTGGAGACAGAAATACCTATTCCTCAAAGATAATTCGTAAAATTGCCGAATGTTCTCAGGCGGATACAATAGTACCAGAATGTATTCCCCCAAATCACTTTACATACGCTTTGAGGGATTTTAATCAGAAAAATGCACAGACCAATAAATTATAGAGATAAATTCGTATCCAAGCAAGTCTACTGTTGCACGAGTCAAATGTTAAATAAAAAGTACGTCTTTACTAACAGCAATTTCGAAATGATGCATGTAGAAAAGGATCACTTAATAACAGTAACAGTCTCCAATTGTGATATGTTCAGCTAAGATATACAAGTAAGTATACTCATTTACCATATATTACCTCAAAAGGGGATGCTAGTATTACTGTATAGGTATTTTTCCTTGTATCTCTTGAGATCTAGAATCATACAAGGCATTGAAACGATTTTCCTTCATGAAGAGGTATAATCCTATAGTTGAGACATCCTATTTTATGTCAACAGTCATCAATGGAATGCAAGTTCAGAACAATGGGTATATATGGCTTTCTTAAGAAGATGACTGGCCAGAGAAAACCGACATGCTTGACCTGCTTTTTTCCGTAAATAAATACTGCCCAGTTTAGTAAATTGGCCGGCATTTGTGTCTTTTTACCAGCGAAACAATATATTTAACATTCATTCAATAGAGTTTTTATTCTTATCTAACCATCGCAACCCATATTTCGGAGTTTTTATTCTTATCTAACCATCACAACCCATATTTCGAAATTGCATACTGAAAGGTACTCTAAACTAACGATGCCTACGTATTAGGCTTTGTACATTGTACTCTAATCTTCTTCTAGTATGCAGTCAGTCATTCTGCTATAGATTGTCATTGCGGAAAATTCTTCTAGCATTCTTGAATTTTCAGCAAACATTTTTTTTATTTCCTATATTCATCCTTTCTTTACTTATGGAAACGCACTGCACTCAAAAAGTGTTCGCGTTCCTTTGTTTTGCATGAGGTATATGATTTCTATTTTGCAGTATTTGCTCATAAACCATCTTTTCACGGAGCTGAGCTATCCATATATAGCATTCGTCTCGGTTCGAATTTTGAGATCGATTGTTTTAAACTTATAACTGAGCTTCATTTTATGCGTTAGTATATATCAGGGATGGACAAGCCGGCGTCCTGGCATAGAGGTAGCGCGTCTTCCCCGTGACCTGGGCGTCCTGTGTTCGAGTCCCGGTTCGGCATGGTTGTTATTCATATGTTCTATCTGTGAGTTGTGTGAATGTGTCCTCCTGTAAAAAGGGGATGTGCAAGCGAATGTGATGCGTGAGTAGCTAAGACGTACTCTTGGCCCTAGTTGGCGCTACTAAAACAAAAGACGCTCCCTTGGCTTAAAATCGCTGACTTCGTCAGCGAGCTTGCCCATGGCAAGTGCCATTGTAAACAACAACAGGGATGGACAGACTTTTCTAGGATACTGGCTACTTCTTTTTAAGGCGCTGGTGAATATAGTGAGGTAAAAAAGAAAAAGAAAAAAAAAGGCTGCAATATTTATTATAACTCACAAATAAATACGGAATATATGCATACCTACATAATACAAACATAATAATAACAGCCACACATATAATAATATCAATTGATGCATTTAATATCAAACAATTCAAAATACATATAAAAAAAAATGTCATTTTCATCTAAATTTAGTTCTTGTAGTTAAAGTTAGTAAAAGACTTAATCTGCATACTGTATGCCAATCTTAAATATATATGTATATAATTACTAACTGCTAATATTGCATTGGATTCTAAGTAGTCATCTGTGAGACAGAAACGATATGTTGTTTTAATTATATTCGTCGTTGAAAGTGAAGATTCATACAGGTAGGTGAAGCCAAAGAACGATGTGAAATGATACGCAACTTTTTTTCAAAATTAGGATTCTTTAATTCGTTCATTAGATTCCAAAAGTTATTCTTAGTGCCAAGTGCTTTTAAAATTATGTCCTTCTGAAGGAGAAATACTTCGTTTTCTTCAAGAGATAAAGAGAATATATTATTTATATTCCATATATTTTTTCCACATCAACATTGGCAAATGTGTAACACATGAATGTAACGGGTTTTTCTTCTTCTTCTTGCGTACAGCTGACCACCCCGCCACTACTGAACGTAGCAGTATCGACAGGATTTGGAATGTAACGGGTATGCGCGTCTTAGTAAAGGTGATTACCCCAAAATGTCCTAGTGGTCTACCTGTATTTCCGGATCAGCTTAATGTGCACCCCTGGCATGTATGATACTATTATTGTTTAACTGTAGTTATAAGGTAAATAGTAGAGTTTCAAAAGAATATCTGAGTAAAAATTGCATTAGAAAGTAAAAAAAAAAGGATACCGCCGTGACTTTTTCTTGCTATATATATATATATATATATATATATATATATATATATATATTCTTTTTGATGTAACGCTTTTCTAGGTGCAACATAAAATAACCTTCTGTTACTTGAAAGTCATTATTTCCTTGTGGATTTTTCATTCTTTAGATATAAGGACTTCTAACACGTATTTAAAATTTGATTCAAATTTTAACGCTTTATGAGTAAAACTTTGTTAGTCGTTTTATAGAGTTTTAAGATTTAATCAACTAATTTATTGACTGCTAAATTATTCACCATTTCTTTCGTACCTTTGGAAGTTCCAAGTAAAAATTTTCCTCCTTTATTACTTCAATTAAAAATCCGAAATAATACTAAAAATTATATCAATTTACTTTTATTACTAACGAAAGGAAAATTTTCATCTTTCGATAGTAAATCAGAATGAAATGCTACATTAACGTCAACGGAATTAATTTGTAAAGGCCAGAATTCTGGAAAGAAAAAAAAATACTTTGACATGCATTAGATTATTGATTAGGTATTTTATAACACAGGTGATCTGATTATATGGTTATTATACAAGCAAATAATTATATAATCAAAACTTTAGACAGAATTGGAATATTAATTGCTCATCGAATATTGTCTACTGATTTAAATTTTATCCATTAGAATTTGGCATGTATATTAAATTTCATTAGAATATTTAATCTTCTACAAAAGTATGTTAATTATTCTTGGAGTAATGCGGTAAATAAAAGTAATCATGCGCATTTAAATTTTCTAATAGCAGCCAGATCTTTTATGTCGAAGTATTCGTGAGTTGTTTCTTTTCTCATCATCAATAGAAGTGACTTTAAATTACATATGCAGTTCTAAATTTTATAATTATTAAATCAGTCAATCGGAATTTTTTTCTGCAAATAGATCGTATAGAAGTAATAATAAACTCATTTAATGCTCGACAGATACATTAAAGTAAATTATAACATTCATTTGCAATAAATATTCCTTTGCAATTCAGCAATAAAGGAATTTTATAACTTTCTATTAAATTTATTAAAAAGTATATATATTCCAAAATTACAATCAAGAAGTGGTTTAGTTTAGTTATATTAAAGTCCCGTTGTAAAGCAACACTAGAGCTATTTTGGGACGGACCTCGTAACTTTGAACCGCGTTCAGATGACGAGGACGACACCTGAGCTGGCACCCCTCTCTCTACACCACACCACGCCAGCGGGAGGACGTTTGGCTCTTCGGGGGAATCGGGTCTCAAACCTGAAAACCTACGGATCGCGATCTGAGACCTTTAATTCCAGATCAAGCATATGAAAGTAGTTTAAGAATATAAATAGAAATCACATTAAATGACAAAAAAATTCCAAAGTCCAAATGTGATAAATACCCAAGTGTCAATCTGAAAAGCCATGTTAGTGTCCAACACATTTTTAGTATGAGAAGAAGTGTCATTATATTTCTCTATGATACAGCTACCTTCATTATGATCATGAAAAATGAGTAAGTGTCTTCGGGATTGGTGTATTTGGTAGAATACATATGTAAATCTAGGGGGAGGGGAGAAGAGATAAAAAATGAGAGTGAAAAAAAGTAAATGCAGTAAATTTCAAAACTGGCCTGAATATGCTCTTTTTAAAGCTCGTAATTTAATATTTAATATATTTCCTATCTTAGGTTTCATTTCATTTCATAAAAAATATAAGTATATGCCAATATACGTAAATATCTTTTCGTTCTAGTTAGATTCATTATAGGAAGACTGTCTATTCCAATGGTTTCCAAGACTAGACTACAATTTCTACAGATCTTCACCAATCAGGGTCCTTAGAACAGAAAATCACCTTTAGTAAAATATAATTATTTATATTGTAAAGTTTTAATATAATGCGTATAAGTTCATATAACATGCGTTTATATAAAATTGCTCATGTTATCTTGTTAACAAAGTAACTACAGCATATTTATTTGGATTTCAGCTTGATTGGAATATGTTGTAAGTAATGTAGAAACCTCGGATAGGTTCGTACATGGGACATCGAGTTTGAAGGGAGTGGAAATGGTCCGGAGTTGAAATTTTCATTTCGTTATAACTTCCTTAATATTGAAGATAAGAAATAAATAACTCTAATTATTCAAGTCTCCACTTCATTAAGACAAACAACTTTTGCATTTAAAATTTTTAAATCCTACGATTATTTAGAAGTTAGGAACTGGAAAGTGATTTTTCTGCCTCTGATTTTGACTGCTTTAAATGTTGCAAAGTTTTAAAAATGAAGCAAAAACTTTATTCAGTGAAATAAACCTTTATATAAACACTTCTACCTTTATTTCATTTTCATTATCCGAAATTGTTTATTCAAAACTGGAATAAATGGAATATTGGAATAAAACTTATTAAATAAAAATAAAGACGAAGTAAAATTTAATGGAAGCATTATGCAAAAGTGGTCAGCTTAAAAATTTCCAGGAACTTTTTTTTAACATATTTTATTGCTTTTTTTTGGCAGTGAGAGTGTAAGCTTGTTTGTTTTATTTACTCAGAAAAAACAGGAGATTTGATATTTCATCTTTCCTGCAAGCCGGACAAATCTATCAATTTTCGCAAAACAAATTATTATAATAAGAATTTTAAAAAAATAACACATTTAAAAGAATATTATATATATTTTTATAATATAATATTTCATTATAAAACTATACATAAATATTTTCAAATATATTTATATAATTTCATTATAAAGATATTATATTTTTCAATCTTAAGTATGATTTTATGTAATAATTAAAGAATCTCCCTGTATTCACCATCATCATTTATTGATGTAATAAATATTAAACTATCACATATCTCACGTTAGTTTAATTATTCTATAAGACCTATATATTAATAATTAGAATTATAAATATAAAGGTTTTAACCCTTTTATATTTATCATATTTATTGATAAATTACCAGGTCTTTTTATTATTATTTTTAGATCTATTCATATTATTTTCTTATTCAAATGTGAGCATGGAATATTATTTAAAAATATAGAAATTACATTAGTAATAATTTATTAATAAAAATCTATGAATGCTTTTAGATTTTTATTAGAAGCCTTCCTGATGAAAGCAAATAAATGTAATAAATAGACTTTGAAATTAAATGACGTAGTATTTCAAATTTGTCTAAAATTATGTATACAAACATGAAAGAAGTTATATGCAGAGTATAAAATTTGCTAGTTAATGAACAAATACAGGAATTCTGTGTTGTTACTGTCAGACCAATGGAAAGTGTTCTGCTGAATCCGTTTCTTCCGCAAACAGAAAATCTTTTTGATACTTGGGTTCATTGAATCTAGTAGCTGATTACCTTTGACTGAAACTGTGGAAAATAGCTCTGATCCTTTTTAAACTTCGAAAACTTTTGATTTCATGAGTTTGTGGCTGCACATGTCCCGTGATTTCCTTTCATCTTGACTTTTCAACAGACGTTTCTTCAGAAATTTCACCATCCAATGTAATATACCTATCCCTGTAGATCATGTATAAATCCAAATGTAGTAAAAGATCCGCATTAAGAATTATATTCTTAAAGAGAGCTAAATTTATTAAATTACTTGAAATGCATCATAAAGAGCTAATATTAAAATATAAAATGCAATAATATAGCACAATATATAATATAATGGAATATAAAATACAAAATTTTATATTCCATTTACGTGAATGAAAATACATTTCCATTATAATGCTGATTTTTAAAGTTTATAATGTTGTGTCATATGTGTTTATGATTTAAAAAAGCAGGGAAATGAATGACAGGATATTAAAGGTGAATATTTTTTTGAAATTATGAAAACATTTTTTAGGATACAGGGAAAATTTTCCATGTAGCACAGTAGAATGTTTAAAGCACGGAGAAATTTCAAAGAAAATGAATTTGTAGATGTTGCTACACATTTACGCTCTTAAGAAATAGGTGTTGATTGATGGAATATTCTGGTAAAAATGATGTACTTAAATTTTCCGTTCTGTAACAAAGCAAAGTTGATAAAAAATGCAATTACATAAACTGTTGAATAAAAAAAATGCAAAACATATTAATTAAAATTATTTGAAATTTTTTAATCAATTTCAATAAAATAAATTTAATAAATTTAAAAGAAAATAAATGAAATTAACACCGGGTCAGGGCAGAATTCAGGTTTCTCGAGAATATTAAGACACGTCATCGGAGGCTGTATCCAGACGACCACGGACGTCATCCGATACTTTATTAGTATATTGAGGATCATTTCCTCGAAATTTGGTGACTATTTCACTTTAATATTTTAATGAATGAACATTCTAATGATATACTATCATTATACTGAATCTGTTCCCGAACTCAACTTTTCAACTCATGGAACCCATCTTGTAACTCATTGCGTTTTTATATTATCGCATTTAAATGCATTACAAAGTACAGAGGTCAAATTTTTTTATCGATTTAGTTAAGTATTTGTTACTGATTAACAATTTAAATGCTTGAACTGTATACATTTTGTGTGTTTTATTTATTTATGTTTTGCACTCAAACGAATTAAGAGAGAAAGAAAGAAACTTCCGTTAATTGGGTCTCATTCGAAATTTGACCAAATCTTATGTAAATATTACATAGCAAATTTCATTTGTCTAACCCAAAGCATTTTTCTACACAGGCATAGCTCTGAAACATAGAGATTAATCAAAATCTGGAGGTCGAAACTTTTGAGAATTACAGTATTTTCTATTGATGTGCTTTGTATTCTTGAGGAAAAAAGTAGAACAAGTGACAGAAATTGCAGCCCCTGTACATTTCACACTAATTGATTTGCCATGTTTCATTATATATATATATATATATATATATATATATATATATATATATATATATTCGAATCTTGAAAGAATCAATTTTTTAAACAAATTATTTTAGTCAATGTTTTAAATATATATAAAAAATAAATACTGAAATGTTACATAATATGCAAATAAAATTAATAAATTTCATTCCAGATTTATAGCAAAACAGTTTAAACAAGAGATAAATGGGAAATATCCGCCTAAAATATTAAATTTGCTGTTGAGATATTAATTTATCAAAATATTTTTCGACGCATTATTCATTTAATTTCTCGCTTATTTTCCCAACTCATTCTTCAAAACACGAGATTATCATACAATTTATTTGAAAATCACATTTAAAACTCAAAAATATAATTTCACAAATCACCATCACTTTAGAATACCATAAATCAAAATACATGCATTTGCTTAAAGCATAATAAATCCCACCATTATTAGTCAATTGGAAGAAAAAGAATAAAAAGATAATAAAAAAAGCACCAGGGAATCTTTTATATGGACTTCGCATATATTTTCAATACGAAAAGTATTTATTGGAAATCACTTTTATCCGATTTCGGCCATCTTTTGCGGAAGTGACAATAAGGCCACAAAACGGCACAATATGCAGTTGCGTTAAGGAAAGACAATCCGAAAAGTGGGATCCAATAGCTGCGGGGACATGCCAAATCCAGGTTTACGGTATTCTATTGTCTGTGCGAGTGATTGATGCAGCTGGTCTGGACCGGGAACAAAGGCATAATGGCAAGGACGGCGGCGTTTTTCCCTATTTCTTATTATTCTTACTATTATGTACCTATTGCCTTACTGAGGTTGAAAGAAATCACTGGAATTAGTGCCGCAAATTTGGATCAATCGATGCAGCTGTAATTAGCGGGACGAGAGTAAACAAAAAGAAGTTATCTTTTGATTTATATACATGGTTTAGAGTGTTTCCCAGAAATTAAATGGACACTTATTTTTTTGTTCTCCTCTTTTGTGATTAATGTTAGCTTCCCGAAGACGATGAAAATTAATGAACAATTTAACGCATATACTTGTATCTTTATGGGTTAGAACCGGAGATTAAAAAATGTCTGATGTTATAACTTTATTTAGGCTTTGAAGACCGAAAAAAATAGAAGAGGAAAAGAAAAAAAAAACAAAAGATGATAAGCCCAAGCAAATTAAAATCTCGCAAAAGGAGCTTTTAGTAATTATTGTTTTCTAATTTACTTCAATTAATAAAATATTTCTGGAAAATAATTTATAGTTTTGCCTTTAACCGATTTAGAAATATATTCGCATTCACGAAAAAATCTAGTTGTATTTAGAACAGGAATATGTTTTTAAAAATTCTACGAGACAGTGAATGAAAATTCGAAAAGAAATCTTGGAATAATCATTGTATTATTTCGGAATTGTAATTTATTTTTTTCTAAAACAATTAATATACATGAAAAGGATTTCAAACTTTGGTTTCCACTTACATCTATTTTGTTTCAAATTTTTTAATGTTATTAATAGTAAAATTCTTTTTATTTTCATTGCTTATTTGCTACATTAAGACTTTATTTTACATGACAAAACTCAGGAGTTAACTAGGATTTCTTTTATTATTTGTATTTCCTGTATTGATTTGAATCCTACACTTTCGGAAATAGTTTAATCAATAATATTATAAACAGAAACCCTCCTAATCGAGCCAAAATACATTAAAAGACATCATGATGACATTAAAGTGGAAACTCATAAGCATACTTTGAGTAGGGACCTATAAACTACATTATATATATATATATATATATATATATATATATATATATATATATATATATATATATATATATATATATATATATATTCTCATTTTTATTATTTGGATGGTCTGCATTGACATGAATTATGCCTTTTCTGAAACAGTTTAATCAATAATATTATCAGCAGAAACATCCTAAAGGATTAAGAAAAAGTAACGTCATTGTGTTTTTAAAATGGTAGCTCATAAGAATATTATGAGTAGGGGCCTATAAACTACATCCTATATATATCTTCCCGTAATCATTATTTGGATGGCCTTTATTGATTTGAATTATGCAATTTCTGAAACAATATAATCAATAATATTACAAGAAAAAATATTCCTAACTGATTCAAAATAAGTAATGTCATAAGCATACTCAGAGTAGGGACCTACGAAACTACATTACATATATATATATATTCTGCTTTGATTTGAATTATGCATTTTCTGAAACAGTTTAATCTATAAATTGTAAGCAAAAGCATTCCTAAAAGAATAAAAAAAGTAACGCCATCGTGTCATTAAAATGGGAATTCATGGGCATACTCTGAGTAGGGACTTATGAAAGTGCATCATTTACATATTTTCCCGTTAGTGTTCAGAAGAGGAATTTCTATTTCCAAGATGGCAACAATTATATGCCTGAAGAATCTAAAGTTTTATTACATTTTTACGTATGTGTCATGTTTGTCGAACTGTGAATAAATTGCGATTGCTTTTGTAGCTAGAATTAAGATTAATAACCTTCTTCAAAACTGAATTATTTCGGAACAAATTGTCACCAAATATGGTCTTGTCAATACTATATTGCAACCTTAAAAGCAGCCTGATGTCATTTCTATTAACCATCCTAAATGGCAAGATTTCTCGGGGGATTTTGGGCGGTTGACCTGGTTTCAATGTATTTAGTGAAAAGCCTGACACTAATCTTAAGCTTTACCATGATTGCTTATGTTAAATGCACGTTTTTTATTGGAGCTTTCCAAAACGTCTTTTTTTTTGTTGAAGCTTTATAAAAACTTCGATTGATTTAAATTAAAATAGCTTTGTGATTTCAATGGACATATTTATGTCCACAGACTCTTTATAAGTCAACCTTTATAGTTTAAAAATAAGGAAGGTGTTTTTGAATCAATGAGCACCACGAAAATTCATCTGGGCGAAATACTTATCTTGAAGTAATATCACTAGAAACGCATTTTTGAGTTGGTTTGATCTTAAAAATATTATTTTTTTTCAACCAGATATAAGTTAAAATTTAACTCCTTGATCAAATTTTGGGGACATTTACCCTTTTATTGCACTTCCACTGGAAGGGAGGGGAATATCTCAAAAATGAAGATGAGAATTTTACGGTATGGTAGTTGGATCTCGTCGTCCTGATTGGTACAGAAATAGTGTGGGTTCTTTACTCCATAACGATTATGGGATGTATCTTCTAAAGGAGGAATTGAACTATGGCCTGTGGTGGTGGCCTTTAGGACCGAACCATTGTTCCGACCAGTGCTGTAGTCAGATTTTCCGACGCCTTCGAGGCGGGTTGGAATATCCTTTCGTTTCAACCATTTTATAGATTTAAACTAAAAGATAATAATTTAAACGCAATTGAGATATCACCAAACATTGCAGTATCAGGATTATTTGGTATTTAAATGCTATCTGCGTTATTATTCAGTAAATAATTTTAATGGATCTACAATTGTTCACAAGTGAATCGAACAGATTACTTTTCTTTTTTTTTTTTTTTTTGGTATACGCAAAAACTAATTTGATATATTATTTGCATTGTTAAAAGTACCTATTTAAACTGAAATGTTTGATTAGTTCATACTCGAATTCTGCTAAGGAAAACAAGGGCTTTTATCTACAACCATATTTGATTTGAAAAGTATCATATAATCTCTAACAAATGCACTTCTATATTATTAATCGCATACTACTGATGTACAATAGTTACGAAAGATTATCATCATGAGATATTTTGGCGATTAATCGCCAAATTTCCCATTGATATGTGGTTCCTGCACTTGCATTGGAACACCGAATGTATATTTAAGTCAGCTGCTTTTCAGCTGATTTAATCCAAAATTTAACACAGAACGGCAACCATAATCATAAAATTAGCTACCAAATTCTATTTATTTAATTCATTGCTTTATTGAATGCTTTTGAAAGAGTAGAACTACAAACGGCCAAACTCTTGACGGATTTAGTTTTAAATTTGATAGATGTCTATGATTTAGATGTTAAATCTCTGAACCGAATTTTATCCGTCTTGCGGTCTTTGTTTTGTTGTTATCATATTAACTTATATCCGAACAGCTGGGAGACATAATTCCTTTAAATCGGTTTCGATCAAGATTTGAAAGAAATCTACAAATTTGGCGTAAATGCTGTAAATTAAATTCCATCCATTTATTTCAAAGCTTTTTTATGTTATCGTATTTATGGACAAACGTGATTTCAAAAATGTTTTTCTCGTACTAAGGGAGATCTAAGATGTGTGGATATGTCAAAACTTCGAGTTCCTTTTTTTATTTCAACAAGCTCTCTTTGTATACTTTGTACGTTAGAAAATGAAAATAGGACAAGTTCTTATTTATGGTATATTGTTAGTTGCGTTGATTGCAAAGCTGTAATGTTTTTTTCTTCATATATACATGAAATCTAGTAGGCATCGAATCTATGAACTTTAAAACAGGACAACTATCAAAGAAAGAGAAAAAAAACGATGTTTGTAGACAAAAACATATACACAAACTGTGATGATGATAGTAAATTCAGAATTATTTTTGGCATTGACTATCATTTGATCATATTCCATTATGGCATTTTTAATTAATCTGTTTTATTTTTCGATTATTTGGAAACACTATATTCCAACAAATATTTTTCAGATGCATTGTGAAAATATAATTGTGGAATTTATCACTTACTTTGCAGGGGAACGTAAAAGAGAAGTCTAAATCATATTTTAGCATGAGATTGCGTGAAGTTAAATACTAACTAATATAAACACTTATACGACCCTATTATGCCTCGATTGTCTGTATCATCAACAACAAAGATTCTTTAAATTGAAATTAGGATTCCATTTATTTTAGGGCAATTTAAAAGGATAGATAACAAAACAACTGACATTAAATTAATTTTGAAATATAAAGCTTTATCTTCGCATAATATTTGTTCCGTTTCCGTTCTAAATTTCTTATTATAACTAAAGTTCATTACAGAAAATGATAACAAATAAAAGCTGCATATTGGTTTTAGAGAATGTATTTCTTTGTGCGACATAATGTAAATTAATGAGTACGAAAAAATGTTCAACAAAAGAAAGTCGCTAACGCGAAAAAAAAATTCACAAGAAAGGAAATTAATGTTTTAACTAATTAATGACTTGAGCTGAGAATTGAAGGTTGTTTTAATTAGGGTCTAAGAAATAGAAATATTGTTTAATTAAAGAATGCAAGTTATTAATAAGTAATATGCTGATTTATCGTAAAATGAAGCGCATGTATAAATTTAAATATGTTTGGATTTTTCTTAGTTAAGCAAGAAATGTATTTTCATTTAATTGAAATATGATATCAGTGATAGGTAAATTGAAAGAGAAATATCTGCCAGTTCTATATTAATATTTTTTGTCTTTAGTAAATGAATAACAAGTAATTAAATACTAGGAAATACAAGACATTTTAATAATTATATAAATCAAAATCAAGAATAAGTATTTAAGAGAATTTACGTTTTATATCGTTTTAAACTTACATTTTGTGAACGGTCATTTTGAACTTATCCTTACAATACAAATCAAACTCCTTGTACTCGTATAATCTAAGTATAGATGAGAAAAAATTCGTGGGAGAGAGGGGGGATGAATATTGTGAGAAAGGCTTTAAAATAAAACAGAATATTATAGCTTTAAAAGCTTTTATTCACAAAAATACTGAAAATTCTGGGATGTTTTACTTGACACATTGTTACATGAAGGTGTAAATTTGTAAATATTACATGTAGTTATATATGAGCTATTTGTAATCTGAGCTCTGAATTTACGCTTTATCATCCTACAAGATGCACAATGGAATCTAAAACTGATATTGTTCAGTGTCTACTACGTATATTACTTAAACATTAGTCGGTATTTTTAAAGATGCCAAGCGAAAAAAAATGTATGTACCTGCAGTTATACGACTATTTAAGAATTCATTAACCCTTTCTAAGGCCGTGGGAAGTATGCTTCCCACCAAATTTATCAATCTTTGTATGAAATTATGTAGGTTGGCATAAGTTCTGACAAATTTTTTTAGAAAGACTGAAACTTAGATGCCTCAGTTCTTTATCTCACACAAAATGATGCGTCTTGGTTTGTCACTTAATTATTAATTAACCAAATTAATTAATGAATCAAATTAAATTTAGCTAATAAGCTAAATGAATCCCTTTTCTTATTCTAATTTCAAGCCTAAAAATATTTTAGCATAATATGACTAGAAAGAAATGGCCTTTTAAAGGGTTAACTTATTGCAATGGTTTTGTTTGTAATTGGTATTTGAATTATATTACTATGATACTTGAATTACATTGAATTATACTACTTATTTTCATGATTGTACACATTATATTGTCTTTCTACTTCACTTTCAATGCAATAAGATTTTTTTATTGCCTTAGAATTGCAAAAGACATCTAATTTTATTTTTAATATCGATCTATACTTTGAATTATAGAATTGATTGATTGTTTTTCAAAATTTCAAATTAAGCAAGAGATTAAATAGAAATTCGAGTTTATTTTATATATTTTAACAAAATTTCTCCTAAAATGTAAACGCCTAAGCTTAAATTCCCAGAAAATATACGTCAATCATGATGCATGATAAATATATATCTAAAAGAAAATTATGTATAACTTACTAAAATATTACATTCACTGAAAGATTAACTCTGATAATACTGAAAGGTCTTAAAAGCTCGTTTCATGAAATCACGGAATCAGCCCGAGACGTCTGAATATCACTTTGAAATTTTATTTTACTTTCTTTAATTAATATGTTTGAATGACTGAATGTGGCACTTACTTTATTTGTTAGAGGCTCCCACCCAGCTGGGTTTAGGGAACAGAAAGGTTTTCTGAGGGCTTAAGCAGCGTTCACACGACGCCAACTATTGCGCGCAATTGAAGGGCACGCTTACTGCAGGAAGATCATTTGACTGCAATGGGACAATGGCAAATAGTTGTCCTGATGAGACAATCATTTACCATTGTTCTGTTGGGAGTCACGTAATGCTCCTGATGTAGGCATGGCCTTCCACTGAGCGCAATAATTGGCCTCGTGTGAACGCTCTTCACGAAGGATGTCGAGCTATCCGTTTAATAGGATCCTCTTTTTTTATACCAAACCTTTGAGAACAGAGATCGCAATTGTTGTTTCTGAGGATGGTAGGGATTTTTATTGTCTTTGAAAGAGAAATTCAGTGGTTTCAGTATTCTGGTGTACTAAATTTAACAATGCATTCCTTAAGCATTCCTGAAAGTACAAAAAATATTTTTTTTCTATATAACTCTTCGATTTGAATGATGAATTGTGCCTATTTTCTTGAATAAGGATCTAAATATAATGCATGTACAAGAAATGACAGAGTAATTTTTACAGCTGTTAATGTTTCCTCGGAGGGGAACCTCGTAATTGACAAGCTTCCGGTATAGTGGTTGGTTCTCGTAACCCCGAAATGATGAGGGTGGCTACCTCCCATTGATGACGGGACGTACTTACTTAAGGAAGGGTTGTACCGTGGCTGGTGATGGGCCTTAGGATTCAACCCCAGTTCCCGCAAGTTTTACGGTAGCGGCGGTCCAGTCGTTCGAATTTTTTTCGTTTGCTTTCGGGTGGGTCGGAGTAGTCAGATTATGATTGAAATTGTTAATGTCCATTAGTTTCTTGTAAACAACTATAAGAGGGAGAAGAATGCGAAGAATTATTATTATTATTTTTTTTTTGAAAAAGTTTCATTGGTTGGAAATATTTTGCCTATGTGTCTTGATGTCAAGAAGTTATCTATTTCATTACCATGGGAAGTACTTTGCATATTTACTTTAAATTCTTTCACATTTGAATGCAAAGGAGGAATTAAGGTAGAGACTTCACATAGATTGAACTGAAGACACGAGAATTAATTTAGGAAGATTTTATAGCCATGGATTTTAATTATCTAATATAATAGCTCTAGGATAGAAATACCATGCATATGATGCCTGTTGTTATCACTGCCTCTAAGCATGCTTCAAGTACAAATAAAATGAAATGGATTATAACATAGAAATTGTTCGAATGGCCAAGAATACTTTCAGAAATTAAGTATCAAGTCGGAAGACAAAACTTACAGTTCCTTATGTGCCATGTTCGTTTTTTATTCATTTACTACCTGCCTTTGGTAGCCAGTTGGATCTCTAGAATTAATTTTCGCAAAAATGTTCAATTAAATATGTTGAATAATTTGGCTTTAATGATCCCTCAGCAAATTACTTTTAAACTTCAGATTTTCATATACATACTATTTTAGAAGCTTTACATCCATTTGTTAATAGCGATATGTATTACACTAATATTCTGTCCATGTATTTATACATCCTATAATATCTTAAGAAAGATCAAATAATTTAAAAAGGAGTGCACATTAAAAATTCTCATCAGTGTTTGGTTCTGTTATTAAATCTTAACTTTAAATTCAATAATTTGTTTTAAACTTATCAAAGGCATATCTTATAGTGCAATTTATACAATGTGAGATAATTAACCGAATCTTCACAACATGATCGTTACCATTAAAAATGCGCAAGATGAGATATTAGTCCAACAGTGAAAACGATTTGAATTCGATATAATAATGAAATACATTCCTGTAATATAAACAAATATTTGTTAAACAGCTGATGAAGAAATGAAAAAGAAATTATATTATAAATCATTATTACCATTGAAAGGGTAAAGTTGAATGTTATGATGAAGTAAAAAAAAAATATATGTGTGTTGTCTGATTTACAAAAATTGTGTTAAAAGGAAAACTCGTAAATTTACCCTTGATTTTTAAATGATAAAAATTCTAAATATTTTGTTTTAAAAAAATGCTACAAAATGTAAAAGAATTTTTCAGTAACTAAATTGGCCTCACTGAAAAAATATTTTTCCGAACTTTAAAACTCATAAAGCTTTAAAAAATAGTTTTTGTGCAGGAATATTTTAGCAAGTTATTGCTGTAAATCTCTAAATCTCAGTTACTAATTAATTAGTTCTGGTTAAAATTGCAAAAAAAAAAAAAAAATCATTCTAAAGATCACATTTCCACGCTCTTAAATATATATATATGCCAAGTTTAGTAGCTTTAGGTAAAGTGGAAAGAGTGATAATCCGGATCCAAAATTCTATAATCTCAGTGCGCTCAAAGCACCCATTCACACACATATTCATCTTTATTATTAGTTGAAATATTTTTGGATATAGTTGCTACAAGGAATTAATTTGTGGAATTGTTTTGAGTTACCACGAATGTTTGCAGATGCACCTAATTACCTTTCAATTTCCCCGATATTATCAAAACCTTAAGCAAACAAAAATACCGAATGTTATCTACTAAATAGAATGTCAACTGGCGAACACGAACCTCTCCAAACTATCTTGTCATTGTCTTACGGAGATACCTAGTTATCAAGCAGTTCCATCCCCTAGTCCTTGAAGTGAAATTTATCGATTTGCTATTTACTTAAAAGTCCTCCTCCTTCTTATTATAAAAGCGAGACGAAAATCCTATCGGCAAAACGATTAGAGGGGCCCTCAAAAACTACATCGAAAACACATTACCCGTGCATCAGTGGGAGACACAGCGGCTGCCCCGTTCACTTTTCTTCATAATAATGCACGGGAACAAGCGACGGACAATATTATCGCTTCCTTTCTGGTTAGTCTGCGTCTCTAGAGAAGTTGCTTGTTAGGCGGGTGTGGGAACTTTTAAAGGTGATTTATTGGGCGAATTGCACTCGTAAAGCTTGTTAGAATTCAATTCCAGTGTTGTTTTTTTTACTTGCTCCTATATGTATACAAAAAGAAAGCATTGCATTCTTGAAAAAGAAATCCAACTTGAGATTTTGACGTGTATCCATGTTTTAGACCACGCTGAGACAGAATACAACATTTTTTTAGTGCAATTAAATATAATTCCCAAAATATCTGTCTACGAACCCAAATTTCAAAAAAAGCTTTAGGCTATTCAGATTAAAATTGGTGTAAGGTCTTTATGTCAACTTTGCTGATATTTCTATCAAATTTTGATAGAAATTCATTCTGAGTCCGATGGAGGGAAACTGATAATTACAAAACTTAAAGAGTTAGATATATAAAAATTTTACACCAACCTTTATTATCTAGATGTAGTATTAAATTTAGAACCACATCTTGCAAGGAACTGATAGTCTGAAGTTCTGTACAACGCGATAATTCAAGAACGCTGTGATTTAAACATATGGAAATTATCATTTGAATTTGTGGCTATACTACAGTTCTCCTACAAATTTTGGTTTATATCAGAAAAAAAAAATCCAAAATATATATATACTTTTTCGTAAATATATTCCAAAATATACATTCGTATACTTTTTCGTAAATATATTCCAAAATATACATTCGTATGTAACATTTATACATTAACCACATTTAAGTGATTAATCGTCAAACATCTTGCGTTAATAGTCCTTTCATAATTATTTTTTGACAACAGTAAGTACATTTATTAAAGAATATTCGAAAAAATTTCAATGAATAATATTTTCTCTTCTGAAGATGTGCATTCGCTAATTGATTATTAAGCTCAGAACAAATGACAATGCACCATGAAAAATATTTTTCTTTTAGATAATATTTGGATGCAATTTTCTTTATTTTAAAATATTATATTTTAATACAAAGATTATGTCTTAAAATCACTCTTCGTGCAATTTTTTTCTCCTTGATCTATGTTGATTTCCCAAAAGTCTTTAAGAGGAAACATTTCGGCATTTGCGTTCCATTGGAAGAATAACGAAGAAAGCTTCGAAAATAAGCCAAAGGATAGAGGATAATTCAGTTTTAAAGCATATTTCGATTAAACGGTTTTAAAAAAAATATTACTTTGAGGTTACAGCCAAGATAATTTTTTACATTACATTTTTTTTGGCTTATTTTTTTTATTTTCTCACCTTATCATGATAATTGGAGTGATATAATTGGATGTATAAATATGTGGACAGAAAATTAAGAAAAAGACATAGGCTGTTAAAATCGAATCACATGTCTTTCAAAACTAAATGTTTTAACATATTTTGTTGGTTAAGCCAATAAGATGTAACTACACAAAATATTTAAATAATTCACCCTTATTAATGATAACTCATTGTCAAAAGCGACTAGTTATGACCATTTTTGTCATTGTTGTAAACTGAAAAGGTTGAGAAAAAATCTTGTAAAAAAATTTGCTTCTGAAGAAAAATAGCCATAATGAGCATTCTCATTTGAAGTAAATCTCACACCATCTTAATAAAGGCATTTCAATATTCCTTGTTTTCCAGTACTACAGTTTTTATTTTAGATAGATAGGTTCATATATTTCTTAATGTACAAAATTTTCTCTTTCCTTGATTTCTTATACATAGAGCATGTCAGCAAGGCATAATTTGCCCTTCAAGTAATAACAATTTGTTTCTTTCTTTTTAGATTAATCACTACGATGGTAATACAGAAATTTAATCAGATATGTACAGCAATATTGCATCATCTAATGTTATATAAAATGAAATGGATTATTGTTATCCTGATAAAAAGATATTGACTATCAGTATAGTAAAATTAAAATTCACTCATTTTAAAGCAAATATGTATAGAAATAAGAATACTAAGTCTAATTGGTAAGAATTTTAAAACTTGAGGAAACAATATATGGAAGCTTCAAAAATAAATTGTGGAGGATGATAAGAGAATTGCTCCTTAATAATTATTTGTCGTAGTTTGAGAATTGAAAACTGATCATGATACATTTAACGACGAATTGTAAATAATGTAGTCGTAGGATACATTCTGACAATGTGTATTATCATCAAAATGTCAATTAATACATATTTTATAAAGTGAAAGGAAATAATATATGGGAGCTCCAAAATTGAATTATGGAGAAAGATCGAGGAATCATCCCTAATAATTATCTGTCGTCGTTTAATAATTCAAACATTGTCATGAAGTACTTAACGACGAATTGTCAATCATATAATCGTAGGATACATGCATGTTATCGAAATGTCAGTTAATATTTATTTTATAGAGGTTGGATTATAAACAATTATTTTAATAACATTTTTTTTAGGCTGACATACCATCATTGATAAATAAATGAGAATAACTAGTATTATAAAAATTTGCTATAAAAAGGTATTAATAGTATTTTTTTTGGGGGGGGGTTATATTCATAGCTTAAATATTTATTATCATGTGAGAACATGATGTTATTTTCATTACGGAGTTTTGAATAATTGAAGGCAATGAATAATTGAATCTCGAAATCGCGTAAGCAATGAATAAAGCATAATTGGCAATTTTCATCTTCAACTGCTTTTACTAGAATTGCATTATTATTATGTATGCCTCTTTGAAAGCAGATGAGTTTTTAAAAGATTGACCTACTATTAAAGACATGGGGTTTCATAATAGTAATCCTACGCGGCAATAGAAGAACCCTCCTTAGGGTTTTCGGTATATCTCGTAAACTATATATGTTAGAGACAATCAGTTTTCACCATAGTAATCTTACGGGGTTATAGAAGATCCCCCATGGAGTCATCTACTGCGAATGCGCAGATGATTTTCGTTATAACTTGTAAACTATATATATTGGAGACAATGGGTTTTCACCATAGTAATCTTACGGGGTTATAGAAGATCCCCCATGGAGTCATCTACTGCGAATGCGCAGATGATTTTCGTTATAACTTGTAAACTATATATATTGGAGACAATGGGTTTTCATCATAGTAATCCTACGGGGCTATATGCGCAGTACAGGATCCCCCATGGAGTCCTCTACTGCGCATGCGCAGTTGGTTTTCGTTATATCTGGTAAACTACATATGTTAGAGACATAGAGTTTTCACTTAGAAGTACCCCCAGAAGTCCTCTAAGCCCCCAAAAAGTTTGGACCCATTGCGCATGCGCATTACAGATTTTCCTTAATATTGGTCAAATCAATGTCGGATTGATACCACGGAGTTCCTATGGTTCTTGGGATGTCGATGACGTCAACTTCCGGTCAGACCAGAAGATGTTATATATCGGCTTCTATGCAACGGAGAGACGAGTGCAACCCGTCTAAACACTCGTCTTGATGAATAGAGTCGAATGACCTTTTTATCGAACCTCGTGTTTCGATAGGATACGAGATTGAGTCTCGAAATTTACAAATTCAAGTTACGTTGCATTTGTTCATATCGTTCGATAGTACTCACCGAAATGCATGTGACGATATGAATTCCACGTTGTTACGCCTATTGATTCTCGATATACGGGCTCTCAAAGTTGTAAAAATTGGAATTTCCGAGTGAGGTTTTCGACCTCGTCTTTGCAAAAACTCTCTTTACGACTGACATCGATACACTCTACTCGATGTTCTCTGCTGAACGAAAGTCCTTCTCAAAAATAATTGCACACTTTTTTTTTCTTTTTTGTGAAGCAGTTACAAATTCATGCAATCATTCGACTGCCATTCGATTGGGAAATGCTCATAGGAAAAGAATGGAAAAGAAGAAAACATTTAAAATAAATATTACAATACCATTAAAGCTACCTGTTATGATGGTAATTTTTGTCTGTTTTATCCTTTACGCAACAAACAAAAGATCTTAAATTTTTTCGTTTGAAATTATTAAACAAGTACTGAATTTCCCTCTTTTAGAAATAACAAATTATTTCAAAGGCATTTTATGAATTGAGATTTTTTTTTTTAGAAAACGATATAGGAATCTTAAAATCAAATGAAGTCTTAAAAAAATGTTCACAATAGCAACATCAAAAGATTTTTTAAAAATAATTTCTAAAAATGCTTTATATTTTTTGAAATTAACTTACATAAAGGACAAATTATGTTTTATTTTATAACATGTATGTTGTAATATTCTTTCATATAAATTATTCCTTTCTTTCTGTTAAAGCTCATTTATTGCATTTAATGAATTACCGATTCACGTAATTTAATCATTCAGTAATTAAGAAATAAATTCTATAAAAAATATGATACTTTGAATAATTAGATTCAATAATAATAATCAATGATATATATATATTTTTTTTAATTCACAAATGCTAGCGGGAATGAAACAATCTACAAAGTGTTTATTAGCATTTGAAAGAAAATATATTGTTCGACAAGACAGTTTATTTTGAGGTTTATTTATTTATTTTGCTTTTTCAGATATTAAATTGGAATGTCAAGTGGGAAAAACTAAATACTTTCGTCATTATTAGCATTTTACATTTAATAGAGACATCAGGACATGAGATTTGTATTATGGGATCCATGGCCTTAAATATTACGGGAGGCATGGCAAATGATAAAACAATCAAAGAAGTAATTAATTACCCTTTGGATTGCAGGTAAGTGAGTAATATAAAGTTACCTCTTAAAATAGAGATATGTTGAAAAAGAAAAGAGTTATATACAAATATAAGAGAGAAAATTTATATACAGAATAAATAAATTTAAAGGATGTCTAAACCAATTTGAGATTCTTAATACGGGTATTATACCATCTAAGATAATCATAAATATGTTTGTAAATTTTAATTTAATTCTTTACCTTTAAAATGATAAAATTTTGCATTGTTTAAATGATTTTAACTTTATTGTTATTATTAATAATTGTTACAGTATTTGATTATCATTTTTAACTTAATAAATCAGTATTTATATATCCGTGGATTTGAATTCAGTAGATTTAAATCAGTTCAAGAAATGTGGATTCATAAGTATTTATGTAATTTTATGTTTTTTTTTTAAGGAAATGCTATTGACTTATTGATATCAAATTTATTTCAATACATTTGATTACATAAGTGTTATATTTTATAGCATTCCAAATGATTGAAAAAAGAAATTAATTTAAACATTAAACAGATATAAAATTCAAGTTTTCTATTAAATATTATTTAAATGGGTTAATTTTCTCATCGTTTCTTCTTTTCATTTTCTATTGAGAATTATAAATCATATTTTTTTTTTTTTACTTTTTATGAAAATTATTAATATTTTTTAAGGAAAGTGAAATTTTGCACAAAAGAAAAATATTCGAAAGATTTGTTCTACAAAGCACTTTTAAACTAATAAACTTTAAAAAAAATTCAATATACAAAAAAGATATAGAACCAATTTTTATTGATAATTACTGTTCTTTAAAAATACCAAATATTTTAAATGTTATTAAATTTTGGGAAATTATTAATATAAGTTTCAGACGAAAAATAAATACTATTTTCAAGCAAAATATATTACAAGAAAAATTTTTACAAATCATCATTTTTACTAATAAATAATATAAAAATGAAATAAATAAAAAAAAAAAAATATGATAATCCCATAATTTAGAATAAGAAATCATTATTTTTTAGCTCATGAATACTTTATGTACATTCCGAAGGTTTCGGGTTTTTTTAGTAATTGCATTAAGTAAAGAATAAGGATCTATAAGTTAAAATTTATAGCACTTATGGAATGTATAATATTTTGGAATCAGATTCCAGTTAACTTGCCCACACTTGTCCACATTCTACAGCACACATGATGCTAAGAAAAACTCGTGGGATGACCTCTAATGCAGCATCTAACAAGATTATGTAAAAGAGTAAAATTCATATGTGTCTGATTTGCTCTTATCATTTCAAGTTATTCTCATTGCTTATTTATAGAGAAAATTGTAAATCAGTATGTTCTGGATACAATGTGTTATCTTCACTAGACTTTACTTTCACAACAAGTGATAAAAGTTGCACACTTCTGATTATAAAAAACCTTTCAAATATAGTAATTATTCATGCTATGGTTGCTACCAAAATAAAAACTCAATTTTATGAAAATTATTATTCTTTTTTTGCCTTTGACACTTCAGTTAGGTATATAATTTATAGCTCCACTCTTAATGATGAAAAAATAGACTATTAGCAAATAAGCATTAAATACAGGCTGATAACCAAGATACATTTAGGATTCTGCCTGTGAAGTCAAGATGTCTTCTTGCCAGTCATTATGAGAGGCATCCCTTGTTATGGAAGTCATCCTTTTTAAAATTTTGTTTAACTCGTCATGAAAGGTGTTCAGTGAGCGAGGTTTGACTGTACTTGAATTTACTTAGCTTGATGCGTTCAATGTACGTAGATCAACCTAACTTCTGAGACACTTATTTCCATTTCATAAATTATATCACCTGAGCTTTTGAGATAAAACATCTTTGTCGAATTTATTGCTCGGAAGACACAGTTTTTGTGTTATATTCGTTCGAATATGTGTAAAGTTTACCTGATATAAATGCAGAGACCATGGAGTTGTATAAAAGATAGGATTTCGTAATTTTTAAGTATGATATTTTTTACTTTCAAAAATACATAGCACGAATGATTGTTTCATTTGGATTCAAATACCATTGAAGGGTGCGAAAATAGTGGTTTGGGAAGGATAGCTTGCATCCAATATATACTGTATGTAATTCAAATTAATTTATAATAATTTGTAACTAAGCTACGTTCTAAAAATAATTTTATAATCACTCTAACTCCGGTTTTCATTGCAACTTTAAATTCTGAATTGAGCAGGCTATTCTTTTTCTCACAGAATTAAAATGATACGTCTGCAAATTCCATCTAAAAACTATATGAGTTCAAAATGTTCTTCAATATTTTCTTTTTTTATGCTTTCTGCCTTCATACTCTATTCTCTGCATTGTCCTTATCATGGTTCTAATAGAGAATACTGCAGTATTTCCTGAAATATGATGAAAAGAAATCATTAAGGACACCATGTCTGCTTCTTTTAAATCAGGAGTAGGCATTAAGTCGATCGCGATCGACCGGTGAACTACTAGGACATTTTGGGGTGACTGCCTTTACTAAGACGCGCGTACTAAAATAAATCGATACATTCATGTGTTACCCATTTGGTAATGTTAATGTAGAAAAAATATCTGATAATATAAATTATATATTCTTTTTATCTCTTGAGGAAAATGAAATATTTCTTCGTCAGAATGCCATAATTTTAAAAGCATGTAGTTCAGAACCTAAGAATAACTTTTGGAATCTAATGAACGAAATAAAGAATCCTAATTAAAAAAAAGTTGCGTATCATTTAACATCATTCTTTGACTTCACCTACCAGTGTGAATCTGCACTTTCAACGATGAATATAATTAAGACCACACGTCGTTCTCGTCTCCCAGATGATCACTTAGAATCCAATGCAATATTAGCAGTTAGTAATTATACACCGAGATATTCAAGATTGGTGGACAGTATGCAGACTACGTCTTCTACTAACTACAAGAACTAATTTTAGATGAAAATGAATTATTTTTTTAATGTATTTGGATTGTTTGATATTAAATGCATCATTTGATATTATTTTATTTGTGATTATTATTATTATTATTTTATAATTATGTAAATACCACATATTCAGTATTTATTTTTACGTTATAATAAATATTGTAAACCTTCCTTTTAGTTCGCCATATCTACGTCACTGGGTAGACCGCAGCATCTTGAAAAAAAAAAAAAAAAAAAAAAAAAATAGAAATAATCCGTACCCCATAAAAGTCTGCCCATCTCTGTTCTAAATGTTAATATATGTATATATGTTACGATAAATGTAATACACTGTTGATTATATGTAATTACCAATGATTATCCATAATCATTAATAAGTTTAGTGGTGAGTATGAATGAAATATGTACAAATTCATATTTACCATAAAGCATATATATATAGCAAATTTTCTTCCGCTTAAAAGTAATATATCTTTACTAATATTGTGTTTTAATGACCATATCTTAGGACAAAAATCGTCAATTCGAATCGATCTAAGCTAGTTTTTCTAGGAACTTAGAAAAAAAAAATGTGAGTTTGAAGTGCGCCGGTAATTGAATACGAACACCAAACGATGCACTTAGAGATGGGTAAGACAGAACTGCGGAATTCCCCATCGTACTTTCTTCGAGCTTGTTAAACAGTGTCAAAGTCACATGTGGCTAATTTCATCCAATCAGCTCAAAGTGTTCCCATCGCTTCTTTTTCCCGTATGCTCCACCTCCTCCTGCCACGCATTCACATCTAGTTACGGTCACGACAGGACTTATCACCGGTTGTTTTTGTCTCTCAGTATTCCGCCTCGTATTAGCGGACTTTCTTCCCAGTTTTATCTGTCTGCTAGACACCAAAAGAGATCTTTTCCTTTGATGAATGCCCGTGTCTGCTCACAATGCCGGCCAGATGCTAAGAAAAAGGAAATCTTTTTCTTCGAGGAGTAAAAAGTTGCCTCTTTTTTTGCTCCAATTTCTTGAAATAGAAGGGAAGGAGAATTGGAATAGAGTGACATAAGATTTAAAAAAAAAATACTTGGAGAATTTTTTTAGATAAAAAAAAAACGTGTAAATGTTTTTACGAGTTATAAAAATAACATAGAGCGTAGAAATCACATTCACATAGAAATTTTAAAAAAAATATATCAAGCATTTCGTTAGTTGATACAATTTATTCAAACTTTCTAGGGTAAGAAATGCTTGCGTCCTGGCATAAGTGTAGTGTATCTTCCCCGTGATCTGGGCGTCCCGGGTTCGAATCCCGGTTCGGGCATGGCTGTTCTTCATCTGTGTTCTATCTGTGAGGTGTGTGAATGTGTCCCCCCACTGTAAAAAGTTGTTGTGCAAGCAAATGTGTGAGTTTCATCTTCATATGAGCTAGAAGTCAGATTTCTGCCCTCGGGTGCCCAGGGTCTTTACCCTCAGAAACTACTGCACCCCCTTTCCGTGATAACGTGGGCCCAACATCATCAGAGTAAGAAATAACAAATTGAAAGCATTAAAAATAATAGAACAAATTCCTATTCCCAGTTAATTTATATCCATATTTTGACTTCATAGATCCCGACAAAGATGTTTTTGGAATTGTGATAATGCCTTTGTCCGTTTGTGTGTCGGTGGACATGATACCACAAACTCAACCACGCATAGCACTTCTCAACCACTTTAGAAAATTTGATACAAACTGCTTATATCAAAATCAGTGGTATGTATAAAATTTTAGAATAAATAGTTTATATGAAGACAGTTTAATATAGTTGTGTGAGAATCCTACCTCACATTTTTATATTACAAGACAAATTAATATTCTTAAGCTGATCTTATTTCAAAATTGTATATACGGATACTTACCAAATTGTTCGATGTATAGATCCACTTGCATCTGAAGAAAATAATTGAACAATTCAAATTACTGAAGAAGTAAAGTTTGTAACTTGTTCTTCAGAATTGAAAAAAACTTTGCAATCAAATTCCTTCAAATAGACGGTTTATTTTCCATTTTTATAGGAACACCATTGATAACCTTCAATGAAATGGATTTTAACAATGCTGCTTTTAAGTGAAAATTATTCCCCTGTTATTTTCATGAATCAATAGACAAATGCCGCCATAGAATATAGTGTGTTTATGCCGAGTCACATTTGAGTCAAAAATATAGTTAAAAACCGTAGAAAGATAGAGAAAAGCTTTTGGAATATGATTTTTGGAACAAAATTTTAGATCATTTACACATTTTTTTTTTTACCAAAATATATGCTGAATTAAATACACATAATACATGAATAGTGAAGAAATAGACTGCCAATCTTTTGTCTTAATTTCACTTGTTGAATCAAATCAACAACATTTGTAAGAATTAGTGGTGGACATAAGGGTTATTTTTTTAAAGAAAAAGAGAAAAGAGAGATATTTTCTTTAAGAGAAAATAACCAACTGTTTCAAATAACTAGTATAAACAAGAGGTTAAATATAGTGGCTATCCCATTATTTTCGTAAAAAAACGCAAATAAAAGATACAGAGTTCATTAAAAATGATGAACATTTAGGAAAATCTCATCTGTTATTTTTCCCAGGTATTTCTTGAAACTTGTTTCAAATTGTTGCTCATTCTGGTAACGGCTGGTTTTATTAGTGTATTTTTAGAAATTTTAAGACTTCCACTGACAAGCAAATAAATGAATGAAAAATAGTATATAGTATATTTTTATATTTTTACCTAATTTTATCTCATTTAATTTATTTCATGTTCGTAACGACAGAATATTATTATCGATTTTATTACTCACAAAAAATGTTCCCAAATTTTATTTTCTTCTGACTTCTCAATGAAAAAAGAAAATTGCTTTAAGGCTTTAAAATTTTACTTTTATTTCTATCTATTAATAAAAGGGCAATACCTGCTTGTAAATTTCAGAAACAAATCGATTATTAAATTGTATATTATTTGTAACAATCGATTCTATTAAATACAAAGTTATAAAAAAATTTTAACTACTCGAATGAATTGATATCTTTAAAAACTGTTTTTGAGGAATTTATTTACTCTCTTTCAACTGTAGGGAAAAGAGCATTCAAAGTTTCAAACTTGAGAGTTAATATATATCAACATTTTACTATGAAGGATTTCCCAATAGGCAGCTACCTACGGATAGTAGGCAGAAAGGGCTTATCAAGCAGTATGATTAAAAAACTTCAGTTACCATTTGCAAAATAAATAAGTCTGAATAAATACCAATTATGTTAATTATAAAATATTAGAATAATATTAACTCATTATCAAGTATAAAATAGTCATATATATGTATATGTATATATACATTTAATTGATTACTAGAATAACATTATTATTATTATCATAAATTCTGAACCTCTGCTACAATGATATTACGTAAAATTACAGATAACGTGCAGTCTGGAATCCTAATAATTAAATATTTATGACTATATATTAACCAAGTTAATAAAATAAAATATATTAGTCGAAATTGAATCAATACCATGGTGAAAAGGAAAGTAAATTGATAATTTGTTAAAAAAATGCAATACCTAAGGTCGCAAAACGCTAAACACGCCTCTATTCCTTTATGGTTTCAAAAAAAAAAAAATTAAAATTTTGTTCTTAAAATTGTATCAACAATAGAGAATTTTTCAAAATTTGAAGGAAATAAATGATAAGAAAGATCCTTTACTCCTCTATATGCATGAATATGTTCATTCGAAAAAGCAACTAGTTGATTAATTTTATGATTGATTGACTGATCATACAATAGGACAATAGGATTGTGGTTAAGTATGCAAAAGTTTCACTAAATCAGTCAACTGTCAGTCAGATTTGATTTGTATGGCTTTCGAATGAAAAATTGCAGAATAAAATAAAATTTTGACAAATAGGCGAAGAGGAAACGATAAAAATGCAAATTCTTGTTTCCATTACACAACAAAATTTTACATAAAATACAATGTATCATGTTTAAACATTGAGCATTAACATGTTAAATTATATTTAAGGATCTAAAACATATTTAAACATTAGTACTTTCTTTAACAGTATATTCATTATTTAGTGGTTAAAAATAACTATTACAATGAGGCAAAATAAAAGCAATTTTATCTATCATTTAATCTTTTAAAACAATTTTGTTTAACTTGATTGATTCATGTTTGTATAGTCTGACTTCTGACATTTAGTTTGTATTCTTTTCTTTATATCCTAGAATTTCAATATTTTGTTCATTTGTGTTTTTTCGACATAGTGACTCTATTTTAATGTTGCAGTTTTGGAAATTAGGAGTTTAATTAAATTAATTTTTTATTCCTTAAAAATGATACTGTCGGATAATAAGTCTAAGGAAAATCGACTTAATACTAAAAAAGTAGTAGAATTAAAATCTTTTATTTTTTACTTCTCAAATATAAGCGTGGGCTTAAAACTAATTTTTATTGCTTATTACAGTATAATTAAAATAATGAATGTAAATACATCTCTTAAAAATGTTATTTTCATTAAAAAAAAGAAAAATCACAGAAAGTTTCTTATAGAATAAGGGAAAATTTATTTTTTCGTCTGAAAAAAATTTCTTTCAAATAATTGGATGTTTACTTGAAAGTGCTAAGTAAGTACAAGTTTAGTAATTACAAGTAAGTAAGTACAAGTTTTGAATAAACGACAGGAATGCTATTGACTTGTTCTCAAATTACAGACTCATTAACAAAATTGGGATTTTTTTAAAAATAGCATCACATAAAGGAAATCAAGACTGATAAATGTAAGAGAAAAATTCAATTTCATTTAACCTGATTCATTACTTTAATGCGTAACTAAAACAATTTAATAGATTTGTTTATGTTAAAATTGTTTAGCTTAGTGAAAAAGGAATTGCTGTAATTAATATTTGCATTTCACACAATTTACTTGCAAAAATAATAAGCCTTAAATTGGTTACATTAAAAAAAATCACATTGATGAAAACTAACAATACTTCACAAAAATAAAGAGCATTTAATATTTTATAGTTAAAAAGTTTGGATATTTATGTTAATACTAGTTTTCTCATAGACATTTACAGTGCTTTTGTCAATAGAACTTATTTATTGTAATTCCTGAAAATATTATTCCATATTGTCCGCATGTCCCGTACTGCGTTTTGTAGAACAACCACTTTATTACAACAGAATATGTTGATTTCTGGTAATTATACTCGAATCAATCTTTAAATTTCTGTTCTGTTTCATGTATGAAACGTAATCTTCCAAACTTATATTTTTTATTAAAAAAAACATACTTTAAAAATTAAAAACATTCTAAAAGCTCTGGTGGTCCAATAACTCTGTTCGGTACTTTCCCCCAAAATGATCTCAGCATTGAAATGATTAGTTTTTTGCACTTTTTTAGAACAGAAAATTTCTGCTTGTTGATCTCAATTCCCCCCCCCCCTTTATTATCTGATAATAGGAGAATAATTTTGTGTTCCGTTAGGTAAGTCGTAAGACAAAGTTTGGAAAAGAAAAATTAATATTTCCTTCTTACTTAAAGGTATTGAAAAGTTTAATAACCCAACGCTGTATCATTTAAAATTTTAATAACATGAACTATAATGAGGTTCCTTTTAATTTAGTTATTCTAAAAATAGAATTATGTTTAATGGGAACTATAAAAAGTTATTGATAAAAAGAAGTAATGAAATAAGATATGAAGTAAAAATACATCCTGCCTTTCATAGAAAAATATAGATATTTAGTTTTCGAAATGCATAATACGTTTAATGCTTAAAATAAAGAAATAGATTATACCAAAACAGTACAATTTTCTGTAAGCTTTGATGCTGAAAACAGGCAAAGACTGAAAAAGAACACAGATAAAATACATACGAAATATCCAGGAAAGAAAATATTTTCAGTGTAAATGATTTCCCTAGAATATCAAGAATGCCATTTGCATCTAAAACAATTTTCATTTCGGATGAACTGGGAACTGGAGACAGTTCTAACATCACATCATATGGTAAAACTATCTGCGTAAGCATCTAACAGCTAACTGTACATCGTTGTATGATGCTGTGTTGTTAAAATTCAATAATGAAATGTAAAATTCAAGTGGTCTTAATAATCGGGTCAGTATGAATTGAAATTTAATTATCAGTATGAATTAATCATTTTTTAATTTAAATTTTGACGCATTTTGAGATTATATATATCAAATTATTTTGCATAAAATTTGGATGCTAAAGAAGAAGGTATTAATTACCGAACAGTATCTTTTACAAATCCTTTGATACAATATTTTAACGTTGTTTTTATTTCACGATCGTCAATAATCTAACCATACGACTGGCGCAGTTTAGCCAAGGTTGGCTCTTACGCCACTAAAACTCACAACCACCACCACCACCACCGAACAGTATCTTTCTGGACAGCTAAATTCGCTAACTGCAAAACTATTCTATGATTTGTTTTTGAACTTGAAGAAATACATTCTTTCTAATGAAGCACAAAATATATTCATTGATGTCTGTCTGTGTGTTTGAAATTTTAAACTCGATTTATTTCAGCCGAGAGTCATATCATGTATAATAAGAGATGATAAAACTAATCTCCATTTATATCGCAATGCAAGAAAAGAAGAGCAAAGGAGACAGAAATGTTTATCTCAGTGGTTTTACAATGAGATTTTGATAGGGATTTCTTTGACACATATAGTTTTAGGTTAGGGAAATTTAGGCACGTTTAAAAGAATGTTATAAGCATTAAGGATTTTATCCCTTTGTTCAGAGTGGGAGAACTGCTGAATTAGCAGTTTTCTTGAGCGCATGTTAAAATAATTAAATAAAAAGTGGAATTGAATCAGAAAATAAGAGACCATTTTAGAATGAATTAATATGTGATAAATTTTGGAAATGAATTAATATTTAAATTATGGAATTATAATTGGGAACTGAGTTTGGTAAGTAAAATGTTTTATTCGAACAAAAAAATTTTTTGTAAAAGTCTATTGAAATAAGTATGAATGAAAATATATCAGAATGCTTTTATTATTTTTGTTATAGTTAAATAATAAATTTTAAGCATTTTTTAAAACAAAGCATGATGTGGAAAAATATTCAGATGTTAAAGGTTACAATGCTGAGATACATTCATGGCTGTTTGTATTTATATAAGTAACACTGATAAAAAACATAATTTATTTTTATTTTATTTATTTAATTCTTCTTTCCTATGATAAATGAATACCTAGAGTAAATACTGCGACGGTCCAAACTGTAAATCTTTCAGTGAAACAACAGATTTTAGACCACTCTAAAAATTACTATGTGCTTCAGTGTTGATTTAAGCACAATAATTCCCCGAAGTTATGATTTAGGAAAATGCTTTTTGTCGTGGTATTTGTTCTTTAAAAAGTGATATTTTTCTGTAGGCCAAATTTTAGATATTTCTCAAATGATCAACCGGAATACTTTACAAGTAGAACTGTGTTTTAAAATGTACGTGAATTCAACAGTTACAGTAAAAATCCTAACAAAAATGTCAACATATCATGGACCATTGTAGTAGATTCAGATTAGATTAATTTATATTCTTGGCTAAATTCAATTCTTCGTAAAATAAGGCAACTAGATTTTGAAATTAAATTAGAAGACCTTCAACATATAACAAAAATTCGAAGCATGCTGAACACATTTGTTACTAACAGATGAGTTTGAAAATTTTTACAAATTTATAAAATTAGAATTTCTGCACAAATGAAATAATGATGACTTTTGACGACCATCTAGTTCGCTGGAAATTTTGACTGTCATTAATTTTCATTAAATTTTTTTATACAAAACTTCCCACAGAGAAGTCCGCAATTCCCATAAAAATTATATGTACTAGAGTAACGTTATTTTAATATACACACATTTGTTACCTTTATTGTGAAAATGAACATTCATTCTTGTCATTATGGTACAATTAAAAATTATGTCCTAATAATACAGTTTTAATTGTACATCGTCTTTCCCAGTACTGTAACTTTGATTCCTTATTCTTCATATAAACTGTACATATAATAATCAGTCACTTTCATTGCTAAAAGATGAAACAATGAAATTGTTTTGAATTTCATTGCAACAATGAAATAAAGATAAATTTGAAAATTATACTAATGATTTTACAGAATGATCAGCATTCAGAAAAATATTACCCGAAAAATAAATTGATATCAATAAAAACATTTAAAAAATGGTATAAAATACATTTGTGCGTTAGTTACAATTGTGTTTATTTTTGATAAATTTTTAAAAAATCGACAGGAACTATACACGATGAGTAAAATTACCAAAAAATACATCAGTTTAAATTTTAATTCAGTCGGCACTACACAATTATGAATTGCACATTTCTCTCTTCTACACTTTATTGATGCAAATTTATTCAGTTTTATTTAACAGCCTGAACAGTAGAGTGCCAACTCAACTCCACCCACACTCACATTCTCCTTTATTATTAATAGAGATTTTAATCATTTTTCGATCTTAACTGGATGAAACAAATACAAGTACATAATGATATTTTAAAATTGTATTTATTTTAGAATCTTTATTAGTTTCTGAATAATAAAAAAATGATATTTTCAAGTTTTTAAAATCTTGCTAAGCTAATTTCCAGCTAAATTTTCCAAGTCATTTGCCATAATGGTTTCAAACGTTCTGTTAGCTCACGCGTGTTAGAACTATGTACTCAATGCAAGCTTTCATTGCAAGTTTAAAGCCGAAAACAGTCATGATTCAATCGATGGCATTCTAGTCGCCCAAGCGACCGGATTTGCATGCAAAGTATCTGGAATATTTGTAGATTACATTGTCTTGATAATGAGGTACTGATCCGCCCTGTGGACACCACAAGTATTCGTGTTTAGGGTATATAAAGGCTCATAATATTGTTGGTGACTTTACCCGGAGTCAACTGGAAAGTCAACAATACATCCCCTGTCCTGTCTATGAAGCTATTTAATGACTCACAAGGACAAATATTCTACATATGAAATTTGCTAAGATATCAAGAAATTCAAAAATTTCACTAGTTAAATTATGTCTTATTGGAATGAGTTTAAATATTGATGATCTTATTTTATTAAGCAAAACCTAATTGCAACATAAATAAAGATCTGATGTTAGCAGAAATAGAATTATTTTACGCGATTATTAATTCACAAATAAAAAATTTTGGGTTGATTTGTAGTTACGATTTAAAAATTTATAAGAATGATATTAATAAGTAATTTTTTAAAAATATTTTTGTCGTGTGTATTTGAATACCATATTGCTCATATTCATCTACTAATTTTGAAAAAAGAAATCTGCTGTAAAGTGTAATCCGTTAATAGACGGTGAATTTTCATCGTAACGTTTCGTCTTCCATTTCTAAATTTTGATGAAAAATGCTTTAATCGATTTATATTTATTTAATGCCATGTCATCCAGCTGATCAGCAAATCAATTATTAAGAACAACTCAACCCTAATGAATAAAATCATTTCGCCGTGGATTTTAAAATTTAATTCAAATTTTGTTTGCTTAAATAGATCGTTATTTTTTACAGAAAGGTTCATTTATTAATACTCAAATGTAATAATTAATAAATCTTTTGACAACTGTCGAGTTCTCGTACCTTTATTAAGCTTTGTTGGTATTTTAAACAACATTAAAGAAAATTCTGTCTTTAAAGAATTTGAACTTAAAAAAACTACTTTCCTTGTTGATAAGCTGAATAGGCTAACAATGTTATTTGGCTGTTAAACAATTAATTTAATAAAATTTAACATAAAATCTTTGTAATTGTAAAACAACTCATCAATAACTCACTCTTCTCAACAATTTACAAGGACACATATGAGATAGAAACATCAGTTGTCACGCAATTGAAATTCCGATGGGTTTCAGAATCAACTGCATTTGAAGGCAAGCTTGAACTTTCTTGCAACAGTTCACAAGACTTGATATATCCACATGCCAATACTTGATATTTTTGCATGTACATTTATCATATTAAATATTAATTTATTTTTCTATTAATTTTCCGTCAATTCTCTTCAAGGCATGCAAATATTTCACAACAGAATTTTTACAATATATTTTTAAAATTTTTGTATCTTATACATTAAACATTATAGAAACAATACTTGATATAAATAAAATATTCTAATTGACAAAAAATTCGACGAATCTCTACGTCTCAGATTTTCTTGGCCTCCTACAAACACATTTTTTTGGTTTTACATTTATGTGTTTGTTGATTTGTGAATTAAAGGCGTTACAAATTTTCGGATGAAATAGGATAAGTATTATTAAATTTATGAGTATCTACTAAATTTTAGATGAAATTTGTCTATAGAATGTCTACCCATGGGACATAACCCAGGACAAAATAACGCAAATGGTTAGACAGATAAATAACATAGTTTTATTTTTAAAATTATAAACTTCATCAAATGATACCTTGCGATTTTATTGAATTCGGTTGTTTGTTAGATGGCGTTCGAGTATTTTATACGATGTTTTGCAATTTTCAAAATTTCAACAAAAGAACTCATTGACTAGAAGCGAAGATATTTGGTTATTATATTATGTCAACCTTGGATAATACGTGCTTCATAATCATTGCTTATTTTCATTTTATTCTTATTAATTCTATCAAAGAAATAATATTTTTTAATGCTTTCAATAGAAGCAAGGTAAGCGGGGTAAATTGACAAAGTCCGCATTTTGCCCAAAGTACATTTTACTGCTTTCTATTCGGTGGTCTATGCCTTTTATAATTATTTCCTGTGGTTTTCTTCATCTGTATAGTTCATAAAAATCTTCATTACGTATGTTAAAGCACATAGGTCTACAGATAATATTTTAACTTTTCCATTTTTGGAAAATGTCAGCTCATAAGAAAACACATAAGGCATATCATAAGATAAAAGGCATATCATAAACACATAATACATATTATAAACACATAATACATATCATAAATACATAATACATATCATAAATACATAATACATATCATAAGATAAAAGACTGATTATAAACACATAATACACATCAAGGGCATTTACAGCAAAAAAATAATCGAAGCTTTTTTTTAAGTTCCTACAAAATTGAAATTAGTTCATATGAAAATATTGAGCCCTACATTCATGGTATCAGTTCTATCAAAAAAAGATTAAGGACCTTTAAACTTTTAAATGGAAAAAAAAGTTCACTGGAGAGTATAACGCAGTTCCTGCAGGTGGTGAATTGTATTTTGACCGTTCATTTGGATAGTAGGATAGAAAAAAAAAACTATAAAAGATGTTCAAGCTTAAAAGTAGGGAAATGTGTATTTAATAATTGATAATAATATAAAAAAATATTACTTTTTATGGAATATATCAATTTAGTATAAGTAGAATTATAGATGCATCAGCTTTTCATATCATAATAAGCAAGAAAATGATTATGTCTCTGATTAATTAAATATTACACCTTATAAGTTTATCAAAAATTCCATTTTTCCACAAGGTCAAACTCATCTTGCACCAGTAGTGCACCAAGATGACACTTTTACATCATCTTTTTAGAATAGCTAAGTAATATTGATTATATTAAAATAAAAATTCCAGGTCAAACTCATCTTGCCCCAGTACTGGAGTAAGATGGCACTTTTAAATCATCTTTTTTAGAATAGCTAAGTAATATTGATTATATTAAAATAATAAAAATTCCAGGTCAAACTCATCTTTCCCCAGTACTGGAGTAAGATGGCACTTTAAAATCATCTTTTTAGAAAAGCTAAGTAATATTAATTATATTAAAATAACAAATTATCCAATTAAGCATAATTCAAAGGAAGACCATTCTAAAAATATATGAAAAAAAACCCTAATATACCCGTATAATTGAATCTATTCAAAATGGTTATGAACATTATCAACTTGCTCAGGTTTCTTCTACAATCCAGGATTAGCATGCAGTGCATTTTCGTATATCTTCAAAACTAGAGCACTTTATAGTAAATCAAAATAAACCATATGATACAAATTCAAAAGCAGAGATTTGGGATTGAATTGTAAAAGCTATGAATTTAGAATTCTGCAATCAAAATTTCAAAATATTTTTCTCAAAGAAATGCTACACTCATTTTAAAACAGCGTTCAACACACGCATGAAGCGTTAAACGATAAAATAAGGATGACAAGTATTTTATTGTTGTGTTTTCGGAATGCTATCAAAGAAAGCGTGACTCATTTTTTTAAAAGTATTATTTTAGTTCTAAGATTGGTTTTCAAAAGATATCTATCTTTCATTATTATGCAAGCAAAAGAATGTCATAGTTTGTTTTCAAGACAATTCGTAAATAAACAACAATAAACATAACGTTAAACATTCCGAAACAAAACACAAATTTACAGGTATGCAATCAAAGTTTAGAAACAAAATATTGCCAACCGTGATCTACAAAAGAAAATAAGAATCACTTTATTTTTCACTTGTCATTAACCACCAGTATGTAAAATATTTCCACCAATAAAACTTTCAAAACTGATGACAACCCAAAGCACAAACAAACGGAACTTAAAGCCAAGAACGTGCCTATTCTTCTCAAACAACGCATAAATAAAACTCGGAAGAATTTTCATTTCGAAGCGCTGTTCTCAATTTAATCTCCCCTTTGCCGTTGAAGAATAATTTTTTTTTCTTCTCTTCCGAGTAATTGATGTTCCACGAGATATTTTGATGGCAGAATTCTTCTCTTTCCTTCCTCCAAGACGAATTGAAACATCAAACAGTAAAGAGGCAGGGGGAGGGGGGAGTTGGGAAATAGAAATTTAAATCCTCTTCGTCCACCTTCTTTCCTTAGAAGTCATCAAGTAAAATAATATTTCTATGATTGATGCAACCTATTCGGTTATTTGGCGGGAAAAGAAAGAACAGTAAAAATGATCGAATGAGAAATATTTATTATTTTAGTACTGTCACTTTTCGAACACTGATTCGACGGTAAATTCTCACACGAGAGTTTTGTCACTTGAGAACAGTTAACAAAAATGTGAGTTTTGTTCGAGGGTATTAAGCTAAGTGGAAAAGGAAATAAAGAGGTATTCTTTCTGGAATTTTGACATTTGTTTCGAATTACTGAAATGTTTGTTGTAATGTCTCGAAAATTCAACTGATTTATGGTTTAAACTTAGAAGGTGTATATCCGAAGACCTTTTGATTTTAAGTGGGGAATCGGTACCTAATGTGAGTTATGTTCAGATTTGCCTGAGGTAATAAAGTATTTTCTCTAGGGTTCCATTCTTTTTACTGCTTCCAGCTTTTGAATTTTGAATAACATCTATGCTTCATTAACTCAATTGCTTGACAAAATTCGAACATCTTTATCATATTATCTTACTGCTAATTTTTATTCAGGTAATTTAAAAAGGAAAAAGAACATGATATAAAATACTTAAATAGAAGTATTTGCTGTTCATTAAACAAAAGAAAGCAATTATTAAAATATTTACTTGTTTTATTCAAAAAACTTTTACACTTTTATATCAATTAATGAATGCATCCTTTTATTTAGCATTAAAATATTGAAAGAATTCATTTGGAATAATTTTTAATATATTTCGATTTCAATATATTTATTATCCATTGAATTTCATTTAGGATCGTTTGCGAAAAAGATAATATTTTAAAATTTAGAGAAGATAAATTTTTAGTGCTTGCAAAAATGCTAAATGTAGGTATTTAACTTTCATTCATGCTTAGAAACTACTAAAAAAATTATTTTTGTTTCTTACTTATAAGAGAAATGATGAAAAATTATAATATTTTATTAAATTTCAACATTATTACTCTTTTAACTTGCATGAATTTGTCTATCTCTCTCTCTCTCTATATATATAAAGATTTATGTGGAAGGACGCAAAATCAAGCCGAATTTGTTCACTGTCGTTTGGCAATAGTTAACACATTTCTATTATTTATATGCTTATTTCGGCGATCTTTATTTTTTAGAATTATTCGGAATTTACACTCGGACAGTTATGAAACGGCCAGTAGGCAGCGCATGCGCAGAAAGGGACTCATTTATGTTTGCCACAATTTCATAAGACAGATTCAGGCATTCCATGCTTAGCTATAAATTGACGTTTTGGCGTCTCGGAATTCTTCTTTTTCACTGCGTATCGTATAAAAATGATGGATATTTACACAAAGAAGCACAGTACAAAAAAAAAAAAAAAAAGGAGTCAACTAAATTTAGAAAACTATAGTAAATAAATTGTAAATAAAATGAAAAAACAAAACACTACATCGCATCAGAAATAACAAAAAACAAAAAATGTCGGAATTTATCTATGATAAGTAATCAATTTTTTCAAGCCAAAAGAAAAAAAAATATTAGCCAAATTCTACAAACTCATGTTTAGTAAGAAAGAAATACAATACAGTGGCATGATGTTGTCCAGTCGGGACAATTACTTGCCATCACCGAAGAGCACTTTTCCACTTTCTACGCATGCGCTGCTTGCTGGCCGTCTTATAACTGGTCGAATGTAAGAAAGGTAAAGGAATCAATAAATTTTAAGTCCAGTTTCGATTAAAACCGAAATCGTCGAAACTAAAAAAAATAGGAAAAGTTAGATTTTTGCAGAATCATTTATAATAAAATGAACTCAAGAGATATATAAAGAGTTTTTGTGTAAGGAATGAAGTTTCCAAATCAAAAATCGCCACATTTCTTCGCCAATTTAATTGAAGTATAGCTAACCACTCAGAATTCCCTATCATTATTTCTCAAGAATAATATAATAAGTATAATAATATATTATAATTAATATATTATAATAAGTATAATATGTTTCGTTAAGTATAGTTTTCTGTGATAAAATGTAGATTATCAAACTTGATTGACATGATTAAATTAATCAATGCTCACCATATTTGACGATTATTTCTATGCCATTAATATTATGTCCACCAATTTTGATGAAATGCATTTTATCAAGACAGGGAAAAGGGAGTCAATTCAATTTTGATTTTTAAACATCTTACAACTATATATTTCTATTTTCTAAAGTACTACAGCTTCAATTTTTTATTTGGATTGCAAATTACATAAAACTTACAGAGAATCATTATTCTTTAGCTCACAAAAATTTAAAAAAATCATGGGGTTAATTATTTGATAAAAAAATGAAGACGGTTAGAACAACGGTTTCAAAACAACAATATAATTGGAATTAGAAGAAAAAATATTTTAAAAAATTGCCGAATGTCACCAAAAATTTACATTGCAATAAAATGAGTGACCTCAAAAAAAAACTTTTTTTTTAAATTTTGAGATCCATTTCTGTATAATATTATTTTTTAAAAAATACATCATTTTTAATTGAAAGTTCGCAAAAATATTTCCAAAGCATATACATATTAATTAAATTTTGTAGTTCTAGGTCAAATGGCCTGGTCTTTAAAATACCAGTATGTAGATACACAAATATGCTTTTTTATTATTAGTTGAAATTGAGATAACATATGTTTGTACTTCAAATATCAACTCTGCTACCTTCTAATTGGAACTGTAAAGATAATAATTTCATTGCAAGAAATAAAGGTTGAAATGTCACTTGTTATTATGAATAAAATAAAATCCGCTAGTGGCAATGCAAAAAAAAAAAACTAGCAAGATTTTAATTATTTTTTTTTTAAATTTTGCGCAGTACAAAAAAATTAAATGTAATCTAAAGCTATATTTCCAGTAATTGGCTAATATGAATCACAATGAATTACCACGTGCAGGAGAAATCCATTGTAATCTAAAGCTACATTTCCAGTAATTGACTAATTTGAATGACAATAAATTCTGAAAACAAATATCTCACACTACTAGTTACTGATATCGTAAGAACTTGGACTTCGCAGATGAAAAAAAATGTATATTAGAAGAAGAATGGTTTGATAATAATTTAATTTTGTTTCAAAATATTAAATCTTTCCAGTTGTATACATTTTATAAATAATTTAACTTGTTGATCAAATAACAGGATGAACAATTTTATAGATTTCTGCTATTTTCGTTTTCTTCTATTTCAATGTCATTGGAAATTTCTAATTGTATCACTCGTTATTTCAGCGGAACTATATCACTATCAGAATAACGAATTTGAATATTTTCAAAACAACTCTTAAAATCTCTATATACCTTCTAGGAGCCAAAATCAAAGCCGCCATCTATGCATTCAGTTTTGAAGTACATTTCTTTCTTCTGAAATAAAATGATGTAATTGTAATCTAAGGCTAAATAAATAGTGAAGTATCTTTTACTTCGCTTTCTTAGCATAATATTTAAAAATATCTTAAAAATCAAAAAATAGTTGTTTTTCTTAAACACAATTTGTAAAATATATCTTATTCCATGTTATTTCTTATAATAGAGATCTATGTGTGAGTTTTGGAGTTCTGTAAGTTTGAGAGTTTGAAACTACAGCTAACAAATTTGGCTCGTATGTACTTTGTAGGGTAGTACTGTACCCCATCAAGGGAATTTAAAAAAAACATTTTAGATAGAATTTTAATTTATTAAACTTTAAGTAGAATTTAGGCTTCTTTTTCTTGATAACTTCCAAAGTAAAACTATTGCACAAAAATAAATTTTACAGCATTTCCAAATTTTAAAGTTATTTTTCGAATGATATTAATTAAATAGTTATGCAACGTTTTGTTAGTTTGTGAATTAAAAAATATATATATATATATTTGGTTTTACCATATTTTCAACAATACATAATATTAATGCCAAAAAAATCAAAATATGTTTGCCCTTTCATCAAATATTTAACTTTCTTCTATTTTTGAAAACTAAAGAAGAAAGTTTCTGTTTTAATATCTGGGTAGTTTACAAGACAAATAAAAAAAGTGAAATAACGGTATTGCGAAATTAAAAAAGCAACAACAGAAGAACATGATATTTACGTTTTTAAGAGTGATATGATTTCACGATATTTGTTTCCATGAGAAAGATTTACTTACACAATAAACATAACTTAAGTAAGACAATTAAATTAACCTTCAGTGTCAGATGATGTTTTTGGATTCATGGATATGAAGTTATTTCTAAACAATTTTTCAGAAATTAAATATAACTAATATTTCTTTCAAACCAGCTGGTTGTTGGAGACGGATAGTATATAAGAGCAAGCATATGAAAGGGAAAAAAATCCCTTCGGCAAGCTGGAAGGCAAAATTAGATTTCTTTACGTTTACGGTCTTTCTTTTACATTATTATCTAGCAACTTAAATCATTGATCTTAGCAACAGTCAAAATTAGAACATGAAAATCACTTTTCAGCTCCTAGCTTCCACGATATTATAGTTATCGAAAACTTTAAATGCAAAAGATGTTCGCTTTAATGAGGCTCTAATTTCGCTAATTGCATTTATTTCTCTATCTTCAATCTTAAGAAAGTTATAGCGAAAGGAAAATTTCAACCTCCACATTCCCGTCCCCTTTGAGCTAGATGGGCCATTTACGAACTCGTTCGAGATTCTTACATTTCTAACAACATATTTTAAGCCAATTAAAATCTAAACAAAATTATTCTAGTTAATTTGTCCACAAGATAACATGGAAAAAGTGTTATACGCATGTGTGCGTGCGTGCGCGAGCGCGCGCGCGCGCGCGCGTGTGTGTGTGTGTGTGTGGTTAATGCAGTTTTTATACTCAAGCTGAAATTCAAAATGAAATGAAAAGGAAAACTGAAACATGATCCTAATTTGCTTTGATCACACTTAATTTTTCAATAAAAACATACTTCAAATAATTGCTAAAACAGTACAAAAACATCTATCCATCTAGGCTTTTAAGAATTTCAATTTTTCTACATACCACTTGGTACATTTAAAGAGTAATCCAAAACTCTTCGCGTTTTGTTTGACGATCCAAGAAATAATCACATAATCCAGGAAACGGCCGATAAACAAAAACATTATACCAGAGATACAAAATCTTATTCGACGAAAATTATTCATCCAAGACACTCAAAGCATTCTAGGTAGAAGTTTAGAACATTTTAAATTATCCCTCTCCTCCCCTCTTAAATAGAGGGACGAAGAATTTTATTTTCGTATTTAAATGCAATTTTTGGATAACGGCTGAGCATTCATCTCTGGCAGCCTCATTTAGCGGGATGAAAAATTCTGATCGCTTTTCCTCGTCTAATGGATGTTCCATCTTAAGAAAGAAGAAGTTTATGCCAACCTCATCAATTATTCGCCTACTCGGCCGAAACTACCGCCAACCGTGAAAGGGTTTAGATTTTCTGTCTATCTTTCCTTTTGAAAAGGTAGCGCCAAAGTAGCGTGGAGGACATTTGACGTCTGATGGGTCGTTATCTTTTCGAGTTGCAATGAGAAAGATCGCTTATGAGCCCAGAGCAAGTAATTAGGAGCAGCAACGGAGGAAAGCGGCTAGCAGAAAGAGCACTAACTTATTTTGCAATTAGAGTTATTGAATGCTGCGGTTTTGGAATTAAATTTGCTTTCTGTGTAAAAGCGTGGTATAGTTAAATATAAGACGATTAAAGATGTTAAAATTAAAATTAATGAAATTGGTCTAAGAACACTTACATTCAAATTGACTCGGTATCTTTCTAAATTTTGGAATTAAAATATTTTACAGTTTAATTTAGATAACATTTATTCTTTCATTTTCATTGGATGTTTTAAGACAATATATTCCCTTAAAGGACAATCGAAATGGTGTTCTATGAAAACCTTCGATTTCGAAATAAAATAATATTAAGGATTTGTACTTATTCTTATAGATATTAATCATATCTGCATAAGATAACTAACCTACTTGGTGTATTTTTGAATCACAATAAAAATACATAGTATAATAAAATTAATTTATATTGGCATGGTCATATTAATAAAGACACCTTCACTATGGATTTAATTTTGATCATTAATTTCCTTGCGGGTTTAGTTTAGTTTAGTTATATTAACGTCCCATTGTACAGTAACACTAGGGCTATTTTGAGACGACCTCGTAATTTTGAACAGCGGTCAGATGACGAGGACAAAACCTGAATTGGCACCCTCCTCTCCACTGCACACCAGAGAGAGGACAATCTTTTCAGGGAGTTCATAAGTTGAGTAAATTTTCCATTTCATTAGAAATGCTTACATATTTAATGTTTAAATATGTTTAAACGTTGATATAATTACATAAAATAGGCGTAAGACGCTTAATGAAAATTAAATCTTAAGGTTCTTATGAAAGTATCATAAATGCATTAATGCAGATTTCTTCAAAAAAAAAAGTCTCCTTCTTCTAGGGGCTCTAGAATACGTTCTATTTGTCCAAATGAGATATAATTTGAACTATAGATAATTCAAATAATGGGCTTGCCCTTTATGGAATAAAACAGTTTAGTACACAAATCAGATTACAGATGGCACTGTAATACGCATAAATCATCTAATATGCTTTATAAATGATAAATAATATAAAAAGTAGTATTAAAACGATTTAATACGTCCCTCATCATATTCAACAATGTACTGTAATCGCAGAACCATATTTTCAGCAATTAATCGGATTAAGCCTTCCAGAATACCAAGAAAATGAAGTCAAATGTTGTCTTTAAGATTTTTCACACATTTTGGCTTCAAGTTGCAGGAAGACCCTCACTCAAATGTCTCAAAGGACGTTCGAGAAGGCCATGCTATTGAAAAATGATAGTTTATCTCCCTTGCATCTGTAAGATGCTAATTTAATATTTCGTTATACGATGATCAATGTGAAAATATACACGATCCTGCATGAAAATGAAGCCCTGAAGGCATCCATAATGTTGAAGTTGTTTGATTACAAAATCTCTTAGCATATGAAGATACTGTTGTCCTTTCACGTAAAAAGGTTGGATTCCATCGACAGTTAACTCTTCAAAAAATACGGTCCAGTGATAAAGGTAGAAATGAAAATACCCTTTTGTCTCTTTCCCGAGATTCAAAGTTTTCCTTTGCTAAAACTCAAAAAACTTTGGGCGTTAACTTACCCATTGAAACAAAAATAGGATTCCTCACTCCACAGTATATTCCATGTCCAAATGACGTTAAAACTCACTCTACACAGGAAATGAAGTGCAGAAATTTTTACTGAAATTCTAAATTCTCATCTGAAGCCTTGAACCATATTTTTTCCTTACAAAATTAAGCCTGAGCATCTAGAATCAATTCCCAACTTAAGGCTAAGCTAGGAATAAGCTTAAGATTTACAGGCTTAATTTTGTAAGGAAAAATATGTAAAAATTCATTATTATTTTTCACTTTATGTTTAGGCATATCCAGTATATGAGAAGCAACTGGTAAACTCATAGTGCAATGCGAAGACCGACTGATGGCATGAAGAACTTCGGTAGCTACAATTTCATTATTTCCTTTTCTTTTCTTTTCGTCACAGAATATCCCCGAACTTGGAATCTCTAGGATTTCCTACCAGCTGAATGGATAGACGTAGGGAGATTTATTAAGAAGAAACAAAAATGTTAAAGTTTACATACAATACACGAAATAACAACTGTACAAAGTACAAGTATACTATATACAAAATACTATGTTTGTGGGGAGTATGAGTTCAAGGATTTTGATGAAGTTAATATTTCTCGGAGAAAGGCGTGGATAAAGACAAAAATTTATTGAGGGTTTGGGTCTGGGGAGATCAGTTTTTCGTTATCTTAGAAGATATGCTTTCGTCCTCTATCTTGAAGAATTGTCCATCTATTTTAAATTTCAACATCATTTTATGTAGGGCATGCGGTGATATTGTATCTCTTCGTATCTGCTTCATACGATTAATTCATTTACAAATAAAATGGAGTCATCCTGGTTCTGGTAATACAATATCACCAGCATCACTTTTACATGCAGTGGAGTCATTGTGTGCAGAAAAGTAAATAATGCTCGTGCTGAATCCGCCTTCTTTTTATCTTAATGCAAATGGGCATGCGCAGTAACGCAAGCGGTGCTCCACAATTTTCAATAAATGCAAATAAATACCTTTTGTGCTATAGCGCTATATATTAGCGAATCATGGTAATTTTTTTATTTAATATTTGTCGGGTGTATAATTTGAATTATTTGTGGTTCAAATATTACCTCATTTGAACCAGTAGAACGCATTCTAGTGTTCTCTGAGGTGAGAAACTTATTTCTTACGGACCCTATTCTTATAATAATTCAACAATATTTTTTCAAGGAAGTGATTTCAGTTGGTTTTATCTGATTCAATTCAAAAGATTATCAATAACGTCTGTGCTTCTTGGCATTAATTATAAAATCAACCAATCATAAGGAATCAATGGAACACTTCTGAAATAAGAGTTGCAAGTGAATTAATTGTTATATATTAAAGTTTTTTCCTTGTTTTGGCTAGGAAAAAATGAATTGTCTTGTTAATTGCCATTTCGGTGAATTTATTCAAAAATACCAAGTCCTAAAGCAACAATCACACGACAACGTCACAGCATGTGTTGCAATTGTAGGACCCACAACAACAGTAAAAACAGGTGAAATTGGGCATATCTATGATATAAATTAAATTTATTGGAAACCTCACGGCCTGTGGTGAGATGGTTATATCAAACAAAAAGTTATTATCTTTAATGAATTCTATTCCTGATATATCTATAGTGACCTCCTGTGATTGCTTGTCAGATACCTATTCGAAGCTTCAATCAAGGTATCATACACAGAGTTCAACGGTGAAATTGTATACATCGCGAGCAACCAGTAGTGGAATGACTGGTATCCAAATATTCCGGATAAATCTTCATTATTGAGAATGATTTTAGTGAAAACAGATCTGAGTTACATGGATAAAAAAGATGCTCGGAATGGTCCAATGGTAAGTAAATATTAATTAGTTATTTATATGATATTATAAGTAATATCAGTATGTGTGTTTTGAATATATAATTCGGTTATTTAGAGGTTTCTATGATGAACTACTTTTTTTTTTCAAAAACTATTTTAGCTATTATATTAGCATCTAAAGATTTTGTAAAAGATTTCAAAACGAATGAACCTTTAAACTAAAATATCAATACTTCACTAACTTAACGTGTAAAGTAAAGAGAACAATAGCATTTTAATAATAAAAGATCATGAATTTTTTTTCATTGAAACCTCGTTCAATCAAAATATATAGCGGAAGAGGATAAAATAAATGAAACAACTTTAAAAAATTTAAAATATAATTTTGTCTTTAATTACACATAGTTATTTTAATAATTTACAGCTATAATAGAGCATAATTGCATTTACTTTCCAGTATATTTCAAACACTTCTAATTGATTTATATATATATATTTGTTCAAATTCTTCCGAATAATTATAATTTGAGTCCACATTTTTTAATGAAATCAATTATCATAATGAAATGTTTAAACTTACGATAAAACAAGTATAAAATTAAAAGCAAAGAATAATTACATTCGACAACAATAACATAAATTAAATCATGTAGTCGATAAAAATCTATGGATGAAATATAATTAAATGATTTCAATTATGACTAACGTTTTTTTCCCCAGCGTTTGTGTACTTATAGGCTTAAATTATTTATTCAATAAATATAAGTGAAAACGACAACATCCGATGTTTTTTTCCACATATCAGTATTCAGATTCCATTTGTAAAAAGTAATCTTAAATTCCCCAATAACAATTTCATAATGTTCGAAGTAATTATGTCAACGACGCCATAAAAAAATGCTATTTAATTGCAGGTCTCGTTGTGGAGAATAGCTAATAAAAATTCGTTTTCATATCCCTAGCGTTTATGTGAGCGTATTTTGAGCAAAAAACACATTTTTTCCGACGTTTTTATGGCTACCATATAATTATATCCGTCATTGTCGATTTCTTTCTTTTTACTATGTCGTATTAAATAAAAGTAATAAAAAGAGTAAAGCCGGGAGCTCTGCTGTATTCTTATTAAAGTAAAATGCATCTAATGAAGTCTGAGTTGTAATAAAAGTAATGTGAATACAATTCATTGCTACTGCACTTTAAATTAAAGTAATCAAGAAATTAACTGCTAGATTATTTAAATGATAAATATTTGAATAAATTCAAATGTTTATATTTTTTCAGCAAAAGATTTTGTTAGAAAAGTTTTCTAAAAATCTATTAAGTATATAAATGAGAGACAAATATTCAAATGAATTCTCTATAAAATTAAGAAGATATTGCCCTATTATGCCCTTTGGAAAGTAATGCAGGTTGCTGTTCGTCAAAGAGCCTGACATCTTCCATAGTTTTTTTTGAAATGCATATTGATATTCCTTATTTTGGATATGTATAAATTTCATTGCCAAGTGCAATCTTATCCTAAATATATAAACTCTATATTATTTTTCTTACTTAATGCCTTCGATATTGATATAATTAAATTAAAAAATAGTCGAAAAGAAATGTGATGAAACCGGTATCAGAATTATTACTTGTTTACCAAGGAGGTGAAAGTCGTGAAAAGGGTATATATCCCTATCTCAATGAATATGAATGTGTGTGTAATTGTGAGTCAGACTCAATAGACTAGACAATTGAACCTAGAACGCATTATACAAAAACAAATGCAAAACTTGCAAATAACATAAACAAATGCAATTTTACATACACAAATGCATACAAACATGGCAATATACATAATTTGGAATACTGAAATATGCACCTCGGAGCTATCTGTTTAAATTTCAATCATAATTTTGATTAATTAGATATTAGTTGGATGCTTCTATGCGAAATTTTGCTGATTTAATGCAAAATTCAAAAGTTTTTTCAACATAATTCCGAAACAATCAAGACACAAATATGATTATTGTATTATTTTAAAATTCACAACATTATCTTTAAAATAATACCTATTTTCTGCAGTACATTTTCTATTTTTAGTTATTTTTTAAAAATTAAATTATGCAAAAATAAACATTTCATTTTTGCAGTGAAACTCACATCGTATATTTTTTTTCCTAATATTATTTCCTCTTTGTTTTTTCCCACCACTTTATTGATGATCTCAATATGAGAGTTTGGCTGATTTCTTCATGTTGAGTAGATTTCAGCATAAGGCAAGCTTTAATGCTTTTGGATTTTTTTCTATCTCAATTTACAGTAGAAGAAAATGCTCAAAAGTTTTCTTTATAAGCCGTTTGTAATTTGTTTCGAAATCCATTTTTGGGGAAGTTACACAGATTTTTAAATTTTCATTTTTATAAGCTTTAATGCTGTTTTACATCTTTAAATGTTATTCTTCAATCATAATCTTCGGGAGAATTTTCTTATGAAGAACTTTATACATTAAACTCTAATGCATATTTTTTTCTCAAATTTGGTGTTATAATTTCCTGATTCCCATCATAGAACTCAAATATTTAAAGAATACATAGGGATATAGATTATATTTTAGGAAATAATTAATATATTTCTTAAGCTATCTACAGGATTTTAAGCAAATCATTTGATAAACCTACAAACTAAAACATAATGCGATGTCCCGTTGATTCCCTTTAAATGAAATTGGCTTAGTTATACTGATTCGTACATACAGTCATTTACTTAGTCATACATACAGTCATTTACTTAAAAATACTGATTATAATTTTAAATCTAAAGAAAGTGTGAATTCAAATTTTATAACAAGACTGTAAACATTATATAGACGATCAAATGAATCATACACGAGACAAACAAATATTACAAATCTATGTTAATTAATTCTATATAAATATTTGCCTTTGCAAAATATTTTACCTTGCGTCATTCTCGGATTTCGTCATATTCTTAAGAAAATATTATTAACTTTTCGAAATATTATTTTAAACATACAGTCGTAGAAAGATCAACGTTGATTAAATCGCGCAATTCTGAATGTAAAGATATTTGAATGTGAAGTAATAATTTTTTCAACGAATTGTCGCCTTCGATAAAATTAAAACATCACATTCAGAAGAAAATATAATACGTCAAATGTTAAAAATTAAGTGATTAGATTTTTTTAATACTCTTAAACTATTCATTCAGGGAAGGGCCCCTCGAAATGAGGAAAAAGAATCTTCTGGCATGGTAGTTGGTTCCCGAAAAGGTGGGGGTCTGGCTCCTCCCATCGAGGATGGGACGTACTTCCTAAGGGAAGGGTTGAACCGTGACCGGTGATGGCAATTAGAACTCAACCACAGGTCACAATGCTACTGTTGGGGTGGTCTGGCCGGGGGGAGGATCGGAGTGTCAATGATATTACTTATATTGTTAATCTTATTAGCTGACGCAAAAATGTGAGAGATTCTCTAGAGAAGAATTTTGCTCTATATCACTTTGCCACAGGGGGCTACAAAAGCATGTCTTTGGCTATTATTGAAGCTACTTTGTGAAATGTTAGTTAATGCTTGGAATTCGAGGTATTTATAGAACTCTGCGAATCTGCTATTTATTTTTCAGAGTCACACACGACCATTGATGTAACTTTCCACTGTCCCCCCTTTTTTTTGTAGTTATTTTTAAAAAAAATATTTTAAAAACAATGTAATTGCAATAAATAGTTATATTTTCCTTTCTGAAAACAATAAAGAAAATGCAACTTAGAAGGAAATATTTGTAAAATTTGGCAAACGCTCTTAAAAGTTAGGAAAAAATGCAAAAAACTTTACATTATTGCATTCTTTCCTAAAGAATGGTGGGCCGCGGTGGCCTGGTGGTAAGAGTTTCAACTTCGGAACTGGAGGGGCTCCCCTTCGAGACCCGATTCCACTGAAGGACCATCGTAAAAGCGCGTTTGATGCAAGCTAAAACGGACGGTGCCAAACATCGTCCAGTTGGTGTGGCGTGGAATTTTGGAGAGTGATTGCCAGTTCATGTGTTGTCCTCGTCATCTGAATGTGGTGCAAAATTACGAGGTCCGTTCCAAAATAGTCCTAGCTGTGTATTAGAAAAAGCGGGACGTTCATATAATTTAACTAACTAAAATTCCAGAACGAAATAGGTGTAAAGGGTTATTTTTACAAAGCCAGCTAAATCTCAAAGTGTAAAAAATAAAAGCAAAACTAGGTTTTGAGGAATAAGTTATCAGTGTCATCAGATGAAAAGGAAGTTACATCATATTTATCCAGTTACATTGTAGTTTTGATAATAAAAATTTTTAAAAGTTATATTTCGTAATAGCATCTAGGAAATATGTGTGATTTTTTTAGCGTAGAGAACGCATATAGTTTGTATAATAAAGCCTTTTATACTCAGTTCTAAATTAATTGATTTTCAAACATATTTTATTTAGTACCTTTCTCATAATAATATTTTATCATGCCATACGTGATCTATTAGTCGGTCCCAGATGTTTTGAAAGAATCAAAGAAGCTGCCGTACAATGGTTTTGAAGCACTAGAAATCAGGACACTGTTTTTCTCCTTAATTTACCATTTTAAAAATAGGTCTGATTCGCGCCTCTAACCTGAAGTTTACACAAGACTTTCGAATTTTCGAAATAAAATTGAGATTTTTTTTTCATTCAAACGTAATCCAAATTTTGCTTGACTTAAAATCGATTGAAATTAATGATTAATTGAGACAGTTGTTTATTATCAGCTTTTTAGAAATATTCGATATAGTTTTCAACGAGGTAATAATTTATCTTGGAGTATTCAATTAAATGTCGATGCATTTATTAAAAACTATATATATATATATTGAAAAGCATTTGCAACAGCATAATAATAATTCTACGTGTCTGTTGAACAAATGGAAGTCAAGTTTTGACTCATTTCTGGCGTTAGTATTAATTAATTTCATTAGCACAAATGAAACATTTGACGCTATTAACACTGTGATAGTCAGATAGGATCTGTCGAAATCTTTGATGTTCACTGGACTAGTCGCCATATGGAATATTAATCCAAACGTCAGTCTTCAATAACATCGAAGCATATGGAACCAAAATGATATTTGAACATTTTAACATTCAAATGATAATTCTTTCAATCAAATCAAAATTTCAAAATATCATTTTAGAATAATTTTTTTCGTTAATTTAATAAAGAATTTAAGAAAATGTCTGTGATTATATTTTACCATAATATTTTTATTCCTTTAGTCATTATATATATATATATATATATATATATATATATATATATATATATATAAATCATAATGGTAGAATCATAACATACTGCCTGCAAATGGCGACATACGTAACGTGACATGAAGAGTGAAAATTTGTTTGAATCGTTCTACAGAGCTCTATCGGACTAAACGACGAAACATTTTAGGCTTCATACCCTCAAATAGATAAGGTTTATCAAAATCAAAATGTTAATTGATTTTTCATTTAACCAGCAGCAGCATTTTTTCATTTAACCAGGAGTCCCAAATTTTTTTCGCAATCTTTCAAATGAAGTCTTATTTCTCTTCCATGGGTTAGGCAAATTCAAAATAGCCATGGAATACAGGACTTTAGTCTTTTCATCAAATCTGTTCATGCAAATATGTGCAATTTCGGACACATTTTTTTCTAACCGATTGTAACAAAACTTTCATATTTATCTACAATTGTAGTTTCAAGATCATATGCCGAATTTCATTGATTTAAAATATTGTATTCATGAGTTCTTGAGCATACATCAGACAAAAGTACAGTGCGACATATGATCAACCTTTTGCATTTTTGGCTTAAAATTTGATAAGTATCTACATTTCAGATATTAAAACCTGCGCACCAAATTGTATATTTGTTGCTATTTACGTTTTGTAAATACCGAGTTTGCCTTTTCTTGAACAGATATATTTCCTCTGAATAGATATCTTTCAATATTTGATAAAAATCCACAAAGTCGACGGTCTAACATCCATATACCAAATTCCATCTGACTAGCTCAAAGTGGTTTAAAATTATCGTGTTCACAGATACACAGATATAAACCGAAAAATGCGTTTTCAAGTTCATAAAGGTCTGGAATTTGAAAATTCGTCAAAATCTTTGTTTCGAATTTTTTTATTGTAATGCCTTTATCATATTTCGTGTGCGAGAAAATAAAAATTATCAGCATTTTCACATTTTCTCTCAACAACTTTATAACATATTATTACACTTAACCTTTTTATGCTAAATATGTTTCAAATGAAGCTGTTAGTGATTCTACGATTATCTGTATACAATTGTTTCACTGCACAACATCAATTTTCATTGATTAAATAACAAATTAAATCTCAAGTACTTTTGGGGTGATATCGAATACATATTTGTTATGTGTACATTATTTCTACTATTTAATGAGAAAGTCAGATATTAAGCATTAGACTTCTTTACTTTAAACAATAGGAGAAAATTACTTGTTCAAATATTTGATGGAACAATGAAAACGATTCTCGTTTCATTCACAGAAATGAAAATAGTGTTTTAAAATGTACTTATATTTTAAACTTAATTAAATCTAGACTCAAGAATATTACAGGAATTGAATTGGTAATTTTGAAAAGATAATTTGTTGGTGTTTAAACTGTAATCGAATTTGTGAACAAACATTAAAATCTAGATTATTTTAAATAATTAGGATTCTAATTAAATTTCATCTCCTGAAATTATATAAGTTCTATTCGACATTCTAAATCCTCAAATTATGAGTGCCTATTAGTAGCTCTAAGTCAAATAGTGTGACCTGTAGAGTGACAAAACAAAGCTCAACATTAATATAAGCAGGGATAGATATATCGATGAATTGAGATTGTATATGAGTATTGTGAACAAACATTACAATCTAATTAATTAGAATTCTAATTAAATTTCATCTCCTGAAATTATATAAGTTCTATTCGACATTCTAAATCCTCAAATTATGAGTGCCTATTAGTAGCTCTAAGTCAAATAGTTTGACCTGTAGAGTGACAAAACAAAGCTCAACATTAATATAAGCAGGGGTAGATATATCGATGAATTGGGATTGTATATGAGTATTGTGAACAAACATTACAATCTAATTAATTAGAATTCTAATTAAATTTCATCTCCTGAAATTATATAAGTTCTATTCGACATTCTAAATCCTCAAATTATGAGTGCCTATTAGTAGCTCTAAGTCAAATAGTGTGACCTGTAGAGTGACAAAACAAAGCTCAACATTAATATAAGCAGGGATAGATATATCGATGAATTGGGATTGTATATGAGTATTGTGAACAAACATTAAAATCTAATTAATTAGAATTCTAATTAAAATTTCCAATCCTGAAATTACATTTGTTTTATTCTTCATTCTGACTCCTCAAATTTTATAAGTGCCTATTAGTAGCTCTAAGTCAAATAGTTTGACCTGCAAAGTGGCAAAACAAAGTTCAACATTAATGTAAGTAGAGATAGATATATCGATGAATTGGGCTTGCATATGAAATATTGTGAACAGACATTAAAATCTAGATTATTTTTTAATTAATTAGAATTCTAATTAAAATTTCAAATCCTGAAAGTATATATGTTTTATTCTTCATTCTGACTCCTCAAATTATATATGTGCCTATTAGTAGCTCTAAATCAAATAGTTTGACCTGCAGAGTGGGAAAACAAAATTCAACATTAATGTAAGTAGAGATAGATATATCGATGAATTGCGCTTGTATATGAAGTATTGTGAACAGACAGTAAATTTTGATTATTTTTTAATTAATTAGAATTCTAATTAAAATGTCAACTCCTGACATTATATATGTTTTATTCTTCATTCTGACTCCTCAAATTTTATAATTGCCTATTAGTAGCTCTAAGTCAAATAGTTTGACCTGCAAAGTGGCAAAACAAAGTTCAACATTAATGTAAGTAGAGATAGATATATCGATGAATTGGGCTTGCATATGAAATATTGTGAACAGACATTAAAATCTAGATTATTTTTTAATTAATTAGAATTCTAATTAAAATTTCAAATCCTGAAATTATATATGTTTTATTCTTCATTCTGACTCCTCAAATTATATATGTGCTTATTAGTAGCTCTAAGTCAAATAGTTTGACCTGCAAAGTGGCAAAACAAAGTTCAACATTATTGTGAGCAGGGATAGATATATCGATGAATTGGGCTTGCATATGAAATATTGTGAACAGACATTAAAATCTAGATTATTTTTTAATTAATTAGAATTCTAATTAAAATTTCAAATCCTGAAATTATATATGTTTTATTCTTTATTCTGACTCCTCAAATTATATATGTGCTTATTAGTAGCTCTAAGTCAAATAGTTTGACCTGCAAAGTGGCAAAACAAAGTTCAACATTATTGTGAGCAGGGATAGATATATCGATGAATTGGGCTTGCATATGAAATATTGTGAACAGACATTAAAATCTAGATTATTTTTTAATTAATTAGAATTCTAATTAAAATTTCAAATCCTGAAAGTATATATGTTTTATTCTTCATTTTGACTCCTCAAATTATATATGTGCCTATTAGTAGCTCTAAATCAAATAGCTTGATCTGTAGAATGACAAAACAAAGTTCAACATTAATGTAATTAGAGATAGATATATCGATGAATTGTGCTTGTATATGAAGTAGGATACTTTGAGAGATGTTTCCGGTGGACGAAGAACTATAACTTCTTTAATGTGGAGAAATTTCACTCTCTTAAACAATAGAATATCTTTCAAATCTACAGGTAACATTCGATATGCCTCATGGCTTATGTTGTATGTAAATTTAATTTTTGAGGTGATAAATATAGCACCTCAAAAGTGTATATATGTATACATCAATCTCTATATAAGCATTTTATAAATCTATTTTGTTTTTCCCTTTAATAGGATTTTAAAATTTAGTTATTTCCATAACAAATTGAATTTTTCATTTCACATGTTTCTTATTTGTAAAGGTGAAATTTTGCAACGATTCTTTTATTTTTATTGCATTAGTTTTTGAATTTTGTATACCTGTATGTTCTTGATAAATGCTGAAAAACGGTTTTTATGCTTTTTTAATCTAGTTGTATCTTAATCATTAAGTTGAATTTTAACTACATTTGTGAGTTAACTAGATTGAAAATGAGTTTAAAAAATGTTATCTAAAATTAAAAGTTATTAAAATAAAATGAATTGCCATTTATAACCCAAATAAAGTATGCATCTAAAAGCATTGCAGTAATTAAATTTATTTATATATTTGTTAAGAATCATTATCACAATATTTTCCGTTAATGCAAATATATAAAATAGACCGGTACAAAAAAAATAAAACTTTTTAAATGATACTCAGCTTTAATAAATCAAATCCTTTCAATTAAAGAAAATGATTAAAATCCAAAAATATTACTTGTTCATATATATATAGGATGTGTACCTCTTTGAGATATTCCACGTCTTTTAAAAGATATTTAATCCAGAATAGAATACGTAAGCTATTCGTATGAGATTATTTTCTACAGAAATATATTCATATTTTTCAAATTGCTTCTTACTAAATATTTTATTTTTAAGTTTTTAACTAAAAAATAATTTTAACTCAATAAGTAAATTCTTATTCTATAATCCTGTGTATTACATGTTTTTTCTCATTTTCGATGCGTCGAATTTCAATTTAATATTCGTCTCTGAAATATGTTTTGAAAAAAAATTAAAAAATCAAACAAAGAAGAATTTGTAGTATAATTATCTTTCTCCTCTAATGAAAGATAATAGTTCTTTAATTTGAATTAATAATCTCAAAATTAACACTTTCTTTCTAGGGATAAAAAATCCTGAATCGATCCAGATTTACAAATTTACGAAGTTGAATGCATTATTACCTTCAATTCATCATTTTTTCAAAATTTCTTTTACAATTAGAAGTGCAGCAAATTGTGTCGAACATTAAAGCAACAACATCAGTTTATCTAGAATTTTTCTCTTCAATACAAAAAGAAGTTGAAACTAAATCTCTAATTTACTCAAGACTAAAGACGCACATAAATTTTCATTAACATTCGCGTAAAGTACTATGCCATCATATTAATCATGGCAGCAAGGGGTACGCAGTAATCATTACCTATAAACTATTCAAACAAACGGAGATAAGAACTAATTATTTTTGCTTTCTGACGTTACTTTCAACAGGGAAGCTTTATCTGCTAATCACTCGAGTGAAAAAAAACAAAAAATTCCAATTGAAATAAACGTTGCTTTTGGAATGAAAAACTGTTTGAATTACACTTCTAATTACTAGCGTACACACGTCACGCTAACTCTGCTAAAAGTCCTATAAATGGATAGCTAATTGGAAAAGCAATATGTATCATTTACATTTAAATATCTCTCTGCTTTGTCTCAAATGGAATAAATTTTATGACTCTCATAAACATGTCAAGTATTATTCTTATAAAAATATTTACTCAACTATAAAAATGAAGACGTAAAGTATAGTAATACTTAAATAGTTAAGAGTGTTGATTTTCTTTTTTCAATTTATGTAATTACATACACTAGGGTCTTTTTTTTACCCTTTCTCATTTCATTTTATTTGAATTTTGATTTTATGATTCGAATAACTTCTTTGCGTAATTCTTTTTTTTTTTTGAGGGCGGATTTTTATTTCTTTTATAATCCTCATATAGCTGATATAAAGAAAAAATTATTGATAAAGATATATCGAAAATTGGTTACTTAGAGTATTATTAATGTATTAAAATTTCAATATTCGAAAAAGGTAAATCTTGATATAAATATACATAATAAATACACCCTTTTTAAAATTGTGTTCAGTATTCAATAAGCGTTAAAAATGCAAATAATTCGATATCAATTACGGTATATAAACTTAGCTTAAAATATTTTTTTCAAATTGATATTGAATATTTTTGCTGAAATTTTCTTAAGAAATCAATTATGTTTTTATATGAAAACTCTACCTAGCTACTTGTTAGTGTTGCACTTCAAAAATTTAAAAGAATAGATTAAAATTTCCAGATTAATAAGACAAGCTAACAGAATCTGATGCACTTAGAAGTAATACATGGCTTATGCTTCATGCATGATGGAGTTCTAGCGCAATTAATTCTTTGTATGTGATTGGCTGGATGTTCAGCGTCAAGAAGTGGATTAAGTGAGGGAGATCCAGTTCTATGACCTTCGTGATCGACAGATTTGACACTTTGGGATTTCTTTCCATTAGATCATCTAATGGAAATCGTATTGATACTGAGTTACTACATGAACAGGTTAGTTGCTCGTCTTAACACAGTTTATTTTTGTAGAAATCATGTTGCTGCAGCGTGTAAAGGCAACCAATCCATATTACATATATGCATATCTCAATTTGTGTGGTGACGTTCTGTTCATTTTCATCTGCAAACCTATACAAATATCGATATTCATGTTTTCAATAAGTTTTTATTATGATCGGATATAATGTTACACATTCATTTCGCATTTTTCTCAGAAATGATGGCTTAGAAATGATAAAGAATTTTTGGCATTAAATACAAGGAATTCAATTTTAAAATTAAAAGAATTGCTTTCTTTCTAATGAGACGTCACAATTGATGAATCTGAAAGTGTCATCGTATGCACAAGATGATTATCTGCTATATTATGAAGCTACTAAAAAAGGAAATAATACTTATAATTGATGATAAAGCCTTCACAAAAATGATTCACACATGCATGTGTTTGAAAGAAAATAGAATGTAGAATTAAAATGAATGAATAATTATTTAAAACTTTCCGAAATCTTGCACTGATTTCTAATATGCACACTTCTTTTGTCCATCTCTGCCCCATTTATGTACAGCAGACCACCCCGCCGCTACTGAATAAAGCAATATCATCAGTATCTCTGCTCCACTTCCGGAGAAACATTACCCAGTTTTTTTAAAGACTCTCATGCCTTTTATCTATACGTATCAGACAATTTATCTTTAATAAGAGAGATTAAAATACGTGGTCAATACGTAGATGTCCCTTTATAAAACATAATTCCAGCATCGACAAATCAATTTTTGGAGGGGGGGTTCACTGAATTGCAATTTAATTTATGAAAATAAGAGGTGGTGAATATACTTACCAAATTTCGTTCAGGAGGGACGAAAAGTGGTAATCGCAATTACCACTTTTCGAACATTAAGAAGGCCCCTTTTTGAACATTAAGGGTAAAATTATCATCGAATGTTCACTGGTAAATATATTTACCTAATTTTAGCTAATTTAAAGCAACTTTATTCAATTTTTTTTTATTTAGAAATCACGGAATGGCTTCGGATCCAAATTCAGTAATGACTTACATTAAAAGTGTGAAGTTTATTTTGTATTTTATTGGGTGGCTAGGCAGATCGTTTATATTGCTTGAAAATAAAACTGTTTCAATCAGATGCAATTTTATTAATAACATCTTAACCACTTTTTGCTTACAGAAAGAAGTAAGCTACCATGCCAGAAACTGCAGTATTTAAATAATCAGAATATCAAAAATGAAGTCAAAATATGCAAAAAATCGTTAACAGGAAGATTCCAAATTTGAAGAAACCCCAACTGCTTCAGCAGTTTTTAATTAATTTTGAATTTAAATTTTTAAATTAATTTTGAATTTAAACTAAAGAAATATAATAACAAATGCTGATAATTAAATACAAGAATTTTTTAGACATAAGAACAGAACCAGGCATAAGGAAAATTGTCACTTCTGAAAACTTTTCGGGGAGTTAAAATTTAATGACAAACGCTAGAACTGAATGCTGGTACGAAACTCCTCGAATCGTGAATGGGCACTGGTAAACATACTTACCACTTTTGAATTTAAACGATATTTAATGAGAGATTTGATGTATTTCTGAGTTACTAAAGATTTCAATCGAATGTTAAGCATCTTATTATTCCCCTTATAATTTTGAAATACTTTTTTGAGCCCTCATTAAAAATATTTTGCAGGTGGTAAGCATATAAACCTAAGAATTATAAAGATGTTTTTCTAAGATGTATTCGCAGTGAATGCGTGTTCTTTGCTAGTCATCTACTCCGTCAACAAAATTTGATGCCGTAATAAATTTTAATACTTGCCAGAAGATAAAACATTTTGACAGTTCTATGGTTGAAATCTTTTTATTATATTATTATTGCATACTAACAATAATTCATAGGATTTTATGCACACATATATTGTCATTTTTAAATGTCAGCACCGATATAGATTTTTGATATAGAATTTTCAAATACCAATATATTAAAAATACAGCATCTTAAGGTACGATTTTACTTTTAGAGAAATTTTATTCGTAATATGAGAAAGTCATTTGATTTCTATTATATTCGTATACTTTCCTGATTTTGTAACTTTTAGAATTTTCCCTTAAACAATGTAAGGTTTTCTATTGTTACTGAAAAAATAAGGCTTTCCTGTTGTTGCCAATAAAGTTTATGCTTATGCAGGAATTTTTCAAAATAAGAAAAAGCAAGTTATATAACTAAAGATAGAAACACATATTTTTAAATGAAAACATAATTTAATCTATAATTATTAATAGCAGAACTTATTAATTTTTTATTATTTAAGTTTGATTCATCACCTCAATTTTTTTCTAAAAGTACCAATTTCAGAAATGGAAATTTCATGATGAATTATTTACAAATAATGTATGCTAATAATTTGTAATAGCAAAATATTTTTTTATAGAGATTAAAACCATTGAAAAAGGGTCTTAATTATATGTTTTTTTATCCCTAAATTTCTAATCTGGAGTGATATTTACTTCAATAATTGCTTATCTGTTTCTTTAGATACAAATACAAATAAAGGTAGTATTCAAAAGTTATATTAAAAAAAATTAACTGCAATTTTCTGGAGTACTCTAAGTGATAAATATTTGCAAGAATACATGAAGTGCATTCATTTGAAGTTTTTGAAAGATTCATAGAATTCACTTGATATAGCTGCTTTATTTTTGGGAATACAAGATAAGAGAAATAAAAATGAGATTCTTATAGTAAAATAGTTTGACTTTTTTGTTTTGAATTAAAACGACTATTAATTAGATCGATGTTCTTAGATATAATTTGACGTGGTTGGATTGTGCTTATACAAATAATCTCACATATTTTATCATTTCATTATGATGGCATTTAACAGGTATAATATCATTAGAAAAATTTTAATAAATGCTAGTCCGGGAATCTTAGGAGGTATCTCGTAGTCTGTCTTGAACATTGGCATGTAATTTATACTCCTTGATTAATTAAGACAAGTAAAGAATAGGTAACAGCAAAACAAGTACATTGATTTCATTTTATATGGAATGTATACGGCTATTTTTTTTATTTTGATAATATGTTTAAAATGGAAATATGTAAATTTGTATTGTAAAAAAAAATATAAATTTTGCCTTCAGTCGGAGCAAAATAAACTGCAGCTAATGTAGACATTTTATTTTAAGACAGTTTTTACCTTGAAACTTCTACCCTTGTGATTTTTAAAAATCTTTAAATTCTATACCTCTTTGAAAGCGAAAGAAACCATTATTCGCCATATAGTTTGTGATCTTATCATAGTGTGTCTGTGAACATAGTATATTTAAAAGCTATTGAGCTAAATAGATAATATTTCTATGTGGTATTTTCACGAGAATTCTAAATTTATATCAAAATTCATTGAATTAGATGGCTAAAATTTCATAAATTTTCTTTATAAATTGTAGATTTCTATCACATTTTGGACAACAGCCATCTGATGGTAGTCCATCTGTTTGCCCATCAGCATGGCAATATAATAACTCCAATAAAAAATAAACTTTGCACGTTGTTTTTTGGTATATGGTGTCATGATTACCATTATGGATCCTAAATCAAATTTTAGTTCAATCCAACAAATGATTAACTACCTTTATATTAATATGCATTTCTATATTATGGCTCCAAAATGCAACAAGCCAGAAGAATGAAATTTAACAAGTGGTCAACAAAAATGTAGATCTGCGCCAAATTTTCTAATTACTCGATAAACAAGAAGACATCAAAATGCGTCTCTAGTATCTTCACAACAGGACCAAGAGAAACATATAAGGTGTCTAATAAAGTTCTTCCAATCCACATTGATTGAGAAGGCAATGGTCATTGCAGAAAATTTGATGTCTAGATAAAGTAAAGTGACCGAGCTCGGCGACTGGTTTCAGAGTCAGCTGGCGTCAGGCAGCAAAGTTAGCATTTTACCTCGAAAACGTAATAATCTCTTGTATTAATCTGTATTAATTTAAAGTTCGAGTAGAAACTATGCGAATAGAATTTTTCCTTTTATACCCAGCTTAAGAAAAATGTCTGTAACATTTAATCATAAAGATATCATTCCAACAAATTGAATTCTCTAGTTAGATAGATATTGATACTGAACATTTGAATAATTCGAAAATTGGGTTTCACTATGCTACACCAAACAAATTCTTGTCAGATAATTTGAGCATAAAAAATGAATTATCCTGTTATTCTGCGCGAAGTTTCATTTATATAATATCTCTGCTTTTTTCAAATCGTCTCTGTAGCCTGGGGATAAGATCTCGGCTTTGAGACCTGATTGCGATAAAGAATCATGTATTTTCGCAGAGGTATATGTTAAATCTTATCTAAAAGAAAGTTTATCGTTTCAAATTTTTCTAAACATCTGACCTCTATTCAAATAATAATAAATCAATAAAAAATTACCGTCATATTGTTTTAACCCCTAAGGCCATTATTTGAAAAAAAAATCCTTTTGACCACATTTTCTATATGTTGTTGCTGTTTATAATGGCACTTGCCATGCACAAGCTCGCTGACGAAGTCAGCGATTTTAAGCCAAGGGAGCGTCTCTTGTTTTAGTAGCGCCAACTAGGGCTAAGAGTACGTCTTATCTACTCACACATCTCATTCGCTTGCACAACCCCTTTTTACAGGGGAGCACATTCACACATCTCACAGATAGAACGGAGGAAGAACAACCATGACCGTATCGGGACTCGAACCCAGAACGCCCAGAATACGGGGAAGAGGCGCTACCCCTATGCCAGGACGCCGGCACATTTTCTATATATACGAAGAAAATAAGTTTCCAAAATTATTTTCAAACAAGTGAATGGTGACCATTCACATGAAGATCAAATAACCATAAAAATACCACCTTTACTGAAAACTACTTAAACGTATTATAGAAAGTTAATGATATGTATTTGTTCATTAGTAGAAAAGTTTGAAACGTAAACTAATATGACAGAACAAATTTCGCTTTGATGTCTAAAAATACTGGCAATGATAGTAGTAAGATTTATTGTTAAGAATAAAAAAAATCACAAGAGGTTGTATTCAATAGCAAGTTTTATCTTATTATGAAATGGAAGCACTGACAGTCTATTCCAATTTTCCTGTCCAAATCCCCATTTTAAATATCTCAGTTGATATTTGATCCTTCTGTGATCTGAAGATTAATGAAATCGACAGCATGTCTCCTTCTATGAGACACAGCTGCAGAGAAACAAAACTATATAGAGAAATTCAACATACTTCAAGAAACTAATTATTTACAGCTTCCAAAATTCATTTAAAGTGATTGCATTATCAAACTTCGTCTGTAAAGTTGCTTCTTTCGACTAACTTCATAAATTACTTAGTCGAACTTTCTACATGCTTGGTTTCTTATTTGAAATAGCTCGAAAGCACTACGAGGAAAATATTATAGAATAAAACTAAAATGTTAAGAATATGAATGTATATATATAATAGAAGAATATAGAAGAGAATAGAAGAAAGAATATGAATGCGATATATATATATATAACATATTTTTGGTTGAAGCAGAGTGCAGGTTGAAGACATAGACGAAACGTTGTATTTTTAATTCCGTTTTATTCTCTCTCGGGAGGCAAATATAATTATTTACAAGAAGGTGAAGCGCGACACAAAAGCAGAAGGCAAAAAGGGATGAACAAATGATCACTAGTCTTATATAACATAGGATTTCTGGCGCGAATTCAATACACGTGGTGATCTTTGGCACCTTTTCAATGGCAACCGAAGATATCACTTTCTCTTGATACGTAGTACTGATGCCGCATTATTTTTACAGAGGAATTAATTAAATCGAAAGTGGAATTGGATAACGAAATAAGAGAATACTTTAGAATGAAGTTACGATGGGCTAAATTAAGATATAAGTGTCTATGATAAATCTATGTTGACATAGAAGCACAGAAAATTTGACAAATGTTGAATGAAAAAAGAAATCGGTATATTTATACGCCATGAAACAAACTTATTTTTGAAATTGAATATAATTCTTTATGAGTGGAGTGATTTATAAATGATGATGAATAGATTTCGAATATGATATACAGTTTAACTGCTTTTTTATCTTTATCCATACTTTACTTCCATATAACAATTTCAACTCTTACCTGTGTGCTCACATTTATATGAATAATCTTGTATCTAATTTGTAAAACCATTTTTCACTTACTTCTGAATGTACTAGAGTCTAAAATTTGGTATATGTGATGATAGGACAAATCTTTTTCACATATTCATGGTTTATTTTTTAAATTATTGAATCATTTAATTAAAATTGATCCTATGTAACTAGTGTCACCTTGTAAGAAATATCAGAAAAGTAAATTTTAAGGCTTCTTAATAGTTAAAATAAGGATTTTAAAATGAAAGACTAAGTTGGAATAAATTAAAATAATAATTCTGCATTTGGACAATAATAAAGAGTGTGTGTGTTTTGAAATTTTATTAAAGTTATCAAACTATTGGTAAATGTTTATTTGATAACAAAAGTATTTGAAAATAATCTGTTACTTCATGTGTGGTATCTGGAAATTTGTGAAAATATATCATATGCTGCCCCAGTTTCGGGCTTGGGAACCACTGGCAAACCATCGGATTCCAAGTTAAGATCAGTAGTGTGCATAGTGATCTGACAGAGAATATCTCAGAAAAATATAGTGTAAATTTATAGCTTTTTTATTTCCTTTTCCTTTCAGTAATAAAATCAGTTAAAGTTGCTCTTTTTATTACTTAGATATTGGATTTGATTTGAATTAAATATACATAAAAGTAGAATCATTTGACATTTTACTTTTCTAAATTAGAATTTATTCTTATTTGAAATAATTATGAGATCTGTTCTCAAAACTTCAAATAATTTCAGTTTAGTATAGTTAATTTCATTACATAAAATTCCATTTTAAATTAATGCAAAGAACTTTTTGGACCGACAAAACCATTTTAAACAGGGATTGAAGTGATGAGAATGATACTGGATCCGTCGTTTCGTACCTATATGTACCGATATATGCCCAATATTGGCTCAAAGAGCCAAATTGTGAAATAAGTAAAGTGGTCAATAGCCTAAGGGTACAACTTTTGTACAGCCGGCTTTTGATACTTTATAATAATACGGATAAACATCACGACAGCCTCGCATAATGAGTGGTTTTCATAACGAACAAATGAAATATATACAGGGCGGTAAAAAAAAAAAAAACACTTCCCCTATATATGAAACCCTAGCGGCCTATCCGCTCAACCAATCGAATCAAAATTTCAGACATGGTTGTTTGAAAGTATGCTCTGGAGATTGAGATGATTCTAAACAACGTAGAGATCATGGTTACGGTTAAAGTGAGATCATTTCGAAATTCTCGAATGGCAACACCCACTTTTTCCTTGCGCAAATTGATCAGCGTATTGAAAAACCACAAATGGCGTTGGAACGATTAGCGTGTGACAAAATTTGCCAGCGTAAAGCATTTGCAAAGAAGAGCATTATAAAGGACTAATGACAACACAGTGATGAAAGAGAAAAAAAAGTTTTTATTGGAATGGGAAGTTATAATTACAGGTTTTCAATGTGTTCACCTTCGCAGGTGGCAACGCATTGCATGCGGGATATTGTGGACAACAATACCGAACGTAACATGAAAAGAGGAATCTGCATAACTTCGCGTGTTATGGAATCTTTCAATTCTGACGCATCTCGTGGACCAGGCGTGTTCACCTTAGATTTCAGATAACCACAGAACCAGAAACCCATAGGAGTGGGTCGGGGCATCGCGGTGGCCGCAAAACTGCAAAGTTACGAGAGATGACTCTATCACAAAAGTGTTGTTGCAGCACTGGTCGAACACATTGGGCGACGTGCGGAGGGGACCCATCTTGCATCCATACAATGTCACTAATGACATTTTGTTGCTGCAATTCAGGAATAACGTAATTCTGCAACATTGATTTATACCGAGCACTTGTGACAGAGCACGATTTCAAACATGTGGTAGTGACCTCTTCGAAGAAGTACGGACCGAGAACAAATATGCTAGCGATGCCGCAGCACACAGCCACTTTGGCTTTGTGTAAAGACACTGGTGCCACATCGTGAGGGTGTTTGTCAGTCCAGTGAATACAGTTCTTGGTGTTAACGTTTCTAGTGAAAGAGAAGTGTGGCTCATCCGTCCATATTAACCGCAGCAGCCATCTGTCGTCTTCATCATATCTGATGAGGAAAAAAATTGCGAAGTCCACAGGCAGTTCCTCATTTCCAGACTGCAATATCTGGACACGCTGAAACCGATAAGGAAACATCCGCAGAACAGAACGCAGAAGCCCAGGAACTGTGGTTTTCGGTAAACCCAAATTGCGAGCAACACTTCTTGCAGTATGCGATGGACCTGCAGTAATCTTGTTGTGCACTTCCGCAACAACTTCAACTGGAACAGATGGTCGAACGTAAGTGCATCCAGTTTCTTCAGAGTTTCTTACCAAATCACGTATACTTCTTACGGAACATGGGCCTCGTCTTAGCTTGTGATTTCGCCGATAAATTCGCTCTGCTTCGGAAGCATTTTCTCCGTTCAGATAAAACAACTTTATGAATTCACCTCGTTGTTTCTTTGTAAGCGTCATCTTGTTGGCACAATCGAACATCTGATTGAATAAACACTCTTCCCACATTGCTTTGCATGTGGTGTCTGCGACTGGTGCTTCTACTGTCTAACCCTGTGAATTATGTGAAGTGCGTCAAAGCTCCTCCTCTCTGTGTTGTCATTTTTTAATGCTCTTTTTTGCAAATGCTGTACGCCGGCAATTTTCGTCACACGCAAATCGTTCCAACGCCATTTGTGGTTTTTCAATACACTGATCAATTTGCGCAAGGAAGAGGTGGGTGTTGCCATTCGAAAATTTCGAAATTATCTCACTGTAACCGCAACCGTGAGCTCTGTCTTGTTTAGAATCATCACAATCTCCAGCGCATACCTTCAAACCATCATGTCTGAAATTTTAGTTCGATTGGTTGAGCAGATAAGCCGCTAGGGTTTCATATATAGGGAAAGTTTTTTTGACCACCCTGTATATATATATATATATATATATATATATATATATATATATATATATATATATATATATATATATATATATATATATATATATATATATATATAATGACTTCCTTAATGAAGAGAGTTTCGAGGAACGGGTGACGAGGAGACATGACCTGTGGCATGCTCAAAGAACCAAATTGTCAAATAGGTAAGTCATATCACTGAATCTCCGACCCGCCTCTAAAGCACACGAAAAAAAAAAAAAACTGAACCCGGACCACCGGAAGAGCAACATTGCTGGGAACTATGGTTGATCAGGGCCATCACCGGCCACAGTACAATCCTTCTCTAAGGAAGTACTTGCCGCCATCGATGGGAGGAGCCAGACACCCATTTTTTCATGTACCGTCTAGGGTGGCGAGAACCAACCACCCTGCCAGATCAGATAAAATCCAACATTGTTCTAATTAATTTTGGAACACAGTATAGTTTTAATATCATTCTGCATTAATTACATTAGAATGTTTAATGACATTTTATAATTTCAAATAAATGTGATGATTTATAATTTAAAAAGATACTTGTTTGATCCTTCTATTAAATACATTTCTAGATTGAGTTGAGAAATATTGCCATTTTTACTATTTTGTTTGTATTTTGCCTGTGAATTTTTAAACATTCAATATACTGATAACGGATTTTTAGCAATGGGTCAGCATTTAAGCATTTTGTTATTGCAGCCTGCCAAAATTTGAAACTAAACTACGTATATAAAAATTTAAAAAAAAAAAAATGTTTTTGGAAATTTAGTGAGGGAAATGGAGTTCTGAGATTAGCATTGCCTAAGGGCCTTTAAGTGGATTAACTTGATCCTGGGCACATTGTTCGAAGAAACCTGACTGTCGATGCTAAAATTAATGTTTATGTGGCTTACACATAATATCTGGAAACGACACATTTTTAAATTTTATTTACGAAGCAGAGGCCTTGTAAGTATTCTAGAAATTGTAAATTTGGAATAAACGTATAGAATTTTTAAAATTATTTTAATCTTTCCTTGTACAAATCTGTCACATAATAAGCAAAACAAAAAAACCTTACAACACTGAAAACTCGATACAAGTCATACATAAATGAAGGACAGCATTATGATTGACTTGTTTAATATATCCTTGAAAAATTGCTAAGTGATTGATGAAAATATGCTTCAGGCACACGTACTTTTATTCCATTTTTTTAATATTTATTTTTGGTTTGGCAAGTTTATATTAATTGCTTTTTAATGCATTATGAATTGCCTGATTTTTTTTCTCTACTAGCTAGAGAGATAAATATTTATAACTCTTATTTTTTATTTTTTTTTCTTCATAGATAAGAATCTAAAGAATGACGCCACTTGAAGAATAACTGAACAGTTTAAGAAAAAAATGCATTTGATGATCTTTTTTCTAACAAAAAGTTAATTAAATTCTAAAGTTTTAAATTTTATAGAAAAGAGATCAAAAATTTTAACAAATAAATTTGTTATGTGCATTAAACTTTTAAACTTTAAAGCAGTAACACCCACTAAATAAAAGTTGTCATGATTTAATGAATGCCAGTTAAGGATCATTATAATCCATCATAATTAATTCTATGAATTATTTCTTTAATTAAAACTTTAATGGGCTATTTTTTTCGGTGTGAAAAAAGATGAAATATTTAATTACCCCGTGTAATAAAAGGTCGTTTTTTTCTTAATTCTTTTCTCGGATAAATATTTTAAATTCAGGACCTGTTTTGAAGCTGGCAGGAGTGTTTTGTCTTCAACTTTTTCATGCACAATATAATGGATTTTGTGTTTGTAGGAATCGAGTTTGTGCTTTTGTACGTTTGTTCAGTTGCATTGAACGATGTATAATTTTTGTGCCAAGAACAAAAACTATATTTTATGTGGCTTGCTTGATTTATTATTCTTTTATATACACGAATAGATATGGTTTGTGTCTAAATTTGAAACAAACATAAAATATTGATTTTAAAGACTATATAATGTATTTCTATAACTGTTTACATTTTACAGTTACAAAAAAGGCTCATCAACAAACATGTTTCCATAAATAGTTTTTCCGGACACAGGTAGGAAGATCTAAAACATGAAGAATCATTAAAATTTTGCAATCATAATTTTTAAGGATTGCCCTTTTTTTATATTTCGAATACAAGAAAATAAAAATAAAAATTATTAATAAAATGTTAATCTAAACTATATTATTTCTTTGTTTTTAAATAATAATTTTATAAAAGTTTTTAAAAATATTGTTTCAATTGCTTATTATAGGAATTTATTAAATTGTCGTCTTCCTAATTTCAACTGTGGCTGAAAGAAATCTCAAAATGAACTATCAAAGTGAAGATAGAGAAATAGAAATGTGTTTCCTTTCTACTAAACTATTGCACTTGTGGTGGTTTATGGTTTATGAGGTTTAATGGCACAAGAGCCAATCTTGGCTAAACTGCGCCATACATATGGTTAAAAATAAATCATATCCAGCAACAAGAGTAATATTTAAAAATTAAAACACAAGTTCAATATTGCACTTGTGCATTCATGGTATAAAATTGTTCTTTTTCAAAATAAATGTTAATATTTTCCTTTTCTCGTTTCTTTACATATCTTACTATAATTAAGAATCACAAACTCCCATTTCATTGTTTTCCAACATTTTCAATATTTTTCAAACAGGTTATATTTCCTAATAAACACATTTCCATCAATAAATTACAGAAATTTCATTAGGTGAGTATATTAAAACATGCAATGGTTGGTGAGCATGTTTCTGAATTATAAAGTCTATGCTTTACATAGTGTATGGCTCTTAAACTGTATTAATCATAGCACTAAAATCATACTTTGATTAACCAATGTGTAATCGAGTAACAAAATTACTAAATCGCTACTGTTCATTTGTATATAGAACCTCCCCTGCTGTTTCTCTGAATTACCCCTGAATTACTCCAATTTTCTGTGAAAGCTAATCTAAAAGTAAGCACTTCCGTATACTGGAACGCAGTCGGAGGTGCTATTTAAGTACTCCAATGTGTTTTGATTAAGAATTGTACCTTTCACTTCCATGGAGTTCTTAGTTCAGGAATTTAGGAATAAAAATATGTGCTTGGCCAAATGAAATAAGAACCGTCACGCTTTTCATAAAAATTAATACTAATTAGGAAGATATTACTGATAAGGCTGCATATATCTGAAAGAATAAAATAATTTCTATTTAATATGACAAATAGGTATGCCTTGAAAAGTTTACTTATTTGTTTCATAATTTAATATGCATAGAGAATCATATAGTAAATTATGATGAGTAAACATGTTAAAATGAAACAATACGAATCTTTATTTAGATATTTAAATGTGTATCTTTACGAACTGAAAGTTTAATCGTGAAATAATTTATTTGAATTAACCCAACGCAGTAACGAAGAAATAAATGCCTTTTCATAAATTCTGAATTTAAAGATAATTCTAGTAAATCAATTTAAAGCATACATTATTTTGGACTCTAAAATTGTTGATCCAGATAAGGATTTCTCTTTTCCTTCATGAAGCAAAGCAGTGAGAACAGTTTTCTCAATTTATTAGCATGTAAATATATTTATTTATAAACCTATCACTTTCCATTTTAATAATTTAGTGAGAATCTTTCTTATTTAAAAAGTTGTAAGTCGTTGTAAATTTACATTTATCTAAAGTAATAAATTCCACCTTCCTTTTGGCAATGTAGAAATTGTAATATTTTTAAATAAAGCCCTGAATTTGCATCTATTTGCTGTTTCTTTTGTTTCTTAATTTACATCTATTGGTTCAGAAATTGTCCTTTTCCGCCTTAGAAGCCTTTAGTAAGAATATAATGATATTTAAAGTTAGTGAACTCTATCTTCTCGGAGATTAGAAGACTAATCCATACCGAGAGAAAATTGAATAATTGTTACAGATTTTCAAAATTTGACCAATTTCTTCACAAAGAAGGACATAGAAATTCTGAAACATTCTTTGGACGCATGCTCTTTGCTGACAGTTCCCTGCGATTGTAGTTTATATTCACACGAGGGCAATTATTGCTTGTAATGGAAGGTAATCAGGAACATCAGGTGACCCCAACAGGGCAATGGGAAATGATTATTTCATCGGTACAACTATTTGTCATTGTCGCATTGCGGTCACGTGATCTACCTGAAATAGGCGTGACCTTCTATTGCGCTCAATAACTGGCCTCGTGTGACCCCTGCTTAATAAATTTGTTACTTTTTGCCTTATCCTGCCCCTCTGTTATTTGTCACACGTTTGTAAGCATTCACTTTCTCTCAAAGATTTCATTTATAAGAAATATGAGGATACATCATTTTCATCCCATCTTTTGCCTTTACAAAAACCAGATTTTCTAAATATTGCAATTCTAAAGAAAATATTTTTAACTAACCTCTCCATTTTCAATATTCTATATAGTTGATTGTATTGGATTTTATAACATTTTTAAATTTAATATTCTGCGTAATTCGCTCTTAAAATAAATAAAAAATGATAAATTAATTAGCGAAAGCAAGAAATTTTCGACAGACTTTAGAACTTATTTATAGTTTATAATGGATTCATTATAAACATAGTAAATAAAGGATTCAATATAAACATAGTAAATAAAGGATTCAATATAAACATATACATTTAAAATAATTATTTCGTTTCTGTTTTTAAAATCTAAATGACTCTTCTAACCATAATTAAAGCTAAAACTAAAAGAACTAAAAAACTAAATTTTTAATTAAACTTAAAATTAATATAAAACTGGATCATAATTTTCCGTTATAGATTTTAGTTTCGAAGATCATTCCAGGAAATGTTAGGCATTTTCCTGAACATTGTGGAAATTCTACAAACTTTTCAGCGAGTTTTATGCTTTGTATTCGGATTTTTCCTGGATTTCACTACTGAATTAAATTTTACATTAATCGCATTTTGCGAATATTCTTAAACAAAAGTGACTATTGTATTTTCAATATTTTTATACTCGGCACTTTAATAGTAAAAGACAATTTAATTATTAATAAACAATATAGATTTAAGCACAAAAAGAACCTGATATTATTCACTTTATAAATATTTTGATGTATTTGCTATCAGTGAATATAGAATGCTTGACAAAATTGTAATCATATACAACATTTAAGCAATTACTAATCCTTTTTAATTCATAAAGAATTTTTAAAAACTCATGATCAAAGCCATAATAGTGTTTCAAAGATAAAAATATTGGTTTATGTTTTATATGTTTTAAGAATGCGTTCTAAATATCTGAAAATATAATAGTAGTTATAAAGCAACATTTGATAAATTTCTCTCATAATCCTGGGGAAAATGTTTATGTTTGTTGTATGTTATATAATAATCATCAAACCAGTAACTATAAATTTTAAATGTAAATAATAAACTTTAATAAATAATAAAAAACACTTTTAGGGAAAAATGAATGTTTTTATTGTATCCTTAAGTGCATTTACTGGAATTTTTATTATTTATGACCCATAACCTAAACAAAACGAAAATCGATTCTTTTATAGTAAAAAGTTATCTGGCAAGCAATCAACAAACACAAAGACGCGTATTTCAAACAAGAGATCAGATCTATACAATTAATCTTCTCTTAAATTAATTTTCAAAAAAAAGCCCGTAATACTTTGAAACAGATTTATCAAGTTAATCTCAAAATATTTAGAATGCACCAATCAATTAAGCTAAATTATTCATCAGGCTGGCTTGATGTATTTGCATTTAACGTGTTCATGTTGAAACATAATTTTTCAAAAAGCGAAAAGCATCCGAGATGAAATCAGGCATGCTTAACTTCTGAAGCGAATCATTTATCAGAGCAGAGGTTCCAGGGCATCCATAAAATATTCTGAAGGCCTTCATCAATTTGAAATCAAGTCGATTGATATACACGTTAATGGTGATGTGACATTAGAGGAATGAAACTTGTATTTAGTATTTAATCCTTCGATGGTTTAAGAATTTTCACTTCTTGAAAATTGGTCTTAGTAGAAAAATGTATCTCTTTTCAGGGAGTTCCAATAAGATAAATAAAATAATTACTTTAACTTTGGAAATTCTGTTTAGTTAAATATGAATTAAGTCTGGATACAAAAATAAATAGTATATATATATATATATATATATATATATATATATATATATATATATATATATATATATATATATATATATATATATATATATATATATATATTTGTTTCGTTCAGTTTCAAAATTCCTGTAAGAAAAATCAAAAATAAATGTAATTTTTTGTAATAAAAGAATTTTGACATTATTTATAAATTGTATATTTAATAATTTTCTACGAAGTTCAATATTATGTAAGTTCTATCTTATTTAAAAAAGTTGCAGGCAGCCAATAAATTCATCAATGTTATTAGTTATAAAAAATAAAGTATTTTTCTTTGAATACTCAGCTTTATAATACATGGTATATCCAAATGATTTTAAATTATATTGATATAAAAAGAGCTTTCATTTGAATTAAACAGTATTGAGAGACAACAAAACCGTAATATTTTCTGTAATAATAATGGTAATAAACAGCAAGCCTTTTGTATAATACTTAAGTATTTTACATTTCATATTTCTTTGACATAGAAAATCAGCTTTATGTAAAAAGATTTTAAAAAGTAAAATAATCATGTATGTATATACAGTAAATTTATCTATTCCAATATATAAAACAAAACACAGATGCAAATATTTTTACAGATCAATGCTATTCTTTTCATGTTAGGACTATTATTTTATAAGTAGTCAAATTTCTGAATCATTTGGGAGCCGCGGTAGCCTGGTGGCATGGACTGGGCTTTGGAATCTATGGGTTTCAGACTCGAGACCCGATTCCACCGAAGAATCGTCGTGTCAGCTGGTCTGGAGTAACTGCCGCAGCAGGTGTGGTGTGGGAGCTTGGAGAGGGGGTATTAGCTCAAGTGTCATCCTCGTCATCTGACCGAGGTTCAAAATTACGAGGTCCTCCCAAAATAGCCCTAATGTTGCTTTAAAATAAGCCAATTATTTTACTAAACTAAACTAAATTCTGAATCATTTAGCAAACATTGACATTTTGCTTCAGCAATAAACGTTGGATCTGAATAGTAATATACCGATTTTATCATACATCAAAGTGTATAATAAATGAAGAATGCGCAAGGAATTTGCATAAATGAATCGTATGTAAGTTCATCAGCATAAACTATAAAGAATTTACACAAAATCAAATATAAGGAATCTTATTAATTTTCATCAATAATTATGGCAAATCTATTATTAAGAATTCAAAAATTCTGAAATATTCATGATCTTTATGACGTAAATCACATCTATTCATATTAAAACATATAAATTTAATAGCTCTGTTCCCAAAATAATTTATGGAAAAAAGATTTGCAAATACTGAAATCTTTCAATCATATTACTGCAAATGTCATATTCAGGGTCGAAGATAAATACTTTTAATACAGAGAAAACAACAAGAAGCAAAGTATTTCATAATTTAAAATTATTTTCAAAATAATGATGATTAACATGAAAAATGCCCGATACTTATATAAAACGAAAAGGATTTTTCAAAATTTCAGTCAACTCTGAATCAAAATTTTTAGCAAAACCTTCGATAAAACTTAAATTGGTTCTAAATAATAATTTCTTTGAATTCATTCTTTTTAGGAAATAAGTAAGTATTTGTTATATTGTTATGAAAAGAAACCTAGAAACCTTTTCAGAATTTCCTATAATAAATTTTGATTCAGACTCAGACAATCATGCACTAATAAATGTTTTGCTATTGCTTGCCAAGATTATATTTTATTTTTTCTGTATATGACTAACACAAATTCAATAAAGAACCGTTTATAAGTCTTTCAAGATATTGGCGGGAATTGAGATAACAAGGGGAAAAAATGCACAATCGATATTTTATCAAATAATTTTGATTCTTGCAAATTTGATGCTACTAATGACGATCCATTGAATAGTAATTTGAAAGTTTTTACAAAGTAATATTAATGAATATTTACATAATACTGAAAGCAATAGCAATATTTTTATAATTTATATGCTTTTTGTATTTATCTTTAAAATAAGAAAAAAAGATTTAATGCTTGCGTATTAATGAAACATTTATTTCATTTGATTTATGTACATGCTAGTAAATTTTAATTAAAAAAATGTGTCGTTGACTAACTTAGTGATTGCCCGTGAATATTAAACATAGTATTATTACATGATAAAAGTAAGAAAATTACGAATTTTCGAACTTTTTTGAATTTAAATTTTGTATCCTTTGTGTATTATAACGAATTACATTATTAGGCCAATGTTTACGAATGTTCCAAAGTGCGATGAAAGGTATAAATGTAACATATATATATATATATATATATATATAAATGTAACAAATAATATATATATATATATATATATATATATATATATATATATATATATATATATATATATATATATATATATATATATATATATATATATATATATATATATATATATATGAACCTTTACTTCTTAATATGAAAAATTACTACCTGAACCAGCTTCTAACAATCATCTAACAGAAATTGGTCGCTAAATTCTATATAAGATCATTCACTTAATAGAATATTTCAATACAAGAAACAAATCGAATTAAAATTAAAATTTTCTTATATCTAAGTATATAATCCAGAAATTTAATTTATTAACTGTAATTTTCCCTTTGAAGCAACCTAAGGACTCTCTTATCTTTCTCGTCTGATGTCAATCTTTCTAAAATTTCATATAAATAAAAAGCTGTGTATGTTGTTAAGCATAAAGATGCTCGATTTCATCGATTAGAAACCAAAGATGGCAAGGTGGTTACTGCATGTCATAACACGACGGATCCGGATCCGATTCCAAAGGTGCTGTACTTGAGACAGAAATCCAATTTCCATTATTCGATTGTATCGTTATAAAGATAAGAATCAACTTTTGGATCACGCGTATGAGTATTAATAAAATAAATATAACTATATAAGTTTATCTTGTTCCATTTGCAGTTAGAAAACACGACAAAACCAACAAAATAAGTGGATTCAAAATGCAGCGAAAAGATATTTCATGAAAGTAAGAGATGCAACTATTCTAATTTGTAAGAAGTATGGAAATTATTTTATTTGTATTTTAATTTGTTATTAATGTAGAATTAAATATCAAATTAAATTATTTAAAAAAAAGATTAGAACCTCTTATGTTCTCAAATTACCACTTAGCAAGCATTCCATTCATACTAGTTCAGAAACGTTACAGATCCTTGTTCAAATATTTTTGTGAATGCCATTTATCATTCAGTCAAAAGAAATAATCATACTTTTACTGATAATTATTTATAATCTCAGATAAGAAAATTTTCATTCAGGTTAACTTTTGATAATTATTTATAACCGCCATTTCATGGTTTTCAGAATTTATTGCTACAACAATGCAATCTTCGTTACAGAAATTTCCGATAGTGTTTGGAGCAAAATTCATTCGTCTTTAAATGGATGCTTTCCAAAGATCAAAGCCATTTATCTTCCCGGCGAACAAAGTTCCCTTCCATACAATTTAAATGAAATTTCATTACACGTTCTATTGACAAGATGGATGCGATCTCCAATGTGCCCATCCAATCAAAGTCAGCCGTGGGATTATGGACTAATGAAAATCGACGAGAAACTTCAGACATCAGTGTCCGATGCGGTATCGGCCATCAGTCGGAACTTCAATGTTTGAGTTGAATTAGTTACATTGCAGTGGCTGGCTGCCAGTGAAAATCCAAATGCTAATATAAATTCACCAAATTATATTCACAAAGCGTCTTTTGCAACCGTAAGCATATGACAGGAATTGTTGTGCCTTTCGATTCAACAAAAGGTGAGTACATTTTTTAGTTTATTTAATGATTTTGTATTTATTGTTTTATCAATATCTCTATAAAGATGTTTGTTTTTTGATAAAATTTGATTCCAAATTTGAATTTACTTTCTGTGTTTTCAGAAGCAGATCCATGTTTTGATACGAGTTCCATTTTACCTAGATAACATAGCTTGTTGAAAATTATGCCATATTATGTTCAATATTTTACAATATATATGTTATATCTAAAACTGCATAAATCTGTTTTTGTGAAATATATTTTTGATATTTTTTAATGTTTCAGAAATATACACAATTTACGTTAGCATTGCTATATTAGGATCTCTTTGCGGAGGAATGTGAGAGTAATTTTAAAGATTGTCTGGATGACGAGGGGTGATATTAGCATTGATTTAACGTTAATTTAACTATTTCCATTTTCAGTTAACGTTAACTAGTAATGATTTCAACTATTTTTTGAAATATTCTTCGAATTCTAGATAATATTTTCACAAAATTAAGCAATTCAATTTTGATAATTATTGTAATCCGATCTAAGTATTTTTTTGTATTATTTAACTTTATTACATTAAAAGAAATCGGAACACAACAAAAAATTCAGAGGGATTGGTCAAGTCAAATTTTCACATACTGTCTAATACAATTGTTACTCATCCTTTCGCATAACATTATGGACCTTAGGTAAGGCCTCGATTGTCTTTAATGGCATTGATGAACAATAATCACGAATTATTGATTATTAGCTTGAAAATGGCATTTCATTTGAATGTGGCGTGTGATTTTTGACGGCAAACTCTTGGCATGTGTTTAATGCACAAGCAACCGGAACTTGAATTTGTATTTTGGACGCCTTTTTTCTTTCCGTTTCACACTAAAATAAGACTACAAGCTATAATTGTAGTCACCCGATCACATACAATTTACATTTATCTAAACTATTGAATTTTTGAAGTTTTGAGTTTATATTCACACGAAAGTGTCAATCGATAGATTGATCCTCCGTCGACATATTTTGTTCAAAATTTAACATGGGCCTACAATTTTAGGGACTAAACATGTGTATTATAGTTTATCTGTGTAGCTCTTTCCTTTTAGTAGTTATCGGCTTTTAAAAGAATTCATACAACCTTTGAATGCATTTCAGACAAAATTTGAAAGAAAATTACAAATATTGTATGCAATTTGAATAATAAATTTCATCCATCTGGCTTAAAGAGTCTGAGTTATTGTATTCATATGCGTATAGAATTCCAAAAAACTTTCAGATTCGTGTTTCTGAAACTTAGAGATTCCTTAAAATCTGGAGTTCTAAAGATTTGGACCATTACAATACTTTCTCTTTAAATGATTCCTAGACAAGAAATTAAATATCTCTTAATCTCATCTTTAAAATATTTTAAAGAAATAATGAAGTACTGTTGCCAAACTAGCTTACTTTTTGGAGATATAACATTGAATTTTCTACTTACTTTTAAACAGTATGAAAGTTTCCTTTCTTAAAATATTTAATCAGTCGTATCTAAATTTTAGAATTTCTTTAACTAATTCCGCATAGCTCTTCTCGCTAAAATATTCAAATAAGCTACATTTACAATGTTGCAACAAAAGTTGCCTACCTAACGTTTTAACTATTAAGCTAAAGTATATCTAAAATTGAGCTTTGCTTCGTAGTGTTTTGTAAAATTGGGTTTTTTCGGTGAAAATACTCAGATACGAATCACTTACTTCTTGCCGATGAATATTTTTCAATCTTTCCTACATATGAACTGATAATTTAATAAAAAAATATGAATGCACTTAGTTTAACATGTTATTAGAAACAATCTGTTAAATTACAGTATTCATTTTACCGTTTACCTATCATTACTTGTATTTTTGAAATTACACTCAGTTTTACCATGGTCAAATCGAGTCCGAGATTGTCGGCATTGCAGGCATGAGAGCAGATAGAAAATAGTTCTAATAATTAGTTGTAAATTTTAGTTATGTGTATAAAGTCGCTTCTTTTAGGAAAGATAGACATCTATGGAGATAAATTTTAAAAGCAAAAATATTAAATATAAATACAAAGATTTTTTCTCTCAAGAAGCGTACTTTTAAAATACTTTACAAGTACATTCCTATGATATTGGAACTTCTACATGTGTATAAATGGCCTTTGGTCATGTTTTATTATGAAAATTGCAACATCACTGAAAATTCTAAAAGCCATAGAAATTCAGCACCTTCAGCGATATGTGATGAAGCCATAGAAACCAGTCATTTCATAAATTGAAAGCATCTGATAATGCATCCTTATACACAGAACTATTACTCAATTCTTTTTTTAATTTATTCTACGACAATGAATATATTTTTCCCTCACTTCTGAACAATTAAATTTTGAAAAGTTAAATACACACTTCCCACATATTCATTTTTTTTACAGTTGAAATAAAAAAAAAATGTAATATTGATGAAGCATTATAATTGTCATTTCCTGAATCTTTCAAAAGATAAATCTGTTATAAATCCTGTTACAAATTTAAATCTTCCTCTAAAACTTGACTAAATGGTTTTATGTATAGTTTTCTCTCTAAAGAAAATTTAAGAAATTAATTAAAAGGAAATTAATGAAAACAATTATATTTATTTTATGTCAAAATCTGCATTTCACATAATAGAGTTTAAAATGTAGTTTTTGCTATACTTCTGAAAATCATACGGCCGCGGTGGCCTGGTGATAAAATGTCAGCTGCGAACTCGGAGGTTTTCAGGTTCGAGACCAATTCCACCGAAGAACCGTCGTGTAAGAGAATTTGGTTTACTCTAATCAGTCGGGATCCGTCCTACCACCGGTATGGCGTGGAAATTTGGAGAGGCGGTTACAGTTCAGGTTACGTCCTCGTCATTTGACCGCAGTTCAAAATTACGGGGTCCTTGCAAAAATAGCCCTAGTGTTGCTTTAAAAAAATGAGATGATAATATAACTAAACTAAATTAATTTGAAAATTATATTAAAAAAGCTTTATAAGAACTAAACAAGTCTGATAAGTAAACTCATAATAACTTTTTTAATGTAGATTGCATCAGTCATATTTGTAACATTGATGTGAATGCATTATGAAGCCGGTTACATCGTGCTTTTTTGTAATGTATTAGATTATAGGTTATTTGTGTTTTCTCTACTTTAACTAAATCATTGACGTGCACACATCATTATTTGGATGCAACTGGAATTCGTTGAAGAAAGAAATCTGCCCTTGCGCATTATGAGATACGCCGAAACGATTAAGATAGTCCATAAACAATCTCATTTAAATCTTGCTCAATCTAATGGAATATACAATTGGAAGTGTATGCGATTTTATATCCTAGGACATCTGTTACCCACATGAGAATTCTGAGCCCCATCAAAACAACTCCTGTTATTAGTAATTTCAATCTCCGGTGTCATTTGGTATATTTGATTTAATTAAATTGCTGACCATTTTCATTACAAGTACTGTGTTCCAATTTGTTGGGATTTCAGACTTCACGCATGCAGTTCAAGAATTTATACAAACTTGATGTACGCTGAATTTTAATTATCAATACAAATTTTGAGATAATATTTATTGAAATATAGCCTCATAAATATAAAGCCTTTTCATTTGGTCTAATAATCTGTCTATATTAAGAATATTGTATCTTATGAAAAAAAGGAGAAATATAATTGTTAAAGTGCTCATTTCAAAGCCAAAGGAAGTAGTAGTTAAGAATAAGCAAGTTTTTCAGAGTATAAGTAATGTATAATTTTTTTTTTGGGGGGGGGAGGGTTGCATGGGCCTCCACACAAATTATACGGAAAAACGAAAAAAAAAAAAAAAAAGTTTGTCTATAAAATTTTACTTTTGTAAATCAAAGATTCTCAAGCATACACTCACATTCTAACAATTATTCACTCTCGGTACTAAAAAAAAAACTTTTGAAAATTTTTGTACATCAAAAAATAAGTGATTCAAATTATTTGAATAACCATAACCAGTAATTGCAAGATTATATATTCATACAGAAAAGACTAATGTTAAACTTCCACTTGCTCCTTCATCATTGTAAAACTTGGAAGTTATCGTATGTTCAGCTGCATTCTATTATTTCTGTGAGGTATTTGATCACATCTTGTTATTATTGGGGGCCTGGTGGTAGGACCTCGGCTTCAGACCCTGAGGGCTTCAGGTTCGAGATTCAATTTCACCGAAGAACCGTCGTGTAAAAGGATCTGATGCACGTTAGATCCGTCGAGACCTAACGTCCTCTCACTGGTGCGGTGTGGAAATTTACTGAGGGGATGACAGTTCAGGTGTTATCCTCGTCATCTGACCATGGATCAAAATTATGACGTCCGTTCCAAAATAGCCCTTGTATTGCTTCAAAAAGGGGACATTTACAATCTCACTACGTAATTCTTTTATCGAAATAGATTCCAAAATTGCGAAACGATTCCTGTCAGACTTCTTTGAGTTCTGAAAAGGTGCAAAATATACTTATATTTCGCAGAACCATGGACAACTAACATTCTGTGTTTAGATTTGAATGCAACGAGAAATGCCAAAATGAAACCATGAACGATAAAAGAGCGGATTGCGCAGTTAAACAGCAGAAAAATGCCTTCCAGCGGAAACCGCGGGTTGCGCAAATTTTGTTACTGCTACATTGCCCGTGTAAATCGCTGGATACTCAGAGAGAGCGTTAATATAACTATACTGAATTTATTATAGCCCTGAATTACATCATAGTATAATAACTTTTGATATAAATTTCAATTCACTTCTTTAAGTGAAAAGTTCTTACTCACCGTTGCAAACGCAGCCCAGCCCTATAAAGATTTAAAGACAACTGCGAAATTGAAAATTTTTAATTAATTTGCAGTTAGCATCATTTAAACTTTATACGGTTTTATTTAAATTTATTATCGTTTCATACTGACATTTAGAAATAATGATAACATTTTACTTCATTTAATCCTTCAACCCTCATGGCATATACGTTCCGGAGATGAGACTTTATTTTCTAATTGGATAAAAAAAATTATTTTACATAGTTTATTGTAAAAAGAGCAATTTTTAAATGGGATTTGAAATTTTAATCATGCAAAAGTTAAATCAAATGAGGTAAATTTAACTTTACTGCACAATAAATTGATCGATAATTATAATAAACACAAATTAGAATAAGAAAAATACTTGATCTACAGTTAGCATTAAAATTGTATTTGAGAAAGATCTTAACTACATTTTACAGAAAAAAAAATCAATTATAACCTGACATTATTATCATTTAGTGGGAAATTGGCATACGAAGAAAACAGGACTACTGAATTTTAAAAAAATTATAAACAGAACCTGTTACAGAGTTTGTGTTTTGTATGTACAATGTTTGTAATGTTTGAAACTGTATTCTACCATCTTGCCATCAATCAACCCAAACAAATTAAAACAATCACTCATTATGTTGACACAGTGAACAACCCAATCCTGGTTAAGGAGGGAATTTAATTCCTATATGCTGCATCTATCCAAATGTGGTTCACATCTTGTTTTAATGAAAACACAGCTGTTCACACGAGTGTAGAAACACACTATGCCCCTGGCAGTGTGGCAATCAAAGTCAGGGGAAGCATGCGAGAGGTTATCCATATTCCCCGGTATCCGCACAGAAGACTTCAATTCTTCTCTCCCCCTCCCCCACTAATGAATTATCTTCGCTTTTCACTGCCATGAATATTTCGAATGAAGGAGATTTGTAATTGGAAATTTCCAATTGCACGGATTTTTGAACAGGCTTTGTAGTTTGGTGAAGTCGGGCAAGACTGCAATCAGATGACATCGACATCTGTTGGCACAACTAATCACGCAGTTCATGGAATAAAATAGGATGAGGGTACCTGCAGAATAGAAGATGTTGTTAAGGCGATATTGGATAATGTTAAGGAGAGATTTTAAACTTTTGTCTATAAAAGTATCGGGATATGTTGTATATAATTTTTAGAAGGACTGATTGACTTAAAAATTTATTACTGAGTGTATTTTTGATTTTGAATTATTGATTAATAGAGAAAGAATTATATACTTTTTATAAAAGAGTGAACAGACTTATCTATTCTCTAGAATACATACCGAATATTTTATAATTAATTTTATATCAAAGCGTTGTGTAAATAACAGCTTCAAGCTGTATCAAGTTGAGTATAATATTAGAAAAGATTGACTTACTAAAATATTTAGTAAGAGTAATTTAAATATTAAATAGTTGTTTGAAAGAGAAAAAGCCCATGAAATTCTATGGAATGGTGAACATAATTATTACTGCTAGGAACATTTTATCGAAAAAAACTTAATAATTTTGTATTGAAGTTTGTATATAAGGATTTATTAGATTACGTATTATGTTAAGAAAGATTGACTGATTTAAAATTTTAACCCTTTGCACTCGGAAAATAATTCGGTGCATAATTCATCTAATACAAAGACATATTTACTGCCTCGAAAAATAAATTTATATAATTGTTTTAAATTGAATTCTCCTCTTTAATTAATTTGCGTCTCCTAACTGCTCTGCAGATATTTTTAACAATCAAAATTAAATAAGCATATAAAATGATGCATTGTCTTGAATGGTGAATGAGATTCACTATCCATAGGCAAAGGGTTAATTGATATAATTTAAATTTTAAGCTGTTATTTAATAGAGAAAGCGATTAAGAAATTTTATAAAGTAAGAAACACATTTACTTTTTTGAGCACTTATTGGTGAGATTTAAAAATTAAAAAAATAAAATATCCTTTTATATATGTATATTTTGCTCATTTAAATTTTACTAATGTTATATATTAGCTGGTTTAGTTAAAGCAGTATGAAATATAATTTAGTTTTAAATGTGCCATATAATAAAGAAAATGAAAAGAAGAAATTTTATAAATAGCTGTCAAAATTGATAAAATGTATCTTTTTAAATTATAATTTCTTGTTTTTATCGAAACGGTTTGATAATGACCCATCTTCATTTAATTAAAAAACAAAACTATAATATATACTATAAATATAATTAAACTATAATAAAAATAACACTATAAACCATCATTAAGGGAAACAGTTTTCAAATTTTCAGCTTAATATTTAACGGAAATAGAACAATAAAATAAATTTTTGGTATAGGCAATTGCTTTGAAATTTTACTGATAAAATTACTTGACTAATGCTCTTAATTTAAAATAGGCAATAAAAGATAAGCCTTTGAAAATGTTTATCTGTTCCTTCATTTGCATTCTTTATTCTCCTTTTTCAAGGAGCGGAAAAGTTGTTCATTAGAAAACAACAACGCTGATAGTATAGAACTTAAATAAATAATTATTCAGACTGTTAAATGGTTAACAGAATTCCTTGCAAATAGAAATGCATTTTTTGAAAGAATTGTTTCCTTTGCAGAAACAACTAGAAATACTCCCAAAGAAAGCAATGCTTAAATGGATTAATTTTAGATTTCCTGACCCAAGATAATCTTTTCTTCTTTTCTAATCAAACAAATGCAAGTGCGCAGTTAAAATATATCCAGAGTTTATAACAAAGCAACTTGTGTTTATTTATTCACTTTGTTTTGTAATTTCCTGACATTTTACACAGGACGCCTTTTAGCTGAAAGAAATAACTATCGGTTATACTTTTTTGAAAAATTTAGTCACGTAATTCACATTGCGATGAAAGCTGTAATACTATATACAGAAGAAAAAAAAATCCGGCCTAATTAACTGTAATAAATAATTCTTTCGATGTGATCTTAACGTAAGAAACTTTTTCAAGCTAATTACTGTAATTAATGTTTGGAACTCCAGAAACAAAACTTCTAAAAGATACTCCAACAACAAAACACACTTAAAACCGTAAGAGAAAGAAGCTGAGGAAAAAAATGGCATAGCCTCTTCTGATTTTCTTATTAACAATGAACATTTTAAGCATAATTATAGAGACAATAGGTGGACTAATTCAACAGCGTGACAGTTTTAATTAAAGATTTTTCGCAAATTAATATCCTATTAAGACTGTGTTTGTACCGATGTCCGTTTGCAAAACTACTTAAATGTTCCTGACGGATAAAAACCTGACTATTTTTTCGTTAATTTCATGTTCAAGCTTTCTCCAATTAACTCAAGGAATCCTAATAAGGCAAAATTAATAAATGGCTGCTGTTGAAATTAGTTATTTTTGTAAGTGTTCTGCTCAAGTTATGCTGATTTCTAACGAATTCGGTAGCATCTCGTTGAAATGCCTGCACTAATGAATGAATCGCAGAAGCTCATTAATTATTCTTTTTATTTTTTTTTATCCTTCATTTGAATTATCTTTATTATTGGAAGACCTATAATGTGAATTGTGCTTCTAATTACGTTATCATTATTCTTTGGACGTTTATATATATATATAAAAATGTAAAGAACTTAATAAATGCAAGACTTTCAACAAAAAAAATTCTGGTTTTAGACTTCTAACGGTAGAAAATATTAAAATATCCGATTTTTGTACATCTTACTGCATCGTTGGACACATTGTAAGAATGATATTTTATTTCTAAACTAAACACATTCGCCAACTAAATATAACTTTGCAGATTCTTTTACAATGTTTTCAGTAATTCCTTAAAATCTAGTTGTAGCATAGTCACATCAAACATTGTGCACATGTATGTACACACATTTATATTTTAAACGTCATTCCTTCAAAATTATAATTTGATGAATCAACAAAAGTGGATTCATTTGATAAGAGGTCTTTGAAAATATTGTTACGAATCCTTGATGCGGCTTCCCAGCATAGTGGGTTCCATAGGATATCCCAGAGCTTGGCGACAAACTTGGCAACCATTTGGCGACTTGGCGACGAATTTGGCGACTTTGGCGCCAAAATAGATTATACCCGAAACATCCAGAATTTTCCCGTCCGTCCAGTAGAAACCGAGTTACGCCTCGAACGTTCCTGATTGGTTGAGAGGCTTCTAGCCCCGCCTCCTGAGACCTATAAAAGGAGCTGCAGCTGACGGGGAGTAGTAGAGTGAACCAGAGTCATCGTGGTGAATTGAGTAGTCGAAGAGTAGTCGGAAGCGACAGAGAAGAGTTGTCGTGGACCAGTGGAGTCGTCGTAGTCGGAACCGACGTTAAAGAACTGGCCTTCCAGAGATAAGCAGAGCAGCGACGAAGTGAAGCTAGTGCTGAACTATGCTGTGTGCTACTGTCTGCAGTAGAATCTGTTGTACACTGCATGTCTCGGCTGAAGATAATCGTCTTCTGTGCTGTATATAGTTGTCGTCTTTGTGCTGTCTTGTGTGTCTTCGTGTAAATAAACGTCGTTGTTTTATTTTCTACTGCCGCCTGGTGATTGAGCGTTCTTCACACCATATAACTTCCACTATCCAAACGAACCCCGGAAATTTTGTAACAATATATATTTTTCTTGGAATGGTGTCTGTGATGATATTTTGTTTGAGCATATCTTATATTTAGGAAAATGTTAATTAGCTCTTCTCTAAAAATAGACAAAATATCGGGGTTTTTTTTTAATTGGCTTGTTTCTATATTCTTAAATCTCGATACATTATACAATGTTTCAGTTGTATCTTTAATATTTTAGAAGCTATTTGCACTTTTTGGAGCGACAAATGAAATTAAACATACACGTGTATTAACTACACATATACATGTACGTTTAGTTTCATTCGTCATTGTAAAAATAGCAAATAGCTTCTAAAATATTAAAGATACGCATACGATTAGTATAAATGACATTTTCTTAATTTTTAGTTTTTGTTTTTATTATCTATAGGATAAAATAGAGCATGCAATATGCATTCAATTCTTTAGGTGTTTTCTTTTTTAATGCAAAGTGTAACAGCGTGCTAAATTCAACAATTTTGATAGTATATTGTAAAAACACTGTATTAAAATTGAAATTACCTGAATTTCGTACATTGTTTTGTTTAATACATTTCAATGTATCTATAAAAAATGCATCAAAACTGTTCATATTTTAAAATGTAATAGGCATTTTTTAAGAATAAAGTTCATATTTATATAAAATGACCAATTAAAGTTTTTCTTTTTAAAATGCTGTTATAATTCTGTCAAAATGTAAGACTTTGCCACTTCTAATGTTGCCAAAACTCCTTCAATAATATTTAAAATTAAGGAACACTAATTAAATTGTACAGTATTAATTTGTGGTTTTATTTCTTTACTAAGTAAATTTTTCGTTTTTAAATTCCCTTATCAATATTTCATCATTTCATTCATTCACTTACTGGAATGAAAAAAATCAGTTATTGAACTTAATGTCAAGCAAATTTGAAATTTCGATGCTTATTATTCACCTTTTATGTTTCTGAAGGGCACGTGTTCTCCAAAAAATTAAAGATATTGCTATATTTTTTTAAAAAAAAGTAATATCCTAATGCTATTGAAAAAGTAACGTTTTGATTTGTTTTATGTTTTAGTTATATTAATGCCCTGTTTCGAAACAATATGGCAGCTATTTTGAGACGCACTTCAGAGTTTTTACCCGTGATTCGATAAGAGAAAAAATAGACGGAATTTTCAGTGTGACTTTCCAAGCCAAACTAGCTAAAAGCATTTTGCTTTTGATGCCAGCTATAAACGCCGATTGGCTATTTACGTGACAAATGTTTTGCGAAATTTTCTTAAGGAATCAAATACTCCCATCCCAAACTAGTGACTTTACAGCCAAACTGTCGTGTCTTGAAGTTTTCATTTACTATATAGACGCCATGTTTGTAAAATACGCGAGAAATTTATGGGAACGGATTTTACATGCTTGATCTGTGGATTCATGATTCTTTCACGATCACGCAATGCTAACAACAATCCACGAATGCGGAAGCAGTTCAAAATAATGTTACGAATCTGTAAAGCTGTTTCCCAGGTTAGTTCCATCTTTGGAAAGACCGTTTTACGATAGGCTCTATTGAATTTTGATAGGGAATCAGATCAGTGACCCCCGGGAGACAATATGGCTGATAATAGAATCTTCAAGAATTTCGGCGATAGAGCCAATAGGAGCTGATATGGTTGATTGTTCAGAAAACATTCTCTGCCCTGTTCCTGAACTATAAAAGGCCGGCATTCAAAGCCGAATACAGTCGTATAGTAGAATACGGTGAATTAATTGGATCAGTCCAGCGAAGCGCAAGCGCAAACGTAGAGTGGAGCTCAAGAGATGGTTGAACTGAGCTGTGTCGTGAAACTTGGAGTTCATTATGGAAGTAGTATCGAGTATTAAAGTAATGAGACTGCAATTGGATATAGCTAAAGCAAAGAAAAACTGGCGAATAGTAGGAGTCTGGGAGAGACCGTAGAGAACAGCTTTGTAGATTTTCTCTTCCTCCTGAGTTCTGTCTAGCCCATTTTGTGTATTGTGGCTACAAATTACAACTTGTGAACTGCTGTTTATTCAACGTGTGTTACTTGCGTATATATTGGCTGTATATTATCGTTTATGTATTCATGTCTACGTGTTAATAAACATAGTTATTTCCTATTGAGGTTTGTTCCTATGTCATATACCCACTACAATCGAATCCGTTGACTTTCCGGACTTAATGGAAGAATTTTCGTAACATTTTGTGACAACGGTGATATTAAGGATCTTTGGATTAATTTACGTTTGTTGTGAAGCAGGATAATTCATTTACAAATTGTATCAATATCTGTGGATTCTTCAATGATCTGTTGTGAATGCGAAACAAAGTACCTACTATACGTACGACTGTACCTCTGTAAAATGTACTGTAATTTGAATCCTATAATTTCTAATGCATACCGTATTTAGATGAGACGGTAAGGAAATTGTAAAATGTAGAGCGACTACAGGATTGGGATCACTGGAAGTAGACTCATTTGCATTCCTGGCTTAATTAGATGAGCTAAAAAAGAAATGCAATGGCTTGGAGTGCCATTAGGTTACTTGTGTCGAGTAGAAAGAACGCGATTAATTGTCCTTAAACTTGCTATTTTCTTATCAAAACAGAATGTTGCAAAATCTCTAGACATCCGTGTAATTTTAGCCATAATTAAAAGACAAAACACTGTGATGAACGAAAATGGTTATATAAAATAGTAAGTTGTATATGACTTTAAATTTGAAGAGGTCCTAATATTTGAAACTTTTTTTATAGAATTTAATCGATTTCATTTTGTATACCATAATCAGCTGGTTAGAAACCTTGAAGACAAAAAAATATGTATTCCTTCTTCCTTTCTTCTGAATTATTTTGACACGGAAAAAACTAGATTCACTTCTTTGCAGCTTTATCTTTAAGCCGATGTTTGCATCCAAAGATATTTTTAAACGAAAATTGCATCATAACACACATAAAAGAATTTGTTTTAGCAAAAATACCCGACAAAAGCTAGCTTTAAGCATCGGGTTTTTTCTAGATATTTATTCTTAGACTTTTGAATGTCTTTCATTTTTCAACAGAATGCAAGGTTTTTTTTTATTATGTTTGTATAAAAGCTTAGAACATGATTTCTTATTTTTAATATTTCTTAACTCTCGCACAGTGTAGTCCTAGTGTTGCTTTAAAACGGAACATTAAAAATAGTTAAACTAAATAAACTCAGAAAATATATTGCTTAAATGTCTTGCTCAAATTTAAAAGTTAATGTTAGTTCTTGCTTAAATTTCTTGCAAACCCAGTCAAAGTCTCAAATTTTACCACAGATGCATATATTTTATCTACATTACCCTAGGCAACATAGATAAAGTTTTGTCCTCAAATAACTCCAACAACTTTAATTATCGGAAAAATGTAAACTGTCGTTTTCACTAAATATTTTTTTAACCTAAATCATGCCCTAATAACCATTTTACCATATTCTCGCCCCCTTTATATGTCTCTTGCTTCATTCTTTACACTTTGGTGCTGATAATCTATAATATACGGATTACGATTTTCAGTGACGTAAAAATTCTTAGAAAGAAATCTTCCAATAAGGAACTGAAAATTTAATATTATCTTTAATTGTTTAGTAAATGAAAAAGTATGCCCCTAATATATTAATAAATATTTAGAAAATTTCTAAAATATATTGATTAAATTTTCTTATAAATATTTGAGAAATACTTAATACATGACCGAGCACATAAGGTTGTTCAAAATTATGCAAAAAAAAAAAAAAAAAAAAAAAAAAAAAAAAAGAAGAAAGAAAAAGACTTAAGCCGTTATTTGTGGCAACATAATAATTTAAAAAAACACCTTTACAAAATTTTAAAATTTAACTATCTCTCCTTTAGCATTTTTCTGTCCTCTATCATTAGATAGCATATTTATTACCAATTTATAAGAATAAAATTTTTAACTTGTAAAAGAGGGCCTCTTTTTCAAGCAAAAGAAGACCTTGCAGTGGATTTTAGGCTAGATGAAATGTTTATTCTTTGCAATATATTCTCTAGGAAATCTATATAATGCCTTAAGAAAGAATATTTTTAGCAAATGACTTCTCACAATAAAGAATAAGTATTGAATAACTTTGGAAAGTTATTTTAAATTTCCCGGAATTTAAGATCCTTGCGGCTTCTTATATTCTATGGTTCAAAAGTGCTTTTTCGAACAGTCTAGAATTTTGATCGATTTTTATTTCATAAGAATTTTTTTTTCAGAAATAGTTTAACTTTTTGAATTACAAGTTCCTTTCAAAGAATTTCTTTACAAGCAAAACTGCACAGAAAACAGTAAATAGTTTTTTTGAAGAACAATTTCTTTTTGAAGATGAATTTCTTTTCAAATAAAACTATTCAGAAAATAATACAAATATCGGAAATTCTGAGTTCAACATATTCAGATATATGCTTGAAAAGAAAAATTTTAAATTTGCATACAATATTGTTTTGCCATCATTGATTACAAGTTTATATCTAAAAATGTTATGCTCTTAAAAAAATATGAAATTGCGATATGCTAAGAAAAACAAGCCTGATAATTCAACATATAAATGTTATGATTAAAGTAAAAACGGAGGTCAGTATGAATAGAATGTTATAAATACTAATCACAATTATAACTAAAAATAACCAATTATAATTATGATTAATTATGCTCAATTGATATTGGTGCCAATAATGGCTATTTAATATAGTGGTAAATAATTTATTACAATTATAGTAAAATTTTATAAGTATAATTTCTATGGTTATACAACTATTTATATAACTTGTTTATATAACTATAAACAATATAAAATATAAAAATCTACATTGGAAAGGAACACCCAAACTTGTTTGTTTTAAATTAAACAGTCTTTCTTGATGATTTTTTTAAATGATTGAATTGAATTTCGACACACATTTTGAAATAAATATATTCTTAATTTTGCATCCGAAATAATAATTTAAAAAAATACCTAAGCAATGTTTAGAATGATTGAAAAAAAAAAATGTAATTCTTCGGAATGAGAGTTTTTCAAATGAAGTGAAGAAATAAAACAAACAAATAAATGGTACTGAAATAGTTTAAAAACACAAATTTCATTATATTTCTTAATTATGTGTAGAAAAAAGATTAGTTTAAATAAATTGCTAAGTTTGCTAAAAAATCGTACGCATAACTTTATTATTCTTTCAAAAAGAATTTCTAATAAAAAAAAATCTTGCTGAGAAAAAGAAATTAATGGATACTAGAAATATGAGAGACATTTAAGTTTTCTTTTTAAGTCGATTAAACATATTATTTTTTACGTTATAGCTAAAAAGAAGAAAATTTGTTTATCAATAAGAAAATTGTCAAAAATAAATTAAAGGCTTCTTTTTTCATCAGTAATAGCCTAAAGAAAAAAAGTATTGAAATAAAATTTGATTTCACTTTTCTCTTAAAATTAAAAAAATAAATCCCTCAAAAAATATTTATGCAATGCTATAGGAGAATCGATAATAAAATGTTTGTAAAAATGCAGAATGTTAATGGAATGCAATTTTAACTTAAGGAAATGAATGACAACAATTTACTTTCTTTAAAAATATTTTTTCAGTAAACAATTACGCATTTTAAGAAACATAATGTTTTTGGGTTTTTTTTTCAAATAAAAAAATATCCGTTGCATTTTAAAACAGTTAATCGACAAAATAAGGAACTAACATAAATATGAAAATTTTAAGTGCAAATAAAGTAACACAAAACAAAACTAAAATGAAATTAATTTATTATGTTTTTTCTTCCTTATATTTGTGATTCTTTATTTAAAATTTTTTTTATTTTTCTTTCTTAAATCAACGGGAGTGATCTCCAAAAAGCTTTAACGTACCATAAATATTATCCACTCCGACATAAAACTGCTGATTTTGCGTAGAACTGCGAATTCCTGGCATGGAATTGGCGAAAAATATTTACGAAGTATTGATCTTTGGCATAAATTTGCCACTTTTTTTCTGAAACTACAGAGTGGTTCTTGGCAATTTTTTGCTGATTAATATATTGAACACAGTTAACAGTATCCAAAAATCAAATTTTTGTTTTAGACGCGTCTTTTCAAATCAGATAAAACCAAACTTTCATATAAAACTACAGTTGTAGCCATAAATTCTAATACAAATTTCATATTGTTAAGTCGTTACTTTTTTGTGTTATCGTATATTTGTGAAAGTACAGATTGATAAGTAGTCAACTCTGACGCATTTGGTTCTAGATCGGAAGTTATTTACATTTTTGATGTTACACCTGTGTACCAAATTGTATCGGTCGTTTGGTAGTTATCGTTTTAAATTATATTCGGACAGTCTGACAGACGGATAGCCTCAAATTGAATTTCAATAAAAATTTGAAAGAAATCTACAAATTTCATCTTTTTTAACTCAAAGCGGTTTTATGTTATGTTCACAGTTAGACATAAAGACATAAAAAAATGTTTTTCAAGCTCAGAGATGTCTGAAATATAAAAATTTGGCAAAATCGGGTTAGAATGTTTGGACGATTACAATATTTCCAACAGTATAATAGAAAGTAAAAACCACTGTTTTTCGTTACAATTATCTATTAATTGAAGACACCAATTTCAAAATCGACGAGCTTTTGTAAGGTGAAAGTAAAGGATAAAGGCATCAAAAATCTTTTGTAAAAACCAGTAAGAATGGTCTTCCCGAAATTCTCTCGCATACTCTCTAATAAATTTCTCTTGCCAGAGAACGTCTAGCATGGCACTGGCGTAGAATAGTTGCGAAATACAAACTTTTGTAGTGAGTTTACCATTTTTATTGAATCTATCGTGTGATACTTGGCGAGATATTTAGAGATTAAGCCCTGGCATGCGTTAATTATATCCAAAAATCGCATTTGTGTTTTAGACATGTTTTTTCGAAACCGATTGAAACAAAAATGTGACACAAAACTGTTTTTGTATTTACAAATTTGATATATTTAAGCCATTTCGTTTTTGAATTGTCGCGTTTACTTATGTCTGATAGTACAGATTGACGGACGGTCAACTCGTAGTTGGAGTTGGCTCAAAATTCGACAAATGTCTACACTATAGATGCTAAATCTATTTAGAATCTTGTGTATCAAGTTCTCCTCGTTTTGAAAGTTCTCGCGTTAACATATTCAAATAGTTAACTTATATTCATAGAATTATTTCATCTAAATAGATTTTACACAAAATCTGCAATTTTGACGTATACAAATTTCAACCGTCTAGCTGAAATTGTTTTTAAGTTATCTTTGTCACAGACAGACAGATATTTTCCAAATATATATATTTTGAACTTGGGGGAGGTCTAAATCGTGAAGATTCGTCTGTACTCGAGGTCGAATTTTTTGACGATAATTATGCTTTTTCTTCACCACGTTTGAGTTGGCTACACTCAAACAGAAATTACTGGGATGCAATTTCTGAAAATATTTCTAACTAGTGAAAAAAAAATTCATAAGCGTAAGTTTTCGATCTCTGGAATAAATTTGTCTACCGTAAAAAATAGATCTAAATTTTGTTACTGATGTGAAAACTATTGTTATATACATTCTCACATACTACATAAATTTACCGTTCTAAAATATGCAAATTTCAATCTTTGAAAATTTTTCGGTTTTTAAATATTAGGTTACCGGGGGAACTATTAATATTACTACAGTTGTAGCAATATTACTAGTAATATTGCTACAGTAATGTCTTAAGGATTCAATCAGTACAAAAAAACTTTCAATTTAATTTCTACGAATGAAAATATATACATACAACATGCAAATATATGCATATAGATTGAATTTTTATTATAAAATTTAGGAATTCGGATCAAATGAATCGCATTTTCACAAACACCAAAGTTAGAGTTTATTCAAATTCAGAAATACAATCTTTTATAATAAAACCGCAGTATGTCGAACAAATAATCTTTGACAAACTTCACACCAGAGATTTGTTCTTTAGTATTCTTTCCTAAGACTGCATTTTTTTTCTATATTCTTTCCTAGGGCATATATCTCCTTCAATATTCTTTCTTAGGACATATCCCTTTTATATAATATCCTTGAACATTTTTCTTTTTCTTCTTCGTTCAACTGTATTTTCCTTCAATAGGATCTCCTAATATCCTCTCGGTTGTGAATTCCTACTTCTTGAGGCAGACTCGTATTTCGATATCAAATTCAGATGCAATTTAAAACCACAGCATCAAGCAATATTTTGCAATTTTTATATCCGTTTTGATATTATAAGCTATATTGATATTGGTATTTAAATTATTTGTTGTATGAAAGGAAAATCGGTTACTGTAGCAATGTTTAGGTGAACTTGAGACTTCTAGAAACTTAAACAAAGAGAAAAAAGAAATTATTACAGTTAGTTTACCAGCCATTAAAAACGCCAGAAAAATATTTCTGGCGTATTTAATGGTTGGAGTATATAAAAATATTTCTAGCAAACAAATGCTATTCACTGCATTCGTTTGCAATGAATAGCGATATAAATGTTTGTGGGAAATAAATGGAATCGTTTTGCTAGTCAGAAAACTGATTCGATCAGAACATTTTATTATAAAAGGAGCTTACTATAGAAAAGTTTCGAGAAAATTTAACTGTTAACTGAATATAAATCTGTGCTTCGAAATACTGGATCCTCATCGGAAGCAACTGGCTTGTAATGAACCAATAACACTTTGAAATTACAATTGTGGAAATCAAAACTGAGCAGATTACCTGTGGCGCTCATCTAGTAGCAAATCATATAGAGAATACTCATGTACTTTATCATAGAAATTTAATTCGATACATAACTGCTTACAGAAGAAGTAATTCACTTATCTTAGTAGGTAAAATGAGAGGGAGCTTTACTTCGGGACTTCGATGAGGTTCAATTTCATTTATAGATAGTCATTATAAATATGATACATTTATATAACTGAAAAGTCACAAATGTTCTATCGAAACTTCGAACCAGTTGCAAGTCATTGCATAGTCCGGATTTATGATTTATCCATTATTAAATCATATTCTTTTAAGCAACACATTCCAACAGGATCAACATTATTTGACAATGTGTTGGTATATCAATGAATGCTGTCCGATTAGATGCCACCATCTCCTTCATTTCCCATGTCACAAAAGTGATAATGTTATAAGTGATACTTGGTAAAAGTGATAATGTATAAGTGATACTTGGTAAAAGTGATAATGTATAAGTGATACTTGGTAAAAGTGATAATGTATAAGTGATACTTGGCAAAAGTGATAATGTATAAGTGATACTTGGCAAAAGTGATAATGTATACGTGATACTTGGCAAAAGTGATAATGTATAAGTGATATTTTGTAAAAGTTTAACGATGCTTGGTCACGAGTATTTAGCTGATGTTTTCTTTTTTGTCAATATCTACTTCAATTAATTATTAAGTCGAGAAAAAGAAATTCAGTCAGAAGTTTTAAAATAGGTAAAATAAAATATAAAATCTTCCTTTTTTTTAAAAAAAATATTTTTAATGAGGAAAACGATAGTTATTTATTCTATTAACTTGGGAGATGGCATTTGTGCAATCTTTCAAAATACTATGCTACGTCCTCATTCCTTATTATAATAGATTAAATGAAATATATTTTGTCTGGCATAACTGAAGAATATCGAAAACTAATCTCTGGGAAATTGTGATATTGGCGATTTAGTTGAGGCAAATGGTTTAGTAAGTCTTGCCAAGTCGAATCAATCTTGTTCAAAAGGAATACGTGACATCTTCTATTTGCCAAAATAACCCGTCAGTGCCTAGAAGTACCTGAGTTGTCTTTCCGGAAAACCTTCGTTAACATCTGTGCTTAGCAGGAAAGAAAACATGGAAAATTTCAATAGCAAACTAACTGCAGCGAAAATATATTGCTAAAATTTATTGCAGTCTTGAATCCACCAGCATTTGATTAACACTGAAAAAAGTATGCAACCTGAAGAGAAAGCTCGAAATGCTCTATTTTAGACTGATTGACTTTTCCATTTGTATTAAATTGAAGGTGTCATTTTGTATGGTTTTAACCTTTAGAGTAATTATTTGAACTATTGCTGAAATGTATACCTGCATTTGACTGGAAAAAAATTGAATCAACCAATAAACGGTCAAGAATAAATAAAAGGATTATCTTAAATTATTCGTATAGTTTTTGAGTGTATGCTGATACAATATCAATTTTTAGCATTCAGACCGTCCTTTTGTTAGAAAATTTACTGTATTGATTGATTGCCGTATTTTTTAGATTATGTCATATAAAAGTTTTCATATAAACTTTCAATATAAACTTTCCAATAAAAGAGTATTTTAAGAAATTATATCACATGACATCAATTCATGACGCATTTCATCAAAACATTACACTGTTCTGAACATCTACTCAGTTTTACGTCACTTCAGTTATTACTGTTGTATGTTACATGAATTTATTCCTTCATAATTCTGCATATTCCAGAATTTATTTCATTTTGCACCAGTTATTTCCTGAGCTTGAGTACAATATTGTGCATGAACAGAAAATAAGTAAAGAAAATGTCTGAGATTTTACCTGAAATTTCCATTTTTTTTTTTTTTTTTAACGATTGGATAGGTTTATTTAACATTTAATGAATTATATAGATTTATTAAATATTTGGTCTTTCGAATAAGTTGTCCTGAATAAAATTATTAACTATATTAATTAATTGCTGAAATCATCTAAAATATCTACTAGAACATTGTGAGAGCAGATACTTATACATGTAAATAGGCCATTTTTAAAATTTCAACTTTGCTTAAAAAATATACAGGTCTGATATGAAAAAAAAATTGTGTGTTTTTTTCACATCAGAATTGTATATTTTTTTATAGATTTTACTTATAATTACTGGTTTTGTATACGAATTACCTGAAATTTTTTTAAAAATTTATGACGACTAATTTTATTATCATGCATAGGTCTCTTGTATGCAATATTGTATATTTTAAGAGAAATATAATGATATTTACATGGATTTTTAAAAGTATTTTATAGAGTTCAAATTAAAATAAATGTTGTAATATTCGTAATATATAAGATTTATATAAAAATAATAAAAAATAAAATGTCAAAATTATATATATGAAATATTTGGTTCAAAAAGTTTTATTCTAATATAAAATTTTAATATAAAAAGTAATTCCATTGCCTACTGTAACTGTATTTTAAATTTTTAAAAAAATGAGTTGCACAAGAAAATTAAATATTTCTTAGTTTCTAAAAAAAATACTGTTCTATAAAAAAAAATCTTTAAAAACCTAAAAACATTATTTTTCTTTTAAGTTTTAAATAATTTTTAAAGAAAGATAAAGAAAAGCAAATTAAAAATTATAAGTAGCAATTTTTATAAAGTAAAATATATTACAAGTTTTTAAATACATATACTAATATAAAGCAATAAAAATAAGTTTCAGTGTAAAATTGAATTACTTTTTCTAAAAATATTAATTTCATTCAGAAGCCCTTACGTAATGCGAAAAATATTTCATTTTCCAAATCAATAATGAACATTTATAAAAAAATATTTAAAAAAAGGAATGAACATGGAATATGAATGTTATAAACTTCAAATAAAATTTAGATGTATCTGTTATTTTTTTTAAACAAAATGGCTCCTTGCAATAACATTATAGTTCTTAAATAGTTAATTTTTATTAATTAAATAGTTGTCATGAAAGTTTCATTAAAACGTTCATTAGGCTTATTAATACTTGTGAGAAAATTTTGAAGAAATTCTAATCAGGAATTTGAATTTTTATACCGTAGATTATGTTACAAGCTTTTAATTACTTACTCTAATAAAGTGATAAAAATAAAAGTTCCAGTGTAAAGTCGAATTACTTTTTCCAAAAGTATTAATTACTTTTGTTCAGAAACCCTTACGCGATAGAAAAATTTTCCATTCTTAAAATCAATAATAAAAATTATATAAAAATCCATTTTATTTCAAAATGGAAAGAATTTTCATAAAGAATTTTCCGCACACATGAGTTCTCAGTGTTTTCTTAAATGGAGATAAGAAAAATCAATGAACCGAAATTAAAAAGAAATATATTATTTTGAATATTAATTAGATAATTATCTTTTTGAAAAATTTACCTTTCAACTTAAAAGAAAATGTGAACATTTTCAAATATATTTGTATAGGTGTTCATTAAAACTCTCTTACTGATATATAAACTGTGAAAAATTTTAATTAATATCAAACTTTTATATTAATACTCAGGAATATAGTATGATATAACAAATAAACTTTTAATAAACAACAATAAATTTTTAATTAAAACTTTCTTTGAGAAGAAGAAATTGCGTATTCAAAGAAAATTATAATCATGTTATATTTGTGCCATAATTAAGTTTCTTCAGCAGACAAAAATGTTTCATTAAATTTTATGTTATCAAATATATGAACTTACAATTATTTTTAAAATATTTTATGCAAAACAGCTACAAAAATTAATCTAAATTAAAATCTGTATTCACCATCTTACGTCTCTGTATATTAGTAAATTCAAACCAAATAATACATTCTTATTAACAAAATCAAGACCACGGTTTGTTCCAAAAAACAAATGATTCGATTTGTGAGAACTCAAAAAAAATTTAGTCGAAACAGATAAACGATCTTTCATATGAACAATTGTTTAACTAAATTTAAAGATTGCAAGATATATCAAGTAAAGTAATATTTATTCACAATTCTATGCAAATTAGAAAATTAGATTTAACGATGTGGATGTAAGATTTAAAATTTTCTTGAGCCTTTAGATTAATATTAATGTATTTAGTTCCATTTAATTATCTAATTAATATATATATATATATATATATATATATATATATATATAATATATATATATATACACGTAGTAGAAATTCGGTTAATTATTTTAATTGGAGTGAAAATGAATAACATGAATTTTTGCATAACATTATTAAAATTTATTCTAATATACAATTAAGTTAGCATTGCATAATTTGTAAGAAATATTGAAAAAATGATATTGGAGTAGATTATAATTTATCGTAAAAAACGATTATGACCTGTAAATATTACGTTATTGGCAATGCCATAAAATAGACTGTCGTTGAATATTTTATTACCTGAAGTAATGGCAACGTCGTGATGTTTCGGAGTTCAGTGGTATGACAAAGTGGTCACAAACATCTCCACATCGCGATATGGAATAGAGATTATAATTTGTAAGTTTGAAGAAAAGATTAAAATCAATTGAAGCTATTTTAGGTGAGCGCATAAAGCTCTAACATCATGCAATTTGGTATAATATATTATACCAAATTTGGTGTAATTGTTATGATATAATTATTAATATTAAAATATTTTTATTAATGTGGAATAGAGAGAATTAATAGATTTACGTTGCACATGCCTTACTATGGGGGTTGATTTAATTAACTATTTTAATTAGCTATTTTTGAAAAAATCTATAAAATTTCACGCTTGTAGCTCATTGTAGCTATCTAAACCAAAACAGATATAATTTTTTTAAAAAAACTTGAATCCATCAGATTGGCAACAAAGTTAGAAATTCTGTCTTTCGAAGGACGGAAAATTAACAAAAATGTCGCCGATTGCAGCCCTAGGTCTTTTCCTAGAGCTGGGCACAGCAGAATCAAACGCTAGCAGTTGAAGTATATAAGCCAAAAAAAAAAAAAAAAAAACTGCAGTTCAATTATGATTTATGTGTCAGATTTAAGTAAAAACATTTATTCTTATAAAAAAAATTATAATGTAGTATGAAATAATTTATACTCTATGTATAAAACATTTCCATTTTAAAAGCTGAAAGTGTTTTCAGATAATAGATAGTTATAACTTCTTCAGCTTAGAAACATTTAATTGCTACATAAAAAAAATGATACTGCAAAACTCTTAATTTGCCAACACCTTCATTATTATATGGCTTTTTTGATTTCAAAATATTGATACTTGTTTATTTAAATTAAATTATTAATACTGGAAAATATCATGAACTGATATCAAATTAATTATTAAACCTTTTTTTTATTTTGAAATTTATTTATCTAGTTCGCTGAATTTGCATTTATTATATTCATAAATTCTCAGACGGATAAATGAATATTTAAAATTCTTACCAATGGATTTCATCCTAAATTTGTCCGAAATATATAATTTTAGAATAAAAACAATTGTGCAAGCTAATATTGTCCCAAATTTTGCTTCTTGAATTTCTTTATTAATGCAGTTATGTGCACTTAGATATAATTCTTAAAAACAATGTAGAGCTTCTAACTAGAAACATCGTAGCAGGATCATTTTATTTTCACTTACTTTCCTTGTTGGCATTGCGTCAACTATTGCATTATGTGCTTAATTTTTTTTTATTTAAAATTATTGACAAAAAAAGTTGTAAATATGTCAGTCTTAATTTCTTTCTTTTTGATTTAGTAAAATAAAAACACTGGAATTCATTTAACTTCTTTGTATATACTTAATTTTATAATAAAATAAAAGTTTTGAATGATCTTACAAGCATCGTATGTCACGAAAAAATGTTTAACGTTCGATTTCTTTCAGTTTTTTCCCATCAATCTGTTGTTTTCTTGCAAAACAAACATCTGAGAACTAAAACATTTGGCTGTACTAATACGATCTAATGCTTTTTTACTATACGCACGCGACTTGAATGAAAGCATTTCATTGTAAAATATGAACGCAATATTTTATGCGCTTTTGTTAATCAAGCCGCATCCTGCCCATTCGTTGATGTGTATTTGTTTGTAAACATGCATTGAAACGACATTTTGAAATTTGTGTAAGTATATAGTGACAAAAAATAATGGTCACATGGAGGACTAGGCATGGAACATAATAAACATCTGTTCGTTTTGAAGACCTGACTAAAATGCTTAGAAACAAAAAATGAAACCTAAAAATTAAACGAATAGATAGTATCTTGTATTTTTCTAAAAAACAAAAACATCTCGATGATTTAGTTATAATTTCAAAATACATGCTTTATCTTTTGATTGTTGTTATATTAAGTTTAGTACAGATCTAAATCGCTATGCTAATTGATTTATTTGAATAGTATCCTAGATTGGACCTGTATTGCAACTCTGTTTACACTGATCATCTGCATATGAAGTAAATTAAGCAATTTATGTTGCAAAACTATTACTGACGTTGGTTTAATAATTTTCGTGAGAAAATCGTACATGATAGCTGCTAGTGAATTTATGATACATGCTTAGATAGCATCGATTAAATATTTAAACAAAGTAATAATTGTCTTTGCGATGTTTTGACATAGTGAAATGCTTTGTTTAATCAGAGAAAAATATTGCATGGCTAGATTACATTAATATTAAGTGATATATTTAGATGTTTACATTTTGAAAACAATAAAAGATTAACTCAAGTACTCGAATTATAATAACCTACAAATATTTATAGTAATTAACAAATTAAAATTGGAAACCAGCTAAATTGAAAAACATAGTTGATATAAGAAATATTATATTTTAGTTCAAAAACAGCAAACCTAAGTTTACTTAGTTTTGTAAGGATGTAGAAATACTTGGGATATGAATTGCATATTGTTTTTAGAATGTTTATATTTAAAGATTTTGGTAAAATATTAGGAATTCAATTTCCTTAATTTAACCGATAATACAATTTTCCTTTGCAACTTCCTTTGATTTAAAGTTTATTAAAGTAATTACATTAATTCGAAAATGTGTAAATTTCTTCTAAACTTTTCTTTAAAAAACATACTTCTCTGTCACTATGTATTAAATAATACATAATATAGAAACACGTGACCCAATTTGATTAAACAGTTTTTTTTTTATTGGACAGACCGATTAATCGAATTGATTGGGCTGAAACTTTCATACGTTATTTTATTTTCATACTTCATTATTTTAAAATGTAAGTATGAAATATTAATAAAACATATTTTGTAGCTAAATATTCAAAAAAAAATCATACTTCTGTAAATTTTTTCTCTTACTAATGTGTATGAAAATATATTTAATTTGTGAAATAATTCAGCCAATACATATATATTTTCATGAAATATTGATTCTTATAGAAAAGAATTTTCTATTTCAGTTTTAATTTTTTTTTCTTCAATACTATAGTGTAATGTTAGAAAGGGACAATATGCTGCATTGAAATTTCCGATAATTTATTTCAAGTGTTTTGAAATCAGACAGCTTAGGTTTTATTATTATTATTTTTTTTTAAATGTCGCAGTGACTTGGTCGGTTATTCTTAGCTTCAGTGTCATAGAAGTTTAGTTTCGAAATTTGATATCTGTGATTTGTGGTCGTCTTGGTTTATGTCCAATCCGGATGCGATCAAATATCTTTGTTTTTTTATGATATATATTCGAGAAAAACGAATATGCTGAAATAACATCCTTATAATCTGATCAATCTTTAAAATAGCAGGATTCATAAGAAAATAACTTCTATTTTTGTTACAAGTTTTGCTATCGCTGTAATGAAATCGAACTCATTTTTTCATAATAACAGAAGTCCTCCCACTGGTGTAGTATGGAAGTTTCGTGAGGGGATGCCAGCTCAGGTGTCGTCCTCGTCATCCGACCATGGTTCAAAATTGCGAGGTCCGTCCCAAAATAGTCTTAGTGCTGCTTTAAAATGAGACAATATAACTAAAAAAATAAACTAAACCTAATTAAAAACATTAAAATTTTGATTTTTTTTAAAAATTAGAATCATTTAAAGAAAATAAGTGAGCAATACGCAATTCCAACTCTAAAATAAACTATATTTAAACCCTTTGCTTGTTATCCGCACGTTTGCATGACGAATCAGGAAGCCGAAGTAGATACACAGAAAACAATGGTATTTTAAAAGAGAGAGGCATAAGTTATTAATGTCTCTAGTATCAATACTAGAATATATAATCTTTATGTGTACAATAAAAAATAGACATGAGGTTATTAAAATATGACACATTTCATGTATGTTACAGCATGATATTTTAATTACAGTTTTATGGGATTTATTAACATTAAAGTTATCTATAAGAGATTTGATCGAAAATACACGTCAAGTACACACTGAAAATAATCAACATTTACCTGTTGAACCAGCTGGTAAATATTGATTAATTTTAAAATATATAAAGTCGTTTAACGTATTTACGCAAGTAAATATTCATATTTTTTGCCATTAAATGTGTATATAATAGGTACTGTAAAAGTTACTAAAATTAAAATCTGATTGAAATCTTTATATGAACTTTTTAGTACAATACATTTCCCTCAATACTTTAAAATAAGATTTAATATATGAAACTGATTATGGGTTTATCCTGGTAGTTAAAAACACATTTCAATACACCCTAATAATTGCAAAAATAAACATTCTTTTATTAAATTTATTATCACTTTTCCTTATGTACGGGAAATCCTACCTTATCTGTGGTTGTTACAAAAATGATTTTAAAAACCATGAACTAAAAAAATCCGAATGATTGACTTTTTTTTAGTAAAAATAAAGGTGTATATGTTTACACATGCAAGTAGAGAAATTTTTGTGTAATAAATCATATTCGTAAACGTGGGCATTCTAGTTTAAATAAAACAGGTTTAAAAGAATTTCATGTCGATTCGTATCCTTTTCCGAACATTTTGCAAATTATACTTCTTTTATACAATTCCAATCCAATCCATGAGAATTTGGAAGTTTAGAGAAAATATAGAAAATATCTTTCGACTAGGCGACCCTTTTAACGATAACGAATATTCATAAGATAGTCCTTCTGCTTTCAGACTTTTATTCATATTCAAAATAATGATCCAAATTTACGTCAGTGATTTCACATTTCAATATGAAATGTTGATCTTAAGGATGTATTTTTGTTAACCTGTCCGTGTTTCTAACAACTTGTACTCAATTCAATTTTTGACAGATGAAATGTTTAGATTTCACAAAAATATAAATGTCACTTAAATAAAAATTGGAAATAACGTATATTAAAACAACATTTATTTAATGCTTTTTTTCCCAACTTCAATTTTGCAATTAATAGTAAACGTATACAAATTTAATATGCTTTTGATGATTTAAATGAAAACGAAGGTACTAAAATAATTTTATAGAAATGCAAAAACCAATTTTTATTTAACTAATATAAGAAAAATATCTTGCTCATAAAAATTTCATTAATTATATAATTTATTAAGTATTTATTGTGAAAGGTAATAAATATTTTTTTAAAAAATAAATAATGGGTAGAATTTTATTAACAACGTCAAGAAGGCCATGAAAAGAAAGTTCCAATTTCTTAAAAATTGAGAATCAGTCCCTTAAAGAAGTAACCATTAACAATGATCCTTTTAATATTGCTATAAAATAAGATTGAAAGTGATATTTAAATTACTATAAATATATCGCGGTATGTTCATTTTAAATAACGTATTTGATCATGTTTATATTCTAACATCAACTCCACAGAATTTGCTAAGATGATCAGATTTAATAATCATTATCAATATTCCTTACATCCATAATCATAATAAGAAAAATCACAATCGCATTACCACAACACACTTTCAGAAGCTACTCAATGAAGTTTTTGTCCAATTTCCATTCTACCAATCCCAACAAGCAACTTCAAAATTGATATACTTTTATCATTACCTTTCTATATTTTAGCAATAATTCATTCTATTAGAATTAGCTAAAATGATCAGTTTTAATAATCATTATCAATATCTCTTGCATCCATAATCATAACCTAAAATAATGACAATCACCTCACCAAAGCACACTTCGAGAAGCTACTCAATGAAGTTTTTATCCAATTTCCATTCTACCAATCCCAACAAGCCACTGCAAAATTGATATGCTTTTATCATTAGCTTTTCTTGACGTAATTTAGTGCTTGAGTCATAAAGGCCATTTCTCGTAATTGCTCCACCCACGGACAGCGGCGTCAATACACTTAGTTATCAAAGGTGGGCGGTCACCAATTAATTCTTAAATACCCCCGAGATTGGGAGAGAGACGAAGCCAAATGAGGTCGTCATCAACTTGATCGTCCGAAACATCCCCAGATTGGATCTTCATTTAGTTAGATTCTTGGACGATATTTCCTCCCAAAACCTCGGGCAAACGGAGAGGAAGGAATCATTTCGTTCCGTTTAGCCACTCAAAAGACCGGAATCTAATCGTTAATTGGAAAGATTCTTTTCCTCCACTTGCAGTGCGGAATCTCATTTCCCGTAGCCGGCGACCGAAGCAGAAGCATTATAACTTAATTACGAGGTTATTATGAATGGGCACACAACGGCTACCGGGGAACTAGACTTGGCGACTCCGACAGACACGAATGCCAGCAGGAAGCACGCTGGTGGGCTTCTCTGTAAAAGGATGGGGGAGTAATTTGGAATTCTGTAAAATCCTCAACCCCAGCAAGCATTCTTTACATTTCGTCCTAATTTGGAACATCCGTGTTGAATTTCACATACCTGGACCTGGTATCATTCATTATTTGTGTTCTTAATCTAGGAATTTGTGGCGACTCAAGACAAAGAGATGATCATTTTTTCAACCCTCCGACTGCTTAATTTTTTTTCAAGATCATTATTTAGATGCGATGTTTGCAAATAAGTTCAAATATTTTTCAAGCAAATTGAACAGATACTATGTTAACCCTTTAAGGGGCCATTTTTTTCTAGTCATATTATGTTAAAATATTTTTAGGCTTGAAATTAGAATAAGAAAAGGGATTCGTTCAGCTTATTAGATAAATTTAATTCGATTAATTAATAATTAAGTAACAAATCAAGACACACCATTTTATGTAATATAAAGAACTGAAGCATCTAAGTTTCTGTCTTTCTAAAAAAATTTGTCAGAACTTATGACAACCTACATAATTTCATACAAAGATTGATAAATTTGGTGAGAAGCATACTTCCCATGGCCCTAGAAAGGGTTAAGTGATAATTATATAATATAATAAAAATCTGTAATCATAAAAATAAACACTCTAAACTGCGAAAAACGCGGGATGTATTAGAAAATGGACTGATTGCAAACCCGCTGAAATTGCGGGTTAAGCAGCTGGAGGCTTAATAAATACATTTCAAAAATAATATAATACAATCACAAGGACTTAAATCAATTTTTTTAATCCAAAAGAGAGAATCTTAACAATAAGAATATTCCGGTCTTTTGAGTGGCTGTATTTTTTTAAACAATATGTATTTACAATAAATGTTTGTAGTTTCTGCTAGTTCAATGTGAACTAATATTACTAGAATCTTGCATTTTGCATAACAATGCTTACATTTTATATCTCTTTTATGCATTCACAATAACTTGATATTTGTAGATGTTTTGGCTAATTTAATGTGGACTAATAACGCTACTAGAATCTAATTCTTTACATAAAGATGCTTACAAATTTGTATCTTTTATAGTAAATATTTGATATATATTTGCATTTACAGTAAATATTTGATATATATTTGCATTTACAGTAAATATTTGTTATATATATTTGCATTTACAGTAAATATTTGATATATATTTGCATTTACAGTAAATATTTGATATATATTTGCATTTACAGTAAATATTTGTTATATATATTTGCATTTACAGTAAACATTTGATATATATTTGCATTTACAGTAAATATTTGATATATATTTGCATTTACAGTAAATATTTGTTATATATATTTGCATTTACAGTAAATATTTGATATATATTTGCATTTACAGTAAATATTTGATATATATTTGCATTTACAGTAAATATTTGATATCTGTAGTTTCGCATTATCCAATGTTAATAATAATATTGGGATCTTTCTCTTTACATAGCAAAGTTTACAAATTTTTCTCTTTTATGCATTCACAATAAAATGTTTGATATTTGTAGTGGTTTCGGCTCCTTTAATGTGGACAAACAATATTACTAGAATGCACTTTACATAACAGAATTTACAATATTTTATCTCTTTTATTTATCTATTTAAGCCTTTAAACGGCTTGAAACTTGGCCATAAAACATTTCTAATGGTAAATATATTGTTTAAATGATGTAATTTCTTAAAATATCCAACAAAACTTCAGGGCTTCACTATTTTTATATCTTCTACTATTTAGATGCGTAATTGCAAAGTTAATTTGTTGCATGTTAGTTGGTATACACCGATTCAATATACATCGAGTGAATAATAATTGCGCCAGCACCAAAGAACATGTAAGTAAGTTTATCGTCATAGAATGTGTCCATAACAATTTATAAGGTACGATTGCTCGGAATCGACGTGTTTTCATTGGCTCTTATGAGAGCTCTACTGTTACAAATGTTCTACATGGGTATTGCATGCTTGTCTTCATACACAGATGTATATATAATAATTAAATTAAATTAGCATAAATTTCTAAGAATTAAATTATTAACTAATTGAAAAATTTCAAAAACATGTAAATATATTATACACACCTTACTTATTTAATATATGCATCCCCCCCTAAACAGAACTTTACTGCAATCTTTCACGATTTCTCAAGTAAATATTTTACATTTCGTATGCAGTAAGAATCGCATTAATTAAATTACTTTCCATTTCTTTATGCAGTGATAATGATATAACAGATGCTAGAACAGAGTTAATAATTATATAATCATATATCTCATGAATTAAACTGAATTCAAATATATTTAGCAAAACGAACAAAGGAATTCATATAGACAAAATGATTTATTCAAATTAATATGATAATGGTATTTGCAATTGTGATTAGCTCTCTTTATTAATAATTCATTTTGGCTTCATTAATTAACTATGTTTACAATTTTGTACAATAAAATTCAAGAAATAGCAATTCAATTAAAGAAATGAATAAAAGTGAAGAAACCAGAAAAAAAATGAATTATCAGATTAATAAAAATATCATTATTATTATTCATTGAATCAAAATTTTATTATTTCATATATTTTTATTTAGTGAAAATGTGCAATTTGTTTACCGTCCCAAAATTTATCAATTGAATGAAATTATTTTTAAGATTTTACTTCTGTTTTTGTTTTTCAACAATATTTTAGTAGATAAATCCTTGGAATTTATTAAGAAAATATTTAAAATGATAAAATTCTATAAATCGAATAATAACCATTATATGTACATTTCTATAACTGGAAAATAAAATTAAAATTATTTTTGAATTGTTGACGTATTTATTTATTAATTAATTAAAAAAGGTTGTTAATTTAAATTAGATCTATCTTAATAGCATTTTTACCAGAGGGTATTTTAGTTTCAATATATATATATATATGTATATTATATATATATATATATATATATATATATATATATATATATATAATATGTGTGTGATGAATCATTATTATAGTTTTAATAGAATTTGATTGTTTTGTTATCCATTTATATTTGATGTTTTGTATTCTTTCCATTAAATTCTTCGTTGCGCCGATTTTATTTATAAGTAAAAAAGGATTTAATAAAATACCAATAAATATTTTGCTAAAATTTATTCCCATTTCCTTTGGCATTATTCAAAAAAGAATATTGAGGCAGTGGCATTCTAAAACACTCGTTTTGAATTTTATTAAATCAAAAATATTTTTAAGAAATAATAACAATACATTTATTGATATACTAGACTTCTCTTTTATAAAATTGGTCTACTACGGTTTTCTATTTGTCAATAGTTCAGTAAATCAAGAAAAAGTTAATCTTCCAAATAATTCTTGAACTTTATTTTCTGAAATATATAAAAAAATAGTTTCTGTGAAATATTATATCTGAAATACTTTTTTTTCTTAGATAAAACTTAGTTATGATTTTCAAAATAGAAAGGAATTTTCTTGAAAATACTGAAAGAAATTCAAAACACGAACTTCTCCATTTAATTTTAAACAATCAATTCCGAGAATACAAACTCCATGGATCGCATATCCCCAAACGATTTCTACATAAGCATTTCTTTTTAAGAAATACAAGTGCTTTGTTCAAAAAGTCTACTCGAAGTTTTGTTAGGGGAAGTCCATAGGGATGCAACAGAATAAATAATATAGGTGGACGAACTAAATCTAAACAAGTATTCATTTTTATATTCGATTCTATCAACTACTTATAAAAAAAAAGGAAAATATTTGACTTTTATCTATTTTTATCGAAGAAGTGAGTTGACATTTCTGATTTTTTTCTCGTATTATTCCAATTGTATTCTTAACCCCTTTGTTTGATCTTGTGTTCTTTAAGCAAAAGCCGATTCCCTATTGAAATGAAGTCTTCCTGAATTGTCCAGTGCTTGCGTAAGAGTGGTTGTTGTTCTTGTATTTTTCTTTGGAAGTAATCCGTTTTCTGAGTGCGTTAGTAAAGAGATTTTTCGTGGATATAAGCACAAACTATTGATTTTTCCGATGAGTTCCATTTTTGGAAATTTATAAGTAAATAAATAAAAGAATCTCAACTGTTTTCGTCATGATGGCAGCCATTGTGAGGTAAAAACAATTGATTTTGAAATATTTATAAGCTTTTGATATAAATATTATATTATGGTTTCCATAAATATTATATTAGGGTTCGGTTGTCGAAGGATATATAATAAATTTCGCTAGACGAGGTTTACGAAAAAATATTTATCATTCCTTGATATAGTTTTATTCATGTTTTTTATTTAGCACTTTCGCTGTCATAATTAATGCCTGGTATTCGGCCCTCTATCTAATAATATGCTTATTGCTCTGCTCTGTTTTAACTGTCGTAATTGGTATGAATCACTGGTGATTCATGTGCAGAGTAAAGTGTTAAAACAAGGAGATATAAACTAAACATAGACTTTTTCTACTCAGATCAAATTCTACATTGACTAAAAACTTCTGCTATCAATTTAATGTGAGTGATACAGCAGTCAACTTATTACCTCATTCTAAGTGTACAAAATCATATTTTACAAATAGTTTATCACTTCTGTTAAAATTTTAAACTTTGTTACTGAAATATTTGTTAATATTTTAAGGGAGATACTTTATGTTAGGAGAAAAAGGACATTTATATGTTTATACATAAAAATACTATTAAACAACCCACAAAAGAAATACCACTTCTTCTATAGTGTCTGATGTAAGTAGAATAACCATCATCATTCCAATAGAATACATGGAATACATTCTAATGGAATACATGGTTGAGTCTTAAATATACAACCAAAGAGTCTTATAAAAACATCAAAATACAACCTCTCTATTAGGAAGTAGGTCATAGAAAAAAATGATATAATGTAAAAATGTTTAGAATCCAATGAATTATGAAAATCATTCTAATTCTGAAGTATGATTGATTTATTGTTCCTAAGTCATTTTTACCACAGGAATAGTGATATATTATGTATATATTATTCTTTTTTATTGGATTCTTACAGAATACAATTTTTTGTGTGAGATTTGTAAATATCGTATAAGAAATTACTTACATGGAAAGTATGTACTCATTGGCACAGAAATGTAGAGAATAAATCACAATGAAGAGAAATGAAAGCAACCATATAAAAACAACAAATGATTAACCCTTTAATTATTAACGGTACTTATATGTAGCATTTAAATTTGGCCTATATCGTCGTAATATGATTTTTTCTGAAAAAGAACGTGAAGAATGTAACCGAGATAGATAGTAATTAATATAAACTAAAAGAAGAAATAAAAATATTTAATTATTAATTAAATTAATATATTTCGATCAATTAAAAAATTCTAGGATTCCCTGGATTATTCTGCAAAGAAACTTAACTACTGGCGCAAAAATAAAGTTGTAAAACTTGGTTAATAATGGTTAAATAATTCGTTAAATAAAGAGTTAAAACATATTATTGAAAAGAAAGAGGGAAAAGATAATAGAAAACTAAAACAAAACATTTATCCCTTTGCGGTCGATGATGCCGCAGTCCCAGCAGTCTCATATTGCCTCAGAAGTCAACATATCAGAAATTTAACTATCAGAAAATCAAAATTCAAAAAAATAACAGTGAATTTCCGAAGCATCTTTAAAATGTTTATTTCTAAAATTTTGAACACAAATCTAATGGTATTATGATTATTACGTCCACATAAAAACATCGCTACTTAGGCAGAGAGTTCGCAAAGGATTAAACAGTTGTTGCAAAACATCAAAATTAAGCTGAATATAAAGCTGGCGCGTGGCTAAAAAATTAATTTTAAATGAATTCCCATCTCTTAAGTATCATGATAAATTTACTTACTCTTTGACATGCATTCATGTGTCTATAGATTTAAAACACCAAACAACTTTAATTTTAAATAAAATTACTATTAATACAAAAAATATTTTTTTATATTGATTACAAATGAAAAAGAACTAAAATTTCAACATAATTATCTATCTATCATAAAGAAAAAGAGAAAATAAAATACTTCTATAATTTGAGAAAGGATAATGAAAGAAATAGGCTTTTATTCCTGATTTAATTAAATCAAAGCAATATTAAGTTTGCAAAGAAAAAGAACAACGATGCGAAAACAGCGCATTGGTAATCACTAATCTTCAGCGGTTTTTGAAAAAATAAAATTTATTCAAGGGTGAAATCCGAACCCATTAATCATTATTTTGCTTTTCAAAAGCAATATTTTTGACTTTCATGGGTTTTTGACAAGAAAAATACAATTAATTTAAAAGCGAAAATTCATAATGAAGGAAGGCTTTGATATTGCATTATATATTCAAAAGGTTTAAAATGTGATAAGTTTTTGCTTGAGTGGTTTAATGTGTGAAGCTTGATTTTTTTTCCCCTTAAAAAATTATGTTTTAAACCCGAATGAGGTTATATGTAATTAAGATTAAATTAAATAAAATAGTTAAACTTTAGAATGATACCTAAAAAAAATTAGACAATTTTTAATGAATTGAATGCATAATTAAAATATCACACTTATGGCTGCAGAATTCTGAGCAGAAGATTTACTTAAGAATGCTATTACAATGGAATCAATAACCAAAAGAATTAAAATGTGGCAAAAGATGCTTCTAAAGGTCTTCAAACATTAAGCAGTGCAGTTCATAAAAATAATTGTAAATTTTGTCCATATTTACAATGTCAAAAATACTCTAAATGAAACAAAGAATTCTATGTTACATTGTTTAAAACAATAAAAATTATGACTATACATATTTTCGGAATTCTATTAATCAGATTTCGTAAAATGCTCTTGTCATATTAATATTTTCAACTAGTCTCTTTCGGCGACCAGCTGATTTGCCGAGAATGTTGGTTACATTTGATTTCAGATAAATCATTTAGATATAACTTCATGTTTATGATGCCTCCAAAATGTTTGACATTAAATCCGCATTATTTTGGCTGTGATTTACTTCTGTTTATTGGCTACATGGCCCTTTCTAATGCAAACAAACACCATAGAACTCTTAAGAATTGCAAATATGTTCAACTATATTCTAAACTAAACCTGTAACTTTACCTTTTTATTTGTTACTAATAAATTTCGCCGGGAATTTTGATTCAATTCTGTTTCAATCATTTAGATCGCTTTCATCCATGATTCGCTGAAATTATCAGATACTAAATAAGTGTTATTTGTTTTTCATGTGTTATGTTCATTACATAAATGGATCTTCCTAATAGGAACAACTTTCATGGCATCATAAAGCTATTAAAAACGTCTATGTGTAGTTAAACCTCTAATAAATTTCACGATATTATAATTTGATTTTTTTTTCTTTCGTCTTATAAACTATACAGATTTTAAACTGCTTTCTGCTTCTTTAGATTTCGAAAACAACAGAAAAGAACGCAAAGCATTGATGAAACGTGAAAAAACAATTTGAATTTCAAGGCAGTAATGCAATCTATTGTTGGAAATTAGCTAAAAAAATATTTAAAAATAACCAGTATTCAACAAAAATGTGTGCGGCTATTTAAATGTTATCATAGTTTTTTTTATAAATTTAAAAATGACTTCATAATTCTCTTTTGCAATAATATCATTAGAAATATCGCGGAGAAAAGACAAATTTCAGCTTGATTTTTAATTAAATAAAATTCTATTTAAATTAAAAAAAAAAAATTGCTCAGAGATGCATATTTTTCCTTCTCTCCAAACTATTCATGATCAAGATTTGGTAGCTGTAAGTCATGTACTCTGACCTGCAGAGCGCCAACACACACACACACACACACACACACACACACACACACACACACACACACGGAAGTTTCTTATAAAAGGAAAAGAAATATAAAAAATAATTTGACATCTTTCTTCAATTTATTATTTAAAACAAAAATACTTGAAAAATCGGGAAGAAATAGTTCCTATTTATTCTAATGAGATATCTAATAAGTATATTAAAAGCATTTCTATATACATTTACATCTAATTTGAAGAGGAAACTGCTTCAATATTTCAACGCAATTTTATATATTTTTTAGTTTTCTGAAAAAATATAAAGAATACCTTTTTTTACGTTAATCCATATGCACTATACATTATCTAAGGTACAGGATATCACAATATGATACCGTAGAAACGGTATTTTGATACAAAGACTGGAGAGATAATAATGCGTTTAGAAAATGAGATGCATGTATCATCCAGTTACTTATTTTTACTGCGTCATTTTTGTATTTCGTGCAGGTATTTCTGTCTGAGAAATCATTCCGTAGACTGAATTGGATTCATATTTCTGATCCTAAATGAGAAGCCAATCTTTCTTTTACTATAGCCGATGATTCTGATATTGCCGTAAAATAAACAAAAGAAATGAGTTATAGCCCTTCAGAGTTATTTACTTCAAAAGGTATTTTCCAGATTTAACTTATTCATTTTATCTTTTCCTTTAAAGATCTTTCTTTTAAAAGGATTTTATTTTACTTCAGTTTCATTATATTAGAAGTATAAGTAAAATAAGTACTGCATTGGTTACAAAAATTCGACTTTGAGATTCTGATGAATTTTCAGACTTTATATATCTCTAAACATAAAAAAAAAATATTTTGGAGTTACGTATTTCTGCTAATATGTTTGCTACAAATCAAAATTGTAGCAAATGAGATAGAAAAAAAAATCAATATAAGATCTATATAGTAGAACTAGCTGTCAAAACTAGTACAAAATTAATAATGAAGGAAATATTCTCTAATAATAATAAAAATAAATGTGCGTGTGTTGGGGCACTGCAGACCTCGACAATCGGCTACGACATTTTTGTGTATGTTTGTAATATATATATATATCATAAAAGATGAGAATGTACTCCCCGAAGCGAGTTTATAGGAGTATTAATTAGAATTTTAATTAAAATTTAAGCTAAGTTTCGACGAAATTCCATGTCAGTATCCAAAAATGCAATTCTTCAGAAATGTATTTTTCACCGTTTGAAAATTTATATATATATATATATATATATATATATATATATATATATATATATATATATATAATATTGTTTTAAATAAGGGCAGATTTATTCACAATATTATGAATCTACGCATAATGCCTAATCAGTATTATTACTTCCAGTAGTATTGCCGCATAGAAGTTGAATGGCTATTTTTTCATATACATTTTTAGCTATTACATGTTACCATACCCATAGTGAAGAAATTAAATATAAAATCATCTGTAAATTATAGCATTTCTAGTAAAATATAATTTGAAAATAATTAAGAAATAAAAATATAATCATGTAATATTCAAATGCACATAACTGATTATGCTTTTCTTATTACCTTTCTTGAAACTTTTCCTATCATTCTGTTATCGTGTTCAATTTTAATAGTTTGTAACATTAAAAGAATTAATATTTCAACAAAGGAAAGGACTTGTCCAACCTTGTGTAAAAAAGTTAATTTTTATTCTTAAGAACGGATTTTTAGTGATGATAGTTAAATTATGGTTGCATAATATAAAGGCTAAATCTTTTTTATCCTATATTACATACATCTTTACGTAGTCAATGTATGCTGCATATTCAGAAAAATGTTGAGTTTTGTTTTATTCGTAGAGTCAAAATAAAATTTTAAAAGAGGATTAAAAACAATTCAGTGATATATTAACTACTAATGCTTTTCATTGAAATTATTTTTCTGAATGAAAAATTATTATTTTTTATTTTCATGAAAAAATTAAATAATGACGATTAATAGGGCAGAACCAAGGAATATTTAAAATGAATTGAAATATAATTTCATCCTCTATACGTTTTTGTCTATACGTATTTCAACTAAAACGGTCTTTGTGTTTGAAGCAAATAACCGTGGTAACAGTGGGAATGACGTTAACAGTTAAATATTAAGAGCATATTTATTATTATAGCAATTAGTATTACTATAGTAATTAGTCTCTTTCGATAAATACACCCAATTCAAAATACTTTTCTAATTGAGTGCTTTCATCAAAATAATATATCAATATCAATGTGGCCCTTCTTAATTCACAAATAATGTGTTTTAATTAAAAAATATTCTCTACAAGTGCAAAAGGTTTATAAATAATAATTTTTTACAACACTTTAAAAGGTAAATAAGGTTAAACATATACCTAAAATTCTCAGATTAATAAAATAATAATCTAGAGAAAATAATTATCAGTATATTTGTCAGTAAGATAATGGCTTATTTCTATCAAAAGAAAGGTTGTTTATTTCTTCATAAACAGAAATAGCTGAATTTTGTAAAATTGTTGTATATTAAAAGGCTGTTAAAATACTTTTAATTGAAATTATACTTCATTATTTATTTTAATAAATGTCTGAAATGTTTATAGAAAGGTTTTAATTTCGAAATATTGATTCTTGTTTTGAGTTATGTTCATAAAAAATATACATAATTTCGCATGTGTTATTTTATTCTAGGAAGTTTATATTATTTTCTCGTCATAATATTTTCGTGGTGATTTATAATTCTCATTCTTTACTTGTATCCAAGAAAGTAATAATAATAATGAGTTAAGTGACTTATATATAAGTTCTACTACTCATGATTTTTGTACAAAGATTTTTTTTAATCTTATTCAAAATGTTCTCTACCCACGACGATAAACAAGTGCATTTGTTTGGTTAAAAATATTAATGCTGTTGATCAAGTTGATCCTTAAATATTGATTAAATCGGAATTGTTCGTCACCGACCGAAGAAAGATTTTTATTTGCATGTCCTTAAATATATTTAAGGATATTTTGATACAACACTGCAGTTTTGAACATAATGTGATAAGAAAACAGTGAAAGGTTTGGACACTGGAACTTTTTAAACACGGCAGACGTATAAGTAATTGATTTTGTACTGCATAATATGTAATCACCTGCAATTTTGACTCACTTTCACAATATGTTGTACTCTTTTAAAGTTCATTTGGTACATGAGTCAAGGATTACTTTTTTAAGATATGGAATCTAATTATAGTGATATTTCAGAAACAATATAATTGCAATAAACAAAAATGCGCTGTATAAAAGTTTCGATAGAAAATTACATTTTTACAAAATAATTAAAAAAACAGACCATGGCGCCTAAGCACATGTGTGTGAAGGCATCAGAAATAATTTATTTTGAATCCGAGTGCATAAAAAATAAGGGCAGTTGCATCCGATCTAAATGGATTCGTATGAGTCCATTTGCCTTCTTGTTTGGCCACTTTCTGTCCAAGAGTATGGCAGAGTTCCTCTATTGTAATGTCATTAAGGAAAATGTATGGACTTCTATCTTCCGGGAATCAGCTATCTGAATCTGCGGTTAATTTGTTAAGGTCAGACGCAAATCCTTCCTCCATTCTTGTTCCCTTTAAATGCCTCGATTATCCCCGCCAGTCTTGTACTAAGCCATTAAACACGCCTGCAAAGTTTAATCACTCAATTGTTTTGTTCAATTATAATGGCACTTTTAGATGGAATCTCTTTTGCAAGTAGTTTGCTTATAGGAATCGATAACAGAATTCGTTAAATTACATGAGATTCTAATTTCAGGGAAATAATTTAGTCAATAAGGTTTTTAATCTAATTCAGAAAATATGTAATTATTTATTAATGTTAAATAATTTACAGATGTTCATAAATGTGAATTGAATAAACCTTTTGGGTACATTTGACTTACCAGAACGTTTTGTATTTTTTTGAATTTGTTTCAATTTTTTTAAAATTCTAATTATTTTAAGTTATCTCAATATCATCATTTATTATTATATATTCTGAATAATGAGAAATAAATGAATTCTTAAGAAAATGTAGTACCATCATATGTTCAGAAAATTAAATGCGCTTCAAATACAAAATTCGTTTAAAATAAGTATGTAGTCGAAGGGTTAAGTTTATAGTGTGAAAATTTATAATGAGCTTTTATTAATTTACCAGAAGCAGAAAGCTTCAGAAAAAAATATAAGAAATTATTTATTTAGTTTTATTTCATATAAATTGTTTCAATTTAAAAAAAAAAAACATTTTTTATTTTGTAATCAAGTACTTATTTTTGACGTTCGATATACTTTATTAAGCTTAAGAAACAACACCCAAGAAGTAGTTAATCACGCATGAGCTGAACCCCATTCCCAACCTGAATGCTTAAATATCTTTCTCAAAAGCATATAAAAAGCAAAAACATCTCACATTTAATTTAATTTAAATGTAATCGATTCCTGGTGAGCAAGATACAGTCGAATACAGCTAATTTTAAACTTAAATAAACTGTCTAACTTCACTTTAATTTTATTTTTAATAAAATTAAATGTAATGTTCTTTTATAGTAAAAATGCCACCGGAAATTTTGCCAGCTCTTCAAATACAATGATATGCGCATCGAATTATTGAACTTTTAGTTTTAAATCTGCAATTAAGTGACAGAATTTACTTAAAAATGCAAAAATCACTTAGAAACTTTTCAATATCTCAAATGCTCATTATAATATTAAAGAATCAAAATGACAATAAATAGTACAAATAGGATGGACCACCTAATTAGGAAGTTAAATAAATTCGTATGTCAATTGGTTGAAAATAGCAACCAAATATTCGTAATTTAAATTAGCTAACTTGTGATATTACTATACAAAAGTCTCTCAGCTGAAGGTAACACAAGAAATTTTAGTTTTTTTAAGCATGATATTTTTTACATGGAGAAGAAGCAGAAATAGTTTCAACATTGTTTATCAGGAACCAAACAAAACGCACTTGTTCATATCTATAAATATAGACAAGATAATGGTTATATTGTTAAATATAATCGTCTTGGTTTCGGTAATTTTTCAAGGCGTGTCTTCTTTGTAGCATATGAGAGAAACAAAAAATAAGTCCCGAAATTTTTTGAACAATTTGTGATGATATATATATGTTTGGGTGGATTTGAAATTGAAATATTTAAAAACTTTAAAATCATTCTATCCAGTGGATTCAAAATAAGAAAATAAGACTAGACTTGTTCTTAAAACAAGCACTCTCAACTGGGAGAGTAAAACTTATTAATGCTTTCTTCACAAAATTAAAAAAAAAGAAATCAGTTGTTCTTATAATTGCTAATTTGGTTGTATTCGTTTTAGAACGCGGAGGGAAAAAATGACACGAAAAGAAGCAGAAATAAAGAATCATTGTGCAAATAGTAATTTCTTTTGCATAGCCAGTTCAATACAACCTTATACGTAATCTGTCCAATCAATATGCAAACTAGATACCTAAGTGGTCTTGAGATGACACATATCTACTCGCTTTGTCAACCATATCGATGAAGAATCTATTGAAGTGTCAGTATTTGTCAGAAAGTCGAGGCAAGTACAGTGCTAAAAGCATTATCTTATTTCTAGTACTGTGATTATTTTTTTAATCCTATTGGAAGTGATGAATAAATGGAAGAAAGATATCATATTGCATTTAATGAAATATTGAGGACCATATATGAAATGGGTGAAAAATGGTCTCCCGGATCTTTCTCTGGAGAAGAATAGAAGCCGATTAACCAACGGTGTTTTCGTTATTAATCTTTAAGATGATATACATGTGCCAAAAAACCAAATATTATATTATTTTGAATGATTTTTTATCTGACCATTGAAACGAAGATTTGAGACAGAATAACAATTTTAGTAACAGAATCGCATATACCAAATTCTATTCCAATGTGTTTTGGAAGTATTACATTTACATGGGAAAGGAGAGTGTGACAGACGTGAATCCCCTTTATCTATTTGGTACAAATCGTATACGTATCTATAATTTAGAAGGTAAATTTATGCACTAAATTGAGTCCATTTAGCACTTCATTTGTAGCTACCTTATATTTCCAGAGACGGCCAGACAGATTTCATGAAAATGGATTTAGTTTAAATTTGATAGAATTCTACAAATTTGTGTAAAGACCGTATGTCATACTGCATGAGTTAAGGCAAAAATGTTTTTGTTTGGACATTCTCATAGACAGATATGTTTTGTCTTATGACATATTTGTCATAGACACATATGTTTTGTCTTGTGACATATTTGTCATAGACAGATGTGTATTGTATTGTGACATATTTGTCATAGACAGATGTATATTGTCTTGTGACATATTTGTCATAGGCAGATGTATATTGTCTTGTGACATATTTGTCATAGACAGATGTATATTGTCTTGTGACATATTTGTCATAGGCAGATGTATATTGTCTTGTGACATATTTGTCATAGGCAGATGTATATTGTCTTGTGACATATTTGTCATAGGCAGATATGTCAAATTTTTCAGACTTGTAGAACAGTAGTAAACTGAAGATGGAGATTCAGCGAAATATCGAAATCGAATATTTCGCCAATTACTATATTTTCTCTTTGTTTATTCATTGTAGTAGAGAGTAAAAATTAGCTATTCTGATCAATCACTTCAGTAAAAATATGAAGCCAAAAAGTCTAGAAGTCTTTATTACAAAAAGTTAAATGCCATCTTAAAGTAAAGAGTGTTCTTCGCATCTCACAAGTCTTATCGTTATTTTAGGAGAAGGGTTTATTAGAGGGGAAGAAATATTCAATCATTGCGTAAATGAAAATTCCAGTTAGCCATATTATAAAAGAAGAAACCAGCGCGAGTGGTCTCTCTCCAAGCTTTCCTGCATAGTCGAATAAACTTGTCATGCAAGAGAACGCTTTACATGTTATTGTACAGTAGTTACGAAGTATTAACTTTTGGCGGGAATTTAGCATTATTACTTTGGGGAATTATTTGGCGATTAATCCCTGGCATGAGTCAATAGTATCCAAAAATCGAATTTATGTTTTAGGCACTTTTTTCTTAACCAATTGAAACAAAATTTTGACACAGAACTACATTTGTAATCGCATTATCCCCTGCCACATTTATTACGGAATTTTATCTGTGTAGCCCTCATCGGTTTTTAGTTATCGTTTTAACTTTATTCGCACAGAGGACAAACGAATTTTCGCTGAATGGATTTTAAATTTCATAGAAATCTGCACATTTGGCCTAAAGACCGCGTACCAATTTCAAACACCGAGATCAAATCTTTATTATAGGCAAATCTTTATTACAGACGGATATTTTCCAAAAATGTGTTTTTCAAACTCGGAGACATTAAAAGCGTGGAGATCCGTCAAAATCTCGAATTTGGAATTTTTGACGATTACTATGTTTTTTTTTGTATTCTGCGTTTATAAGAAAGTAAAAAGAAGTGACCAGATACCCGATGCATTCAATTACCTTACCTGATCCAGGATGCCAAGCACGTGGTAATTGAATGTACCAAATTCACCCCCGAAATACGTTTACTAATGAGTGATTTTTCTTTTATAAACGAACAATGTTCCTTTTCGTCTTCCTTTCTGTTTTTTCAGAGCAAATCATCTTTCACATCATTTTGCACATATTTTAACAGTATTTTTTCCGCATTCCTTAGACTGTAATCTCTGCATGTCTGCTCACGTAGTTTTTGCATATATTTGTTTTTATACTTTATGTATTTGTAATATCTTGTTTCGATCACGTATCCGAAACTTCCAAAACGTATATCTTTAATTGCTGAATATTTCCATTTGCATGTGAGCAATTTTTTTTGTACTGTTTGTATTTGTGCGTATGCTTGTCTGTAGTGCTAAGAGATCTTTTGTTTATTTGTTTTTCTTTTTTTCTATTTACATTTGTATCTTTTCCACTTGAAATTTCTTAGCACTCCAGATTAAGTATTGACTTACTTTTGTAAGCTTTATGTTATACTTGTTGCGACACAAAGAAATTATACTTTAGACCTCAAAAAATGTATTATTATAAAGAAATGAAAATTTATAATCATGAACTATCTAAGCACATAAAATAGATCATAAGAAATTGTTAAGATATTTGGAGAGCAAATTTTATTTCTGTAGTAGAAATAAATTTTACTAAATTTAAAATATGTTTATAGCTTCTTTGTACAAGTATACATATATATTTTTAATTACAATCACCTACCCTGTACATAATTGTAATAACAATTTTATTTTCATTGATAATTTTTGAAAGTGCATTAATAAAAGGGGTTACTTTGCCATTATATATATACTATAAAAAATAAATTAATCATAAGGTTTTTTTTTAATTATTATTATACGCAAATGCTTGAAAAAATTGACTATACTTGGGCGTTTCTATAAATTGTAACGAAATAGAATCCCTAAATAACTAATGATTTTACTTTTATATGGGCATTTTTTGTCAAAACACTAAAAAATATGAAGATATAGTAAAATAATTTTAAAGCTACTAGAAAATTTAAAAATATTTTAATCAAATTTAATTTTATAAAATAATATTGATACGAATAGAGTTAAAAACCAAAATACAAAGTTATAATTATTCAGGTTTAAAGCACCGATTAGTTCGTTCATGCTTTAATTTGACAAAAATTTGCATAACTTAGTTTGGAATAATTGAGCATATCATACTCCAAAAAATATGGATGTCAGTTCATAATAACGTGATACATATCAAATGTCCAAAATTATTTTTTTTGGATCCAAATTAATCTTGTTGACAAAAAAATAATAAAGTCAGTGCATGAAATTAAGGAATTACTATTAGGAAAGCGTATATAAATATCTCGTGTGACAGTAATCTAAATTGGCTGATATCATTCATAATTTGATTTGTTTAAATTTTATCAAAGAGATCAATCAGTATTACGGTGAAGTTAAATTTGAAAATTTGAATTTCTTTTAAATAATATAATATGCTGCTTAAAACTGGAAGTAAAAACGATTTTAATTATTTTGATATTGAATTCTACTTCAAATTGTTTCTGAATTTAAATATTTGTTATCTGATCTTAAAATTGCTTAAAACATTTTTCACTCATTAAAAAAAAAGTTAAAACAAGTTTCATTTATTTAAAAAAACGAAAGCTATTTTTGTACATTAATTTACATAGGATAATTAATTTATAAATCATAGGCAGGGGATAGTTCATGACCATATCCTAAATATTTTTGGAATGATAACATTTGGATGCTGGTAACTATCTTTGCCTTAATTCAACATTTATGATACAAAAATCATTGAATGAACTGATAAAAAGGAGCTAACAACTTCACATTTTTAGGTAATAAATTAACATTAAGAAATAGTTTTTTTAAAATTTAAATTAATCCGAATTATAAAATTCTCTCTTAATATATTGGTGCATATTATCAAAAACATTACTATTTTTACACTATTTGTAATTTAAAGGAAAATATCTTTTCAATAATTCCAATATTATTTCAGCAACTTTTTTCTGTAATTTAATAAATGTCTAAAAATATTATTAAATATTTTTACAACAATACTTTTCATTGCTTTATATCCTGGATTCAAATATATACATGTTGAGTTGTTATTACATCCATTGTTATATGCTCCTTCTATTTTTTATAAAGGTTAACCTTTAATTTTAAAAATAATGTAAGGATAAAAGAATCAGGTTTATAACATTACCATACAATATAATATGAACACGAAATTTGAATCTCCTTTAAATATTTTGTATAGTTATGTGTAGGGAATTCTCGAAATTTCTCGATATATTTCAAAATTTAAAACATAACGCAAAATTGTGTCGGCTAATAAGCCAAATTAGAAAAGAAATATTAAGTTAATGCAAAAAGAATCAAAAAGAAAGAACTGATGAATCCGGCCTGAAGACTTTCTCAAGGGTCACCCTCAGGCAGAGATTCAAACTAGAGATTTTTTCTGTGAGGGGTCTGACTTTCGTCGAAAAATATTGACCAGTATTGAAAAATATTGACCAGTATTGAAAAATATTGAGGCCTTAGAGATAAACCAGTATAACAAAAATAAAAGACAATTAATTATACAATAAAGCAAACTTTTACTTCCAAATACAATCAAACCACACCACAACAGAAAAAACACAAACTACAAAAGACCACTCAATCATAAAACCAAAAAATATCATTAAAACAAGAAAGTAAAGTACATACCAATTGCAAGCAAAACTGCATTCATTTCATCCGCGTCCAAAGTTGAACGCGCCTATCACTCCCAGTAAAAGTGTCTCGTCAAGTAATAATTGAAGGGCTTCTGCGACATCTATTGAGTTAGTTAAAATGAATTAGAAAGCCTATTTTTAATTGTGAATAAAGAATAAGTTAGAAAAAAAATAAACCATCTCTTAATAAAACTCTGATATTGCAAAAATTTTTGGGAAATTAATAAATAGTTAAATTTTTAATGAGATTATTTGTTGCTTCAATATAAGAAATTTTGTTATTACATTTTTTTAATCCTGTTAAATTATCAGAAAATTGAATTTTTGAAAATTTTGGAGTTTAAATTAGAATGGTAATTACTAATTATTCTAAAGTTAAAACCATCCCTTTTATCGTAAATACCTACAAATGTTTTACCATTAGAAATTTCGATTTTTAAATCTAGATAGGTAGCTTTAAGTGTTATTCTGTCTTTTGATAAGCCATTAATATGTTCTTCGCATGCCATATATTTTAAATAATCCCATAATTATGAGTCACGAGGTCAGACACTGAAATTAATTCAACCTGTTTCCCTTCTTCAATGTAATGAAGATTTATTAACATGTTTCACATATTGGATTGTATGGATGTTTATTCGTCTCAAAAATAAGTTTGACAAGTTTGACGCTGATTAGATTGTATTTTTATTTCACAGGGACTCGCTGTTTTTTTAAGAGTTTTATATTAAATTCTTTCCATGAAGCTTAAATATTGAAAGCTTAATTATTTTATTATAATTTAATACTTTTGCTTGCATTTTACAGGGATTTGATTCAGTTATTATCATATTTAACGAAACTGTATATTTTAAACTGCATATTTGAATATTTTCCTAATTTTTACTTACGTCTTGAAAAACATTATCATTTCCTCATTATTGGATTTGTGTTATAATAATTCGACCTGAAAGGTCATCATCAGCGATTTTGTTTAGTTTTGACAAAACGCCTAAAAGGATAAACGTCATATTTGTTGGTTGCTTCAGTCAATAGGTTCTAAAATCAGTTTTTGGGAACAGAAAAAAAAAAAATCTGAAAATCTTTCTTTTTCAGCGCACACCATCTGTTGACCTACTTACTGACAAATTTATTTCAGTCTGCTTGTTTCATTTATGAGAGATTCGTTTCGCAGGAATTGCCCATTCTTGCAATGTTAAATGCTTCAAGCCTCTTATAGTTATTCAAATCTTTGATTCAAAAGACAATCTATATCTATACTTATAAATAAAGCTCAATGTGTGTGTGTGTGTGTGTGTTGGCGCTGTACAGACCAGGTCATTTGACCTACAGCCACCAAATTTGGTACATGTATACCTTAGAGGTCGGGAATGTGCACCTGGGGTTCCTTTTTTTGAATTTTTAATTAGAATTTTAATTATTAATTAGAAACTTACTTTCCCTCCAAAACAATCTTCCATTTTCCCCACCGCCAAATGAGTAAGGCTTCAGTTTTTTTTCCCAACAGTGTGGAGGCTACGGTTAACATTTCTCGGCAGATTATTTCAAACGTTCTGTTTATTTTCTTAATGTTTTATGCATTTAAAATTAATCATTGTTACTGAATCGATCTTTCAGATTCATTCTGAATTACTTTTGAATTAAAATAACGCAGAATAAAGGAAATTAAAAATGTTTAATCTACATAGCGTTACCCCAACTGGCGTAGAAAAATTCACGCATTTGCGTTACCATAACTGGCGAAGAAAATTCACGCATGCGCATTGTGTTCTGATTGTTGACATGACAACCATTATCACCGGATGATTTTAATTATTTTTAGGTTAGTTGCATGCTTTTGTAATTAAATTGTATTTATGTTAGTTATATATATTTTTTGCATATGCTTATAGTTTTAAGTACATCGTTTTTTAAGTAGTTTTTTTAAACCTGTTTTCGACCGATTATTTTAAACGATTCATTTCATTTTCTTAGTGATTGATGCCTTTAAAATTAAACATTGTTAATTAATCGATCTGCTCATGATGAATCTGAAAAAATTTTGTTGACAAATTTATGAGATATTGCATAAATTAAGAAAGATATCGTTTACTGCCCATAAAGTTTAAACGCTCAGTGACTCGGTTATCAGTAATCATATTATAAAAAAAAAATGTTTTTTTTTCAATAAAAAATATTATTATATTAATTGCAGATTAATTCTTTCCACTTTAATTTAAAGCATACATTCTACGGGAGCTAACAGAAAATTAGAGAGATACATATTACGTTATGACTGAAGGCCTTTATAATATTATGAGTCAATTATATGACTATCAGAATTTGAAGTTTTAAAATATTTTGATGAAGAAGCTATTAAAGTAGGAATTACGTATAATATTTAATTATTAAAATTTAAACGAACATTAAGATTGGCGAACCAGCTGGTCGCCAAAGGTGGCTAGTAATAAATAAAAAACCATAATCAAATAACATCTTATTTGCAGACAACTGTACCATTCATTTTTGAATCTTCATCAAATAATTTTTTTTTTTTTTCCTTGGTCCAATATAATGGCCATTAATTCTGAATCATTACGCCGCAAAAGAATTTCAGTAATCTGACTCTAAACACCTTCTCCTTAATTTTACCCCACGCTGGATAGAGCAAGAAGAATTGCTGTATTTGGGCAATGCTATTACAGGTCTTTGGAATTTTAAATATTTGACTTCTGGGATAACATTGAAAAACAAATAGAAACGGATAAAATTTTTAAAACGCGAAATAAAACATATTCAAGTCGTAAACAAATACCACAGGTCAAAGAATTTTATAAATGCAATAAATCAAGCCCATAAATCCTTCATTACAAATATAAATCAAAATTTAAGATAATTTATTACATTGAATAAGTTAAAATGGTTCATTTCTATATTTTCAAGAAAGGAAATAATTCTCAAATCAATAATAAGAAATTTCATATTATTTTTGGGTTATTGAATGAAATAACTGATCCTTATAAACCGATATACATGAAATATCTCATTGAGTTATGTGATTATTCAAGTGATAAAATATCCAGAGTAGTTTAAAGAGTTTCTTCCCAAACTACTTAAATAAAATATTCTTACTTCCACTAAATTTTAAGCGTTATCAATTAGAACGATAATGAGTAGTCTGGCAGGCCGTCTGGAGTTAACTCTGGCAATCTCATTTTCGGTTGCTTTCATTACATCTTCTTACCTTAGTTGTCTGAATCAAGTTATGACGGCATAAATCTTATGCATAATTTAAAATTGTTATTAATACGCATATATATTCAAACGTCTTTTTACTCTCTAAACAAGACTATTTACTATATATTTTTTTTCAATTTAAATTATTTTTCCTAAAGAATAATATATTTTCCAAGAATTTTATAACTTATATGAATTATTCCCAAATAACGAAGAGCTATATAAGCTTTTGAATATTATTTTGTTTTTGCTATATACAATTTGTGTCTCAAAAAATTGAAATAGTTCAAAATTATAACAAATCTTGTTTGTTTTATTTCAATAATTACTGTTCAAGCTCTAAAGAGTGATAAATAATAGAGATAATTTTTTCATCTTCCTGGTTTATTGGTAGACTATTTAATAAAAACCATCTTGAATACATTACATTAGAAAAAACGGAACTGGTATTTGGAGAAATACGAATTAGAAATCACGTTTCATTATATACTTTCAAATATTCTTATTTACTTATTTTTGTTTTATATGACTGAATATATATCTTTTAAATGTTTCAATAATGATTTCTATATAAAGGTGAAATAAAATTCGAATTTGAATATTTGAGCCCAAACAGACAATGAATATAAATACAATGAATATAAACAGCAACAATGAATATAAATACAATGAAAATAAACAACAACAATGAATATAAATACAATGAAAATAAACAACAACAATGAATATAAATACAAAATGATATATTGAAATTATTTTGATACATACGGATGTATATAATACTGACGATTAATATATGATTACAATTCTGAGAATTATAAACATATATTGTTTAGTTTCTTTTAATTCATATAAATCATGGGATCAAAGGGTCTGCCTATTTCCATTTTTATATCCAATAAAAATTATTAGTTATTATGCAAACACTTTAGAAAAACACATGTGTATGATTAAAAAAAAGAAACAGTAAATTTTTAATTTCGTGCAAACTTATTCTTAAATTTCACTTATGTTAATTAAAACATTGATATTTAGTTTTCAATTTCATTGATTCAATCAATCCAAATATACAGACGAGAAAACATTCGTCGATATGTAGCGATACAGCGGCATAGCAATGAGGAAAAATTGTCTTGTATTTTTTTATTGATTCTTTTTTCATAAAATTCTTAATATTTTTAAATATTATTCAAAAATACCTTGTCCATAGCGATGTCAAAATAAGCTTAGAATTTATGTTTTTGTTCTATAAACTATGGCAATTACAAGGTGGTCATTTAAAGTTTTTTCCCTATATATCAACTCCTAGTGGTTTATTTCTCAGCCATTTGTAAAGAAATTCCTTATAATTTCATTTGAAGATCTGCCCTCAATATTGAGATGATTTAAAAGAATTAAGCTTTCACTATTTCGATTACACAGAAACAAATGTCAAAATCTACAAATGGGAATACCCACGTCTTCTTGCACAAATTCATCTGGATGCTAGAAAAACCATGAATGGCATTGGAATGTTATATGTGTGACAAAAATTGGAGAAGCAAAACATTTTCAAAAACGTTCATTGTAGAGAATGAATGACAACACATATAAAGAGTGTAATTAAGGAACTTGCATCATTCACAGGGATATATAGAATTACACTAATCACAGAACACCATGGGCAAAGCATGTGAAAAAAATTTAAAAAAACAATGTGAGAAAGTTTTTTCTTCTATCAGGTTCGGTTGTGGCAATAAGATGTCTTTTACGAGGAAGCAACGAAGTGAATTCGAGAAGCTATTTTATGAAATGGGTAAAGAAGAAATATTTCTGTAAAAGTAACACAAATTTATAGCGAAATCATAAGCAAAGATGAGGATCGTTTCTCCCTAAAAAAAATATACTAATTTAGTGAAAGAAAATTTGAACACTAAGATTAGGAATACAATCGGGAATATTGATCCTGTTGAAGTTATTGCGGAAAGGCATTGTAGGTCTATTACATACTTCAAAAATATTACTCTCATTTTGGCCTATCAAAATCAATAATCCTCAAACTTCTGCGTTTTGTTCTGTGAAGGGTTTCTTATTGATTCTAGCGCGTCTTTATGTCGAACCTGAAACTAGAAATAGTTAATTTTTCTTCTTCACATTTCATGAATTTAGCAGGTGGCCGCTCTGAAGATTATAAGCGGATTAGGTACATTTCGTCTTAATTGGTAAGAAAACTGCAAGAACAGCATTCACTGAGTGAACGAAAGTCCTCACAATTTGGCAAGATCGAGTTCACAAGAAACTTAAATTTACAGAATAGTGTGGTATCACAAGTACTTTTGCTCAGTCCGTGTGTCCACGTTTTCAAAGATATAAAAAGATGATTCATCACAAGTGTTTTTATATATTAATGCTGCAGAGCTATGCCATTCCAACTTGCAACAGCGAAATGTCTTTAAGACAATGTCGTCACGATATCATTAATGACATGCGTCAGCGCATGTGTTCAGCAAATGCTGCAAAAACATTTTGATGATTATCGTTTCCTGTTACTTGTGGTGAAGCTTTTAAGCCAGATAACAACTTCCAGACTGGAGTGTACACTTTTGTCTAGTGGTCTTGTTACTCGGCTACAAACCCAAACTTTCCGAGTTCGATCCTACCCGGAACGTCCTCTGACTTAGCAATTTTGTGGCCAACGTGATCCTCAGACAACATTCTTATACAATTCTGGTTATGTTACTATCTGAAATGTAAGGTATACACATTAAATCCACAAGATTTGTCAGAATTGAAAGGTACCTTAAAGCGTAATGTTATAAAGGTCCCTCCTCCTATGTTTTCAACAATCTCCAGCATGCAATGTTTAATTATAAACGAATGGAATATTTAAACTGGGTAATATTTTTTTTTAATAATTTTATCTCTTTTGTCATTGCCGAACCTTTTGTAATATTTGATTTTGCAATTTTTTTACACCAGTAATTTCCGTCATATTTATAGCGATACAATAGCATTATTTAAATATTTATGGTTTAAAATAATACTGCTTAATTGTATAAGAAAAGTAGGCATTACCATTAAAAATTCGTAATTCTTTCACTACAACTATAACCGAGAAAGGTCTATTGTTTTAAATCATTATAATCTCGAGCGAATACTTCCAAATAACAATATCTGAAATTTCCTCTCGTATAGATCGCTAGGGGGTCATATACCAGGAAAACGTTTAATGACAATGAATATTTTAGAACTTTCTAGTTAAATAGAACTTTATACATATTTTGGAATAATAGACTTGTACATCAAACTCAAATAATGAACTAGAATGTGTAAAAATTACTTGGAAGAAAAACCGTTTGATGGACATGAAAGAAATCGATGTTGAGATGTAGCTGTTCTGTGTATTCACCCCCAACTTTGTCAAAGAATCAGGGTCTGGTGGTAAGGTCTAGGCTCGTGAGTCGTAAGTTTCTGGTTCGAGACCCGATTCCATCGAAGAACCGTCGTGTAAGGGGGTCTGTTGCAGGTTAAATCCGTCAGAGCCAAACTTCCTCCTGCTGGTGTTGTGTGGTGTGGAGAGGAGGAGGGGTGCTAGCTCATTTGTCGTCCTCGTCATCTGACCGCGGTTCAATATTACGAGGTCCGTCTCAAAATAGCCCTAGTATAAAACGGGACGTTAATGTAACTTTACTAAACTTAACTTGTCATAGAATCAATCACAGTAAAATATTTCAAAATATCCACACGAATAAATATTAAGTGGCAAAATAGGTCACCTAAAGAATCCCTACTTAGAAGGTAGTCGGAAGATGCTGAAAATATTGCGGACTTTTTTTTATAGAAGTTTTTTAACAATTCGAAGAAAATGGGAGCGGAAAAGAGACGTTTAAATGCAAGTCATCCTAGGGGATAATAACACTGCTTAGACAACTAGTATATTTCAGAGTAACAGTAAAAATAAATAATTTATGTACTGTAATAAATTAGATAAATTATTTCTGACAATTATCCGCTTTCACGTGTACAATAATTTCAAGTAAACTATATATATAAAGTTGGAAGATTACGGCCTATATGGTTCAAGATATATTAGCATTGTCGGAGCCTTATTCTCGGAATTAGATAAAAACAGAAGAGAAACAGAAAGCCTGGCGAATAGTTTGTTAACTAGATATCAGGCGAAATTTCTTATGAATTCAATTTTTGCTGCAATCTAATTGATACCTTATATTCATATGGAGAAATCCAGGAGTTTGTTACAACAACAAGAATACCATCAAGCACCACTATTGCGGTAGAGCTAGATACCTTATTTTTTTGTGGTAATATCTTAATATCTAGAGCTAAACACAGATGTGAATGCTGAACTCAGAGATAATATGCTAAAATTATTTTGAATATCATTTTTCAAAATCCTATTAGGTAGTTCAGAGAAGCTGTGAGCACAGATCTTATTCATGTGGAAGATAATGGTAAAGCTGAATTCCTTATTGTTACGAATCTGTGAGGCGGCTTCCCAGCATAGTCGATTCCATAGGGGATCTCAGAGCTTGGCGACGAATTTGGCGACTTTGGCGCCAAAATAAATTATACCCGAAACATCCAGAATTTTCCCGATCCGTTGAGTAGGAACGGAGATACGCCTCGAACGTTCCTGATTGGTTGAGAGGCGTCTTGCTCCGCCTCCTGAAACCTATAAAAGGAAGCAACCGCAGCTGCCGGGAGTCGTGAACCGGGACGGTGAATTGAGAAGAATTCGGAAGCAGCAGAGCCGAGAAGAGTAGTGTGAACGAGTGGTGAGTCGAGTGGTGAACCAGTGGTGTATTGAGTAGTCAGAAGCGACAGAGAAGAGTGGTCTTGGACCAGTGGAGTCGTCGTAGTTGTGAACCGACGGTGAATTGAGTCGTGGACCAGTGGAGTCGAAGAGTAGTCGGAATCGACGGAAAATAACTGGCCTTCCAGAGATTAACGGAGCAGCGACGGAGTCAAGTGAGTGCTGAATTAAGTTGTGCGCTACGGTCTGCATTGGACTCTGTTGTGTGCTGTTGTCTGCACGTCTCGGCTGAAGATAATTGTGTGCTGTATATAGTTGTCGTTTTTGTGTTGTCCTGTGTGTCTTCGTGTAAATAAACGTCGTTGTTTCATTTTCTACTGCAGCCTGCTGATTGAGTGTTCTCCACACCATATAACTCCCACTATCCAAACGAACCCCGGAAATTTTGTAACATTATTTTCCTTTGTTAATGATTTAAGTTCTTGATTATATTCGATACCCATCACAGCAAACATGTGAGAACGTCTTGAAGAAAATGATGATATCCAACGTTTAGCACGGCAATTTTCAACTCCTATTTGTAATGGACATATTCAGGCGATCAGGTTCACACGAATTGAGAGATTTCCAAAATTCTGCACACTAAATTTGTTTAAAATTGAAAAACAAAAACAAAAAACAATATGGAGTTAATTTTCTTGCCACTCAGGAAAAAGAAACCAAAATTAGAGATTTAACTCCAAAACTAAACTCTTTGATTTCCTCATTTTTTTTTGTACAGGCATGATTTTTGTTTCTAAAAAACAAGATATGCACTTAATGCAGGCTTTTTTTTGTTTTTATAATGTACTTAATTTATGGACAAAATACAATATTTTTCTTTTGGATTAAAAACATATCTTGAGTTTGCTTTTCAAGAAAGAAAATTTCTTGAATTGCTTTAGAAAAGTAGATAATTCTTTGCTAACCTTAGCGATTTTGTTATTTGAAGTCTACACCAAGCTGAAAACTTCCAGGAAATTTTCAAAAATCTGAAAAGAAAAATTATATTGTGACACATTTTGGATGATATTACCATCCCCTTGTCATTCACTCCCTCTAATAAGGGTTCAGAAATGCGAGTCATAAAACTCATTTCGCTCGATAAACTGATTTCAATTAACCTGTCAGGGAAATCATTAATTCTTTGAAATTCCTGAGCACAAAATTTGTATTCCAAATCCACGTCTTCTTTGACATTCAGTTATTCCAACACATTATAACATAATAACAATTTTGTGTTGATTAGTCTGCTCTAATGTCTAATATAATCTAATCCTGGTATAATGACTTTTACATCATTTTATTTACAAATCAATATTAGCATTTTAAAAAAGGAATTATTTATTGTGACTTAGAATTTTTATGATATTATGTTACGATATTTTGTAAATCTGGTAGAAAAATTCATAAACTTATTTTGAATGATAAAAAAAGGAAACATTCCCATTAAACTTAAGATAAAAGAAGGAAGCAAATGATAAAAATTAAATATTTTTAAAGTGCAATTTTCTTTTCAAATTTTATACAGTAAAATCCGGTAACACAAACTGCCTACTATTTTATAAATAAATGAATTTTAAAGCTTTCTTTTGCAAAATATGGAATAAAAATTAAAAATGCGTATTATTTTTATCAAAAAATCCAATTAAAATTTTAACAAGCCATTGCTTAGAGAGAAACTGTTTTCCAAGAAACAAGCAAATGTTCAATTCGGTTCTCTCGGACAAAAAATTAGTTTTTAATAATTTCTGTATCGGGCAGTTCATGAATACGCCAAACTATAAAATTATCTTTTCAATATGGAAATGGGTGTAAAGGAATGCTGGAAATACGCAGAATTTTATCTCTGGTCCTAGTTATCACTGAAAATTAAGCAGCAATATAAAATTTTATCATATAATAGAAATAGTTACATTAATTCGTTTTGCATGAATTACACGAATTGCTTTAATCATGCTGATTTCTGCGGAATTCGACTATTTCGTCTAACGTTATTCAAAAGAATACAAAGAACATCTCATCTGACAATAAGCCGTAGATATTTGTTAAAGGCAGAGATTATTAGTAATTAAATTAAGTTATTTTAATTAATTTCTTACATTTTCCCTGGACTAATTTTCACCAAAATTTATCTAATGATGCAAAATAAGATTTCCACAACACTTTCTTGCACACTGTTTAATAAATGTGTTACCAGCCTCCCCCCGCATAAAACTGTGGCCCTTGTGTAAAGCAGCGAATGAGTTTTAATCACAAAATATTGATCTGTGACTGAGTTTAGTCTTTTTACTAAATATGTTGTGACGATTTTTTAGCGATTAACCTCTAGCATACAGTTACCTTGAACAGGCTACTCCGACTCGACCTGGGACACACGGCAAAGTCTGAATGGCCGGACCGCCAGGACAGTAATACAGACGCAAACTGTGGTTGAGTCCTAAGGGTCATAAGCGGCTACGATACAACCCTTTTCCATGGGAAATCCCGTCATCGATGAGAGTAGCCAATCTCTGTACCTACCAGAGGGGCGAGAACGAACCACCAAATGGAAAGCTTCCCACTCTCAATAGAGAAATGCCCCCCCCCCATCAAGTACACAAAAGTCGAATTTGAATTTTAGAAATGTTTTATCCAACAGTCCAAATCCAAAATTGATTGAATCCAAAATTTGACAAAGTACTATCGTAGTCGCAGAGCCACTTACCAAATTTGATAGACATAAGTAATTGCGTTTTTGATTTACCACGTTTATATTCGGTGAAAGTGCAGCCCAAGAAGAAATTACTTCCTCAATAGATTTGATAAGAAATTTTTATAGGCATCTACACATTAGATGTTAAATCTTTGTTCTAAAGTCTATCCAATTTGCTATTTTCTTTCTGTATTTATCGTATAAACTTATATTTGAAAAGATGGACAGGCGAATTTTCATTGAATGGATTTTCTCCAAATTGTGATAAAAAATCTACAAATTTGGTGTAATTACTATGTACCAAATTTCATAAAAGATTTTGAGTAAACTTGGACATACATAAAGGTTTTATTTAGAAAATATGTTCTTTTAACTCAGGGTAGTCTAAAACTTCTCGATTCGATAAGATATCGAGTTCGGATTTTTTGATAATTACAATACTTTCTCAATATTTCATATATGAGAAACTAAAGTAAAATAATGTGGGAAATGAAGAGCAAAATGATTAAATTTATTAATAGAATTCATAATATTATTCGGATTAAATTAATAATTCTTTATTTTTTTTATTTTTTTTATTTTGAATGATTTATCAGTGAAATTCCGAGAACAGAAAATATAGATTCCCAAGTTTAAATTCTATGTTTTGAAACCATACGTTTTCTGAGTCTTCTCAATATTAATTTACATAATTAAGAGCATTATATCTTTTCTTTAAGCATTTATCTCATATTAAAACATCACTTTTGTACATTTTTATTTTCAATTATACACACTTTTTTTTTTACTTCCAGCCTAATTTATACTTCGTAAAGTCTTTAAAAATTGTGCAACCAAAGTGGGGTAATGAAAAATATTTTCCAAATTATTTTTAATCTTATCTTGATATTTTCTATTTATTTTTATTCTTCTTTCTTTATTTAAATCCGAGAGGTTTTAAGTCACTCCCCAAAATATCGAATGACGACATTAAATTAATTTGAAGAATTATGAAAATAATTCAGAGCTCATGTAAATAAGCAACTCAGAAGAATAAATTTTCATCATTTATATTTATTTTTAGATACTTTATTAAGTTTAACTTCTTTAATATTTGCAATGATGGAGTTTCCTGATACATTTTTCAATGCCTGAGTTTGGCATATCTTTGTGTTCTCGAAGAAATTGCTTTTTTATATATATTTTCAAGAATTAATTTTCAATTAGTTATTGACACTAATAAAACTAGACTTCTAAGATATTCTTTTATTTAATTAAGGTAGTTTGAATTTCCTTATTTCGTAAATATGAAACCAGCATTCGCCGATTCTTTACTCTTTGTTTTCATTTGTTTTTTCAATTTTTGCGATCTCGTGTTTTATCCAACAATAATTCACTATTTTAACATATTTAGAATTTTCTTATGATTTAATCGAATTATTTATTTGAATTTTAGAAATGTTTTATCCAACAGTCCAAATCCAAAATTGATTGAATCCAAAATTTGACAAAGTACTATCGTAGTCGCAGAGCCACTTACCAAATTTGATAGACATAAGTAATTGCGTTTTTGATTTACCACGTTTATATTCGGTGAAAGTGCAGCCCAAGAGGAAATTACTTCCTCAATAGATTTGATAAGAAATTTTTATAGGCATCTACACATTAGATGTTAAATCTTTGTTCTAAAGTCTATCCAATTTGCTATTTTCTTTCTGTATTTATCGTATAAACTTATATTTGAAAAGATGGACAGGCGAATTTTCATTGAATGGATTTTCTCCAAATTGTGATAAAAAATCTACAAATTTGGTGTAATTACTATGTACCAAATTTCATAAAAGATTTTGAGTAAACTTGGACATACATAAAGGTTTTATTTAGAAAATATGTTCTTTTAACTCAGGGTAGTCTAAAACTTCTCGATTCGATAAGATATCGAGTTCGGATTTTTTGATAATTACAATACTTTCTCAATATTTCATATATGAGAAACTAAAGTAAAATAATGTGGGAAATGAAGAGCAAAATGATTAAATTTATTAATAGAATTCATAATATTATTCGGATTAAATTAATAATTCTTTATTTTTATTTTTTTTTATTTTGAATGATTTATCAGTGAAATTCCGAGAACAGAAAATATAGATTCCCAAGTTTAAATTCTATGTTTTGAAACCATACGTTTTCTGAGTCTTCTCAATATTAATTTACATAATTAAGAGCATTATATCTTTTCTTTAAGCATTTATCTCATATTAAAACATCACTTTTGTACATTTTTATTTTCAATTATACACACTTTTTTTTTTACTTCCAGCCTAATTTATACTTCGTAAAGTCTTTAAAAATTGTGCAACCAAAGTGGGGTAATGAAAAATATTTTCCAAATTATTTTTAATCTTATCTTGATATTTTCTATTTATTTTTATTCTTCTTTCTTTATTTAAATCCGAGAGGTTTTAAGTCACTCCCCAAAATATCGAATGACGACATTAAATTAATTTGAAGAATTATGAAAATAATTCAGAGCTCATGTAAATAAGCAACTCAGAAGAATAAATTTTCATCATTTATATTTATTTTTAGATACTTTATTAAGTTTAACTTCTTTAATATTTGCAATGATGGAGTTTCCTGATACATTTTTCAATGCCTGAGTTTGGCATATCTTTGTGTTCTCGAAGAAATTGCTTTTTTTATATATATTTTCAAGAATTAATTTTCAATTAGTTATTGACACTAATAAAACTAGACTTCTAAGATATTCTTTTATTTAATTAAGGTAGTTTGAATTTCCTTATTTCGTAAATATGAAACCAGCATTCGCCGATTCTTTACTCTGTTTTCATTTGTTTTTTCAATTTTTGCGATCTCGTGTTTTATCCAACAATAATTCACTATTTTAACATATTTAGAATTTTCTTATGATTTAATCGAATTATTTATTTAAATTTTGATTCGGGAAGTGTATTTACTAGCGAAATATGAGAGAAATTTCATAATAAACATAATATTAAAAAGGAATATAAAATAAAGACTGGAATATAAAAAAAAATTTAATATAATAATAAAAATTTGATTTTTAAAATTGGTTTTACTTATTTATTCTAAATTATCCATTTTATGTATATCCTTGAAAGCAGTGTTTTATTCATAAGAGCCATTAATTAATAAATTATATAGTGTATTCGTGAATATAAAGTATAAACTGAATAATTATGGTACGAATGCAAAATATATAACATTAAAAAAAGGATTAGATGCATATTTTATCAGCTGATAGTTTTATTAAGTAATGGTAGTTACCTTATAATTTTCCACAGAATCTCATCATTTATATATTGCCATCAAATATTCCAAACAATAATTTTTAACATATACTCCTTATAACTATTATTCCACTAAAACTTCTTTATTAATTCAACGCGAAATTTTTATTGGAAAAATATTTTCTTGTTTGTAATTTGCTCTCGCGTTCTTAAAAGAATATAAATTTTAATGAATATTTTTTTTTTTTCAATTTCAATGCTTTACAAAAAATAACTTTCTTACGTAAGTTTTAGATTAAATTTCCCCTTTCATTTAACCGGAATAGATTTAAAAATTCTTTCAAATAACATTTTAAATCCCCGATTATACTCAGAGTCATTTCATAAAGTTATTTTGTATCATAAAAATGATTTTCCTACTTAACAGCTCATTAGATGGAAACAAACACTTCTCCAAAATAAATATTATATTTGCAACTATTATTTCCTCCATGTAAATAAATAAAATCCACGAAAAAATGAAACTAAGTTACCTGCATTTCGTATTAAATATTTCAAAATTCTATCGCATTCTAATTATTTAAAGAAAGGCATCTCTTTTATTTTTATTAAACAGATAAGAGATGTGCAATTTAATGCATAAATATTTCCCAGAATGAAACAAAGCAGTTTCATGCAAGAATAAAATTGTTTCGATTCAAATTGCGAATTGTTTTTTTTTTCAATTATTAACAATTCATGGATACTTTGCATTGAAACATATATAAATAATACTCATAAAAGTAATCAAAATCTCCTTCAAGGAGAATATTTCGTAGAATTGCAATCATCATTATAAACATGAATGTTAATTTATCTATTGCTTTCTTGGTTGTAATTGCTTTTAAATGTAGAGATATTTTCTACAAATTTTGTGATAACGATAAAAAATATTTAATATTTTCTTATCTAATTATTTATTTAATAATATATAAAACTTTTACACTAAAAAAAGGTTTGATCTAGTCATGGTATAGCATTTTATTAAATGGATGTGAAGTATTTAAATACGTTTTATTTTATTCATAAATGCCAGAATTCTCATTTTAAAATCAGACATATCACTTAATAGTGAAGAAAAAGAATTAATTTTAATAAAAACAGCTCTTTAAAATACCCTATTCATATAAGCGTGCTTATAAGAATTCTTTGAGAAGAATTATTCTTTTTTTCATTTTTCATTTCTAATCTATTATATAATTATTTCAGAATACTTTTATCATGATATATGTGGTTAGATAGCGTCATACATATGGACGTCATTCAATGAATTTATTGATTTATAAGTTCTAAAAATATTAAAATAGTCTATTTTCGTACACAATGCGCACGTGTACAAAGTTTCAAAATTACCTCATCAATTTAAAGGGGAAAAAATATTGTAGCATTCTGTATTTACAAACATTAGGCAATTCAGTTTAAATGAAAATATATAAAAGGGCTAAAAGTAAAAATTAGAATTCGTATGTGGTTATTACAATTTCAGCAATAATTCAAACTGATCTTCTCGCCAAAAGATTTAGAGAGATTTTGTGGTCAGCGGGCTAGGATGCAAGCCCTACGAAGAGGGTGCAGGGCAATCTCATTCCCTTGCAATCCGTCATAGATGCACTTATTAAATATATATATATATATATATATATATATATATATAAGGGAAATCTGCATAGGTAAGATAACATCTACATATTTAGAAGGAATCGAAATATATGAAAATTTTACTCTTTCATTAATATAGTTATCCTTATAAGGGCGTTCAGGTTCCTTTTATGTGCTCTAATAGATTAAGAGAATCATTTCCTTGTTGGATTCGAATTTTAATTCTTTAAGTTACACGAGAATTTTCTTGGATTAGAATGCATATATACAGTCTATGATATGATAATAATGAAAACCTCTACCACCAGTTATAAATCTTCACGTCGCATTAGAAGAGTTTTAAGAATGATTTAGTAAATACCAATCATCCGTCTCACTCGGTTTTACTGCATTCTCTTATGCACTCCAGTAAATACTATTTTACTTTTCATTCCCCCCCCCCCACAAAAAAATCCTTGCCTATCGAAGATTTTATGTACTATACATATTGTCCTAGAAAGCGAGACAAAATTTTATTTCCCTAAATATTGTGCTTAGGCATATATTACAATTAAACTTTTCATTAAAACTACGATAAGCAATTGAATGAGAACACATCTCCTTATACAGAAAATGAGAATTAAAAAATTACAAAAATTAAATTTTAATGTGGCAAACGTCACTAAAAAGTACTTGAGGGTAAAATTATTTTTTGTATTCACCTATGCACAAACGAAGTTTCACATTTTGATCTACAAAAGTTGCAAAGATATTCCTAAATTTGGAGTGATTAATTACAAATTTAGATGAAAATGTTTATTTCGCCGAACGCAAATTCGTCCAAAAAGAAAAACTGACATATGTAAACATTTTTCTAGTAGTACATCATCTAATTATCAACGAAATTAGAAATCAGGCTTAATGAAGTGTACTTGGTTCATTTGTGAAAAGTTGATATTTCGAACTTATAACACAAGGAAAATAAACTCAATATTTTAAATATTTCATTGTAATTCTGGAATACCAAGCAAGAAAATAAAATTCTGTGCTTGTACTTGTGTAATTAACAAGCAATGCAGTATTCAGTAACAAGGAGTGTTGGATATGATGACGATTTATTTATGTTGTATACAATCATCATGATGGCTTAGTAGTAAAAAAACACAAGTCATTTTCAGAATTCCCAATATTTTCTAAGATGAGTGTTTAAAGAAGGATTTATCAGTTAGAAACTACAGGATCATCATTTCTCTAAAAAGGAACGAGGAGAATGCGGCGTTATACATGTGATAAAGAAAATGACATTTTGGCATATTTACAAGTTATACCCTCAAACTAATGTATTAACCATTGATTTGAAACTCTTTCGTAAATTGACTGTGAAAAATTATTTCAACTTAATAACTGCCATCTATGCAATATTTATTTTAAAGTAGAGGGATTGTTACAACAGTTACATGAATAATTGCACGTTCCTTATATAAAATTTTACAATTCGACACTACATTAGGTAAAAACCAATCCTTTTTTTCTGAGGAGTGTAATTTGACTAAATATAATATATCTTTAATAGAAACATCAATCTGCAAAATTATCACTTTTGGAATGATAAACATCCATTCTTCACACAAGAGATTCATCATCAGTGACAATTTTCATCAATATGTTGGCTTGCATTTTTAGAAATTCTTTGGTTTGTTACTTTTTCTATTATAATATTGTAAATAATGACCGATACCTTCGGTTTTTTTGAATTAGTATTAGATCTGTACCGAGGAATGAATTGGTTTTGTCAACCAACTGTTGAATTAAAAAAAAACCTGTCTTTAAGTCACGAGTGATGAATTCGATCACATCTGCAAGTATTGCTACTTTGTATAGTTGTCTACAATGTTTATTTCGAAAAAGGTTTTAAGCATTTCAATTAAAGTATTATCTGATCTTACTTTTAAACTTGATGGAAGTTAATAAATGCATTAATATTATCTGATTATGTCATTTTAATAACATGTATTGATATGTAAATTATCATTGAAGATCACAACGAAGGCTTTTCTCAAACACTGGTCAGGGATATCAATAAATGATGTAATAAATAGATTTTCAATTTAATAAGTAAGAAACTTTGTATTTCTATGGATAAGAAATGCATTTTATTTATTAACACTTTTTTGCTATTAAAGTTGTCCAAAAAATTCATTTTTGTAAATATTTTTTATACATTTGATTCTGTAGAAGCATATATTATTAGATTTGGGTATCATTTGATTAAACGTTGAAACTGGAAGCAAACGTCTAATTAGAATAATTAAGTAACAAACGTTCAATTTTTGGAGTATTCGCTTTGTATATTATGGCATATTTTACGCTCGTTCTCCGTTAGTTAGTAAAATGAATCGAGAATGTCCTTTGGAATTCTACTTTTTTTAGGTTGTCAAATTCTATCTGAAATTTGAAGCAGATCAACGAAATTGATATTTCGGTTACTTATCCGATTCCTTTTTCTTAGATTTCATTTTGTGTTATCTAATCAATACATTTAGGTAAGAACATACTTTGACGGATTTGTTCAAAAATTTGATAGACATTCGTAATTTTAATGCAAAGATAGCTAGCTAATTTTTTCTCTATTTTTTGTCTTTGTGAGTTACTATATTTACCTACAGAAGGATAAATAGATTATAGTTTATTTTTTGATTAATTTGGTGTACAATTTGACAAATATTTAGAATTTTGATAAAAATGGCCCCATGCCAAATTTTATTCATCTTTCTGTATTTTTTATATAGTAAAATGCTTCGTAATTTTGAGCTGAGATTCACCGGAAAAACAAATAGGCATATAAGCCTTAATTCCAAAGTTCTAAAAATGTATTTTTTGGACTCGGAGGAGTTTAAACATGGGAATTCGTCAAAACTTTGATTCTTGGCTCTTTTATTAATATTATTTTTTTTTCTATTTGCTTAGTATCCCTGAGTACAAAAAGGTAGTAATTGTTTCATAAATGTGTTTATATACACATATTTGATGGTTCGAGATATTAATGATATCTCAGATTTGATAATGATATCTCGAAGCTGAATTATGTTACATAAAATAAATATTTTTTATGAGATTTCTTCCTGATGTGGGTACAGAAAAAATACCACATGTTTGATATGAATAAAATATTTGCAAATTATTATTCATTTATTAAAGATTCATATTATTCTATGGATTGCAACGATGAAGGTAGAAAATCGCCATATATTAGATGCTGAAAAGCAAAATTTGTCTCTTATACATAGAAATTTATTCTTTTTCTTGTCCAATATTCATAGAAACAAGGGGGAGAAAGAAGCTTTCTTTCTTCTCAAATATTTTTACACTGAAAAAAATTGGAGATCTTCTAAAAGACCTTGCTCCACTTGCTTGCTATTTTTCAATCATTAGGTACACATCGGAGCTGAAACAATTAATCCAAATTGTAATGCATCTATGATTTAATCGTGCAATCAACGTTTTATTCAAAAACTAGAAACCTCCTTCCCTTTTGAAACATTTAAAATCTTTTTATCATTTCTCAAAATATTCTATTTATGGATTTTTAAGCATTTACTATTTGAAACGTTCGAAAAAATGCTTAGTTCTCAATGGAATACTAACTTACATGATTTCTTTATGTAAAGTGCACAAATGCAAGTATCTATTTATCTGTCAAATATAAAATTGAATGTTATTTTGTTTTACACTTGTGCAGTTCTACATCCCTTGAGGAAGTCAAATAAAATATGGAAAACTTATTTATTAACACCTAGAAAGAATAACCTTACCACTTAAAAGAATTCTGTCCCCTAAAGAAATTCAAATGAACGTAGGATTTTACGTTTTTCCGCCATAACATTTGACAGTTATGTTTACACAAGAAATACTTTTACACCATCGTATAACTGTTAAAAATTAGTTTTTTGATAGTATTTTATTGCAAGTTTTTGTCTATTTTTTTCTTCGCATATTTTCACGTTTGTTTTTATTTCTTTGTACCTTTTAATATACAAATGCAATAGTTAACCTTAAAATATCATCGTTTAAAATTATTGCAATTTCTTTTAACCTTTGCCATAATTTTGTTTCATATTTAAGTCTTTCCACATTTGCAGTCTCTCATTTGATATATTATATACCTTTTTCATAATTAGTTTTTTATTTTGGATTCAATGATTAAGTTTTTGCTTCCCTCGATAAATTTGCAAGTTTTTATTGAAATATTAGATTTTTTAGCACCAGATACAAAGTTTTATTTTTTAAGGGATTCAGTGAACTCTTTCTTCTAACTTTGAGAAACTATAGATTTTCGCCTCTTTTTATCTTTGTAGTATTTAGGATTCATGCATTTTTTCCTATTAACATTTCCTGTCTTTTAAAATGGTTCATCAATTATGTTTGGCTAAATTCTCTCCTCGAGATTATATAAATTCCAAATACTTTGTCAAGATTTCTTTTTTTTGACTTAATTTAATGTAATAATTTTACAGGAAATAACATGTAAGCAATATGTAATTTTCTATCATGAATTAAAGAAATTTAAAAAAATGGCAAAACATTAAAACTCTTGCTTAATTATAAAGAAGAAAACTATACTTAAAATTTCAAATTAATTATTATTCGGCTGTTTACCAAAAACTTTATATAGTATCCAATCCAGGAAATCACTCAGAGGCAAAAACTATTTTTAACTAAATTATTTGTTAATTGCTTATATTTTTTTAAAGAAATATATGTTGGTTCAGCTGTTGGTAAGAGGATCCTAGTAGTATTTTTTTTCTCTTTGATCTTTCTTTAATTTTAAAAATTCGCTACCGTTCCTTTATCCATCATTGAAATTGATATCTTATGTTAGATCTGAATAAATAATGCATATTGGTAATGTAATACGGTAAAGACAAAATTGTGTAAAACGTTTGGAAAAATGCATTTTGGAGATTTGTAGCTCATAATAGCAGCATTAATTACAGTAATAACATAAAGGCTTAACAACTAAAATAAATCAAATAAAAGTGAAGATGAACTCGATGAAATGGTGCTGCAAAGCGTAATTAATGCTAACAGTCACTGAACTTATACAAAAATTCTGACTTAGAGAAGTTAATATGTCCTAATTTTTTTTTTATTTTTTTATTTTTTATTTCTGATTATTAGCTGTTCTAAAACGAATATCCTTATTTTATTTAATTGTTGGTTAAACTACCTGTAAAATGACATAATTTTCATGATGATATTGCTTTTATGAGCCATCAAATCTTAAAATATATACATATTTTTACAAATGATTTCCATGATTTTGGCTGTCATTTGGGAAAAAAAACGCAAAAAGTGAAAATTCAATTTTTTAATGTTTCCCTATAAGATAAATTGCCCTAGAAGAATAAAATGTAAAAATTGTTATTGTCAAGTAATGTAACGTCAAATAAACGACCATCTTCATTAGTAATTTGCTTGGGAGAAGATGAGTTGGCTGACAGTTAAAACAACACAGGATCTTAGCAATTTCCTTTTAAATAATTTAGAATATGTAGTAGAAAAATTATCACAGTGTAGAGTATAGGTACTGACAAAAATTAAAAGAATAAAATTGAAGGTAGAATCAATTAATAAGTACAAAAATGATTTAAAATCTGTTCAAGTTTGAATTACCAATGTAATTGAATTCCAAAGCTTAAATCGAAAGTAAGTATTAAAGAAAAGAAGTATCAAGTGACACTTAAGAAGAAAAAAAATTGAACTGCAGAAACTTAAGCTTGCTCTGTTAACAAAAAAAAAAATCGGACTCCAGGCAGCTAAGAATCACGCATTAAATTTAAATCGTCAGATTAATATCGAAGAAAAAAAACCCAATCGACAGTAATATCGAAAAAAAAAAGAATTAAGAGCCTCGCTCTTCCTTTTTGAACATGAAATGGAAATTATATTTTTCCAATCATTGGAAAGCAGCTGCCACTAAAAATGTTAAAGAAGAATTAATGAAAATATGATTATTTTGTTCGAAGTAAGAGCTCATATTATATTGCTTTATATTAAGAGGGAATTACTTGAATTATGATAAACTTAAAGCAATACTTGGAGAATTTGTCAACTGTTGGAGAATGCCTAAATTTTAAAAATTCCATAAGAGTAGTCATTAAAATTTATATAGTTTTCAACATAAATTTAACAACTGTTAATTTAGAATCTTTTTGCACTTTATATTGATTCTTTTTAATCTCAATACGATTAAATAACATTTGACCCACTTTTTGAAACGCTTAATAATAAGACTATATCCCATATCGAAAGAAAATTTGATAATGGATGGCTCAGTTTATTTAGATTGAAAGAAGTGTGGGATATATATTTCTTATTTAGAAGTGGATCTCATAGAGAAAAATCATTTAGTAGCAGATATTCAGAAACTACTTGGGGAAAACGAAAAAAATACATTAGAATTGCACAACCCAAACTCTATCTAAAAAGTTTTTGATAAAAAAAAAATATATCATGTAGTTGTGACAAGGTATTGTGGAAACCAAAAAAAAGCTTTGAATCAGATAAAGAAATATACTTTATGTATAAAAAAATCATATCGTCATGAATTAAATTTAATAAATATAGGAGGGCCGCCATATTTAAGAAATGGAGAATTCAATAATTTGGTTAAAAAAACAAAACAAAAAAAACTGTTAAGGCTCTTATAAACTCTAGGAATCAAATTCCAGAAATAAATTAATCATTAGCTGAAATCAAAGCACAGTATGAAGAAAAAAATAATGTTCATCTTGTGCTTCGAAGGATAACAATAAACAAATATTGGAAGAGTGGATACGGCGATGAATATCTCACCTGGGGTAGAAATTATTATTGCTTTGATTCAGAAACTAAGAGCATCGTGTATTCTAACACCGAATATTCTCTGTCAGTTACAGAAAGTAGGTCACAGAAACGGGAGGTAAGTAAAATAATCGGAATAAAACCGCAAACGATTTTTAAACCGAATCTTCTTTTAAAGGGTTTTTTATTTTCGTCTCCCGAATGTAGTTGATGAATATGACCTTGATTTACCACATGGTAATGATCCAAATATTAGAAAAGAAGTACCATTGATTAAAGCTTATAAGGCAAATAAAAATAAGAAAACATTAAGTCACAAATGAAAATTGTTTCCCAAATTCCACTCTTTTATTTTCAAAAGACTAGGCGATTATTTTCAAAAGTTTCCAAAAAACAAGAAGTAAATGAACAAGTAAATAATTGTTTAAACAAGTTATAAAGACAGAAAGCTATTTCCCATCAGTGTTATATAATAAGAGATCGAAATTTAACCCTCCAGATGTGCATTCTGCGATTTCCGCGGGTTGGCAATCGGTCCATTTTCTGTTGCATCCTACGTTTTTCACAGTTTAGAGTGTTTATTTTTATGATTACAGATTTTTATTATATTTTATTATTATTGTGTAGCATATAGTATCAGTTCGCTTTCTTTGAAAAATAGTTGAATTTATTTGCAAACATTGCATCTAAATAGTGATTTTAAAGAATTGCGCAGCCATAGCGTTAATATTCTGTAAATAGCACTAGAGATTAAGCTTTAAATTTGTCAAAGATAGGTATCCCTAGAGCAAGTCCTAGAATATTTACAATCTGGGAAATTGTTTTAAATTATTTAAAACAACCATTTTTTTCAAATAAAATGGGTTAAAACGAAATTTGTTTTTGTTAATTAACCACGTGAAGTAACGAATTTTATTTATAAAAAATGGAATATTACATGTGAGAATTGAAGAGACTTTATAAGAATTCACTGTATTTGTAACTCTTATAATTTGATCAATAAAACTCCATTAAGTTACACTAGTTCGAATATTCTCTAAAGATACATCAACCATACATTTCGCAATTTTCTTAAAGAGTGTGATATAATAATTTATGTGGATAAATTAATTATTCTCTCAGCTGAAGAGTTTCATGGAATAAAGTGCTTATCCACGCTGCTATAAATTGCATTTGGAAATGTCTTGGAACTTCGTTTAAAGAAACATAAATTCTGAAAGTCAAAAATAATGCTAATAACATAAAAAAAGTTATAATCATACAAAATTAAAATAATAAGATATAAAAGAAAATTATAATCATGCAATTAGGTTTTTTTTTCTTGGATGAAACTGTGTCAGAATAAAACCTTACAAAAATATTAAGCAGGAGCTAAGTTTTCATAGCTTTGGTTAATTCAGATAATTTATTTAAAATTATTCATTGTTGAACTAATTATAATAATTGCTAACATAGAGAGTACTTTTTTTTGGTAGCTAAATTTCATTTTATTTTGAATCTGAAAACAATCAGCATTCAAAACTTTAAAACTAAATCTTTGCGAAAATTCTAAATTACAAATTTCTAAATAAGAATTGCAGATGAATTACGAATTAATGCCAGATGCGAGAGCATGTTGCTAAAGCATAAATTATTTCTTCACAGATCTGATGATAGTAGCATGACTAAGAAAAACATTTCCCAAAAGGAAACAATTGTTCATAACATTCAAGTGATGAAAAATTGTTTCGGCAGTTATTGGATCTTTAAAGAAATTTTGATATTATTAAGTTGGTTGTAAGATGAAAATATAATTGAATTTTTCAGCATTTCATAAAAAAAAGTGAATAAGAAACAATGTTTAAAATAGCAAATTAAAGTTTAAAATAGCATTGGGAAAATTTTAATTATAAAGTGTGACATTGCTTAGATAACAAATGAAACATTTAACCAGTTTAAATCGGTAATATACGATAAAATAATATCTAAATTAATTGTTCAGCAAAATGATGAAAATATCGATTTATTAAAACAACTTTTCGATAGCGAACAAATTGTTTACTTCCTTCTAAGAACAATGAATGATATATATTTGAAAATGATACTGATGCTTTGGTATTTTTCAGAAAATTCAAATATTAGTTCTACAGTTATTCACTTTAAATGAATAAATATTCAATTAATCATTTCCATTCTAAAATATTCATTAGATATTATTAATCTCAAAATTTAGCATTGCGAAGCAAAGTTTTTATTTTCTTATTATAAGAAAATTCATGAAATTCGTATTGCTTTGTATGTATTTTTGAAAATAAAAAAAGAAGAGATTAAAAAGTATTTTAATCTTATTTGAAAAAAGGATATATCATTATACGCATATCACATTGATCTTTTGATAATTAGAAATAAAAATCAATAAAATGCAATTTTCGCTATTAATCAAATTTTTATTAATAGAACTTTTTGCGAAATTCATTTGGCTATACCTCATTTAATACCAACAAGATGAAACAACAAGTAAATTTATTTGGAAATCCGCATCGCATCATAACAGGTAAAAATTCAATATTCGCATATCTGTAATAATAATTTTATCAGAAATTTCATATTTTTTACTTTTATTATATCAGGGACATCATTCTTTTACAGATATTTAAAATATTATGGCTTTTTACTTTCTTGCACACGAAGTATAGAAGATTCTAGATTTTGTCGGAGCTTCACATTTCAGAATTGCCTAATTTCATAAAAAGTATTCTTGGCACCATGTCTGCATATACCTCGGCCTGTCTGCCTACAACAAATATAACTCAAAAACGCTTTAAGTCATACGGAAGAAATTTGGTATATGATCTTGACTCTAAATTTATATATTTATATCGAAGTTTGAGCAAAATTCATTTAGAGGAAGTCGTCTGTCAGACTGTTCGAATATAAGTTAACTATAAAACGAAGAAAGCTAAGTGGATAAAATTCAGTTCACAGATTTAACATCAATAGTGTAAACATATTTCAAATTTTGCACCAAATCCAACAAGGAGTTGACTATCTTTCGGTCTGTACTTTCAGACATGTGTAAATGCGATACTTCAAATAGGAGAATTCATAACTTAACCCTTTCAGGGGCCGTGGGAAGTATGCTTCCCACCAAATTTTTCAGTTTTTGTATGGAATTATGTAAATTAGTCCAAGTTCTGCCAAATTTTGCAATTAAACTTAGATATTTAAGTTCCTTATCTCACATACAATGGGTGTATCTTGATTTGTTATTTAATTACTAATTAACCATATTAACTAATTAATCAAATTAAATTTATTTCAGAAGCTAAATGAATCGCTTTGCTTAAGCTACGCTTAATCCTAAAACTATTTTAATATAACATAACTAGAAAAAAATGGCCTTCTAAAGGGTTAATACTTAATATATTAAATATAATATGCGGTAATTATAAACTGATTTCAATATATTAAATATAATGTGTGGTTATTATAAACAATTTGAAATATATTAAAAAATTATTTAAGGTTATTATAAATGGATTCAAATATATTAAATATATTGTTCTGTAATTGAATTTAAATTCTATCAAATTTTAGTTTTAATCGGCCGGGAAAAGCGCGTCTTAAACACGAATTCGATTTTCCAATATTGTTAGCTTTGTGACTAGTATTAACTGGCAAAACAGTTTTCAAAGATAAATAATTCAGTAAAACTGCTGAATTCACACCAAATTCTTATATTTTTGTAATTATTATGAGCCAGTACCATGCAAAACATTATCTGTTTTACTCACACACCATTTTTTTTTTTTTTTTGCGATGTGTGTTGGGATAGCACCTTTATTACAAATTATGCGAGGAAGTTTTGAAGAGACCACTCCCACTGGTTAAATAATATGATTGGCGTAGTTAAGCCAATTATGTCTCTTGCATCATAAACCAACACCAAAAGAAATGAATAAACATGCAGCATTTACAACAAAACAAGACTATTGCGAGAAATAAACTATCCAATATATAAGTATTATCACTGAGATCAAAAAATGATGGGAAAGTGGAAAAAAAACAACCCAATGTTACAACCATTCCAATTTTAACCAAGTCCTCTATGTACGATCCGAACAAATGGTATAGATTTGTTCCAGCTGTTCAGATGACACTAAACCCCAGGCCGTTTCCAGGCGCGCGTAAAGAATACCTTTTCAACTTCTAAGAAATGTGAAGATGAAAACTAAAGAAGATTTAAGATCCGAAAAATGCTGAGAAAGGAAAACATCAAATCGCTCAAAGAAGATCGGGAAAAGATTCGTGAGGAAGCTCAAAAGAAAACACTTTAAAGATGAAAAAGAAAAACTTCAACATTTCAATGAGAAAAGAAAGAATGCACATCAGAACAAGGTAGGGGATTTTGCGTCTGTACAGCGAACGCAGTTTGGAACTGGTTTAAAACTACAACCAAAATCTTTCGATCTTGATAAGAGTAAGTAGTGGTAAAAGTCAAGTTGAAGGACCTCTATTGTGTAAAGGAAACAGGACATCTCGAAGGACAAACATCAGATTTATTCCAGGAGGCAACATGGGAACTGTTTAAATAAGGAGTCAAATCGAATTAACTTAATACAAAAAAACTATCATTTTTCGCTCGGAACCATGTGCTTATTAAATTTTAGCGTTTGTAAACTTTGTCAATTTTGTTTTCATTATAATTACGAATTTTTTTAATGTGCATTTGCATTTTTATTTTGTGCTCCGGTAATTGAACAGAAGGAAGAAGATATTTGAACATATATGGCCAGATTGTTAACTTCAATATCTAAATTGTCGTCATCTGACAGCGGCTCAAAATTACGAAGTCCGTGACAAAGTAGCCCTAGTGTTGCTTTAAAAAATTATAATATAACTAAACTACGCAATATCTAAAATGTATAATTTATATCCTAAATGCTACAATCAGAGTTTTGAACTGTATTTTAGAACTGTCAATTGATAATTTCTTGAAAATATAGAATATGTAGTATGGATTCATGGTAGAATATAGGCATTTTCCTTGGATTACCTTTATTGATTTCTTTCCTTTACCTTTTATTTTTAATTAAACAATATTAATTTTTCTCCTCTGGCATTCATTCATCAAATACCGTGTGTGTGTGTGTGTGTGCGTAAACATATTTTAGCAGTTGTCTGGCCGAATAGAAGAAACTTTTGAGATTTTAACGATTTACTTCACTTCGAAAAGCATTTTATATACAAGAAGTGATGATAAACTGACATCCGTTTACATCGTGGTACAAGTGCAACAGAGACAGAAATTTTTCCCTTCAGTGGTTTTATTTGAGATTTTTTAGGGATTTCTCTGATACGTGTCGAAGTAGGAAAGGGAATCTTAAGTATATTTAAAGGAATTTTGTAGGACTTAGGTATTTTTATCCCTTCCCTCGAAGCTTGAGAAAATACTGTGGTCGTCCGTTTTCTAGATCGTACGTTAAAAATTATTAAATAAAAAGTGGTAATTGGATCAGGAATTATGAGAACATTTTAGAATGAGTTAATATAGATTAAATTAAAATAAAAATTTAGAAATTAATTAGGATAAAAATTAGATTATGAAATTTTATTGTTACGCACACAAACATACATAATATATGCTGATCATTATATGTGATAATTTTCGATATGTTATAAATGATTCAAATTTTACAAAAAAAAATGAATATTTCACATAGTTACTAAGCGTAGCTAAAAGCATCTTGGATTGAAATGAATAACTATCAACGAAACAGTAATGAGGGAAGAAGCAAAGTTCAGCCTTAATGTTCATCACCAGTCACGATACACCCTCTCCTGTAGTAATTATATCAAATTATGAGATTTCAGAGAACTCGGCCCCACATCGTTAATAATAACCATTAGAGCAACAGCCTCTCCATGCTATGCATTTTCTATTCCCATTTCTAAGATTTCTACGGGTGCAGGATATTGAAATGTAAGAAGTTTTTTTAGTGAAAAATTCGCTTCAAAAATTTAAATAGTTTTTTTTTTGTTAAAAAAACAATCAAATAATTCATTCCCTGGTAAAGCTGCTTGTATCAGCTATCCTAAAATAAAGAAGTGACGAGAAACAACGGATCCTTATATCTTTAACAAAGGTCTTATTTTGGGGTCAGAAGATTTCGATTAGTCTTGAACCTGCCATGGAACTAAAAGAAAATTTCATTGATGCTCGTAATAATTTTTATTTTAAAGTGAAGGAATTTAAAAAAAGAGAAACCTATTCTTAAATTAATTAAATTTCCAATCTAGAGTACTCAATAAATTTATTTTTTAAAGAAACCAATAAAACAAATTATTGCATATCGAAATTTGAAATATAAGAATTTAACTATTATAGTTTAGAAAATAGATATTCCATCACATAAAAATCCTGACTAGATTTTTCTTACCAGCCTCTGGATATTAGAATATTTGATCTCTGAAACAGAGACCAGTATCTCTTCCGAACTTTCAATATTTTGATTGAAATGCATATCCTTAGTCATATACGAATCTCTGAAATCACAAGAAGTAATTCATGTGTAGATTGGGTATTCGCCGTTCTGGGTTAAGGGCTTTTGAAATTTTTAACTTTATTACCTCAATGAAAGAGAAACTTCTCATCACGAATAAATGACCTCATAATTCAAACGCGTGTTTGTTCTTCTATGTATTATTAAAATTCACAGTACTCATGTAGTCCAGATGTACAATTATTTTACAGCTATCGTATGAAATTTATATACTTCATCATTATTTACAGGAAAAATTATCATTTCTTCACTATTAAATAGTTTCAGATCTAATCAAATATTTTATACATTTCTATATTTACAATATTTAATCCAATAGCTTTATGGTATAATATATGTATTGAACTTTCTGATCTTCCAGTTTTAGACCAGAGGTTTGATAGTCTATGTAAGAATCGCTTAAATTAATTTTGATCCTGAGAAAAAATCCTTTATTAATGTCCTGTGATATATTTCCAAAGAGCAATAGTAGAAGTTTAAAGTTACAGTTCTTGAATTTTAGTTTCTGAAATATCGAGAATCTGAAAAAAAGATTACAGTGAATTCCTCTTTGATATTGTACATTATAGTACTTATATTTTAACTAAGCATTAAGTTTGGTTTCCTATTTCACCACATTTTTAAGTTAATCAAAAATTTAATGATTAACTTTGAATTATTTTTCAGTGAAAAAAACTAATGAAAAAACATAAAGCTATAAAACATATAAGCACATAGCTATAAAAACATGAAATATTTCTAATGTTATCAATGAAATATTTTGTTATTTGTGACTGCTTGACATCCATTTTTGTATGCAAAAACACGTCTTTTTTTTTTATAAATTTGCAATAACAAAGTGAATATGCATTTGGAAGCTGATAGAGATAAAGACATGATTTTTTATTGATATATAAAGCAGTCACCAAAAGTCACCAACTGGTTAATCGGGAATTTTGTTTATATTTGTTTTCAGATAAATCGCTTAGATATAACTTTCTCTCCGTGATTTCTTTAAATTGTCCTGCGTTAAAGACGTGTTATTCTAATTACCTTATATAAGTTCTGCCTTTTGTGTACACAGACCTTTTAAATGGCGAAAATCGAATAACACCATAGATTTATTAAAAAAGGTAATTATTTGGTTCATCTACTAAATTCTGCGATATTGTAATTTCACTTTTCTCTCTATCTTGTAATTTACAAAGATGGTATATTTAATAATACTTAAGATTAAACGATCCTTCTTCGTTTGCTTCCAATAAAAGAAGAAAATCACGCTATTAAATATTCAAAGAAATAATGAACTCAATTTGAAATTTTAGCAATAACATTATGTGTTGTTCGAAATTAGGCAATAAAAATTTTTGTTTCAAAAATGATGAATTTAAGCCAAAATCTTTTTAACTATTAAATTCATATAATTCAAAATACATTTTTTTTAATTTTTGAAATGGTATAAAATTAATTTTTATGTAATAATATTTTTGGACCTCATCGCTAGGAAACGCCAAAATTCATATTAATTTTTAATTAATGGAAAAGTGTAATTAAAATTTTAAAAAAAACTTTTCGAGATGCATATTTCCACTTTCCAAGTTACACACGCACATCTTTATTATTGGTAAATATTATAAATGTGAGTTTTTAAATTCTATTCTTGAGTGATATTACGTTCATTTCAAATATTCAAAAGAAAAAGAGTATAGTATAAATTTACTTTCTTTGGTCAGTTTCAATCTTTTAACATCTCATTTCAAATTTATTAGAGCCATTTCAATCGATGTTACTATACAGAGTAACAACAATCTATTTTTATCTCATAATGTTTTAATATCCTTCTAATGAAATTCAAAGGATTTGTAATTTTTACAAATTTATTTTTCAACCTGTTAAATAATTTTTTACCGACTTCTCTGTGGTTCCAGTTAACAGATTACTTTGTCTAATTAGAATCTTGCCATTGGAAGTATATTCCTTTGAGAAACTAATCCTTAGTAATGGGCAAATAGTATCCTATTTCTCCCGTATTTTCCTTTCTATTTACTCTTAAAATGAAACATCTTGATATAACTACTTATAAAGACTACAGAAATATTTTATTTGGTAGGTGTATCAACGTTCTTCATTACTAATTATATATATATTTGAAAAAAAAGATATAGAAATTCTTTATTATTTATTCTTTATTATCGGTATTTTCATTCTTTATATTTCAATAATGGAAAGAAGTTGATAAGAAGAATATAGAAATAAAGACTTTCTTTATTCTCTATTATTATTCGTATATTTCTGTAAAGAAAGACATTTGATAAGTAGAATAAAGAAACGAAGAATTTCTATATTCTTTATTCTTTATTACTAATAAAATGAAATAGTAATTATGTAGATAAAAATGTTATTATTTAACTGCTTTATCATTATCATATAAAAATATGAACTTTTCCTTAGAATAAAAGTTCATATTTCTATATGATAATGATAAAGCATTTTAAACTTAATTTAGCACTCTAACTGCATATATGTGGTTTGATTTTTTTTTTCTTCACACTCTTATGTCAGTCCAAGAATATTTTATTATGCTTTTCGAGAATGTTGCTTTAAATTCTTCCTATATTAGTCCAAACTGTTGATACTTTGGTTAAATTTTTGATCACAAATAAATGTTTTATTATGTCCTGCCCACACATTTTCTATTTGTTCCTGCCCACACATTTCAAATCAGCAGCAGAGCGACTGTATTGTACCAAGCCGACACTCTACTCTTTTGATTAATAATTTCTAGAATTTCAAAAACTCTGATTCATCATTCATTGAGAGGCAAACCTTTGATGGCGATCAGTGTCAGAAAGGTCCCAAACTTATCCCTCCCGTGTTTGTTTTCCTGTGCACCCCTCAAGTCAGCACCAGAACACTCTCTCCACACGGGTTACTTTGTGCCGCCAAACTGCTACTGTCTCCTGGGCAACCGCTCTAAGCATTGCCAGAAAGCCCTTGCACCAGGGGCATGCCGGGAAGAGGGGGGAAAGAGAACATCGAAGGCGCTGATGGTACGTGGTAGTCGGTGTCGGACTCGCAGAAGAAGCAGACGAATTCAGGAAAGTTTCGTCTGCGCCCATAAACTGAATGACGAAATAGAAAATGCATTTTTTTGTGTTTTATTTCGAGTGAGTTTTATTAGTTTGTATCGGTTCTCGGAGGAGGACTTTGTAAGAAGTACTTTTAGGATTGTGGCTTCTTTTTTGTGATATTCTGTTGGTGAGTGTTTTTTGGACTTGGAAGAACAATTTTTGTATAAGTTTTGTTTGCGGCTCTAGAAGGAAGGAAGAGAGGAAGTTGAAAGGAGATAAAAATTCATGGTTGAGGTAAGAAATTATATTTTAAGCTAATTATGTAATTGAATATAATATGATCGATTTATTTTCGTTACTTTAGTAAAACTATGCAATCATTCTGTTCAATTTTTAAAATATTCCATGATGAAAAAAAGGGATTCTGTAGAAAATTCATGTAATTTTTTTTTTCAAATACTAGTTTATATTCTACGTAGTGGTTAAAAGAATTCCATAAAATTATACAATAAACTATTAAGACTTATAAAAGTTATTTCTTAATTAAATTTGAAATCTTTTCATTTTTGTGATAATCGTAAAGCGATATAAATTAAATTTAGATAAATATCAACAGAAAGTTTCTCCAACTGATACATATTGTACGATTTAATACAATTTAACCTACTATTTAAACAATTAAAATTATCAGAAAAGTTTAATTCGACATCCTTAACTATTTTTATATAATCATAAAAAAAAAAAAAACGAAAGAAGCAACCAGATGTGAAATAATCACACATCGAATAATATTTTTAAATAAAATAAACTTCATTATGGCATATTTATTATTATTATGTTTTGAATTACAAAGAATTTTAAACTTTAAAAACTTTATATTAGACAAAATTTACTATCTTCGTTTTATTATTGTCTTTAATAAACTTTTTACGCAAAATGTGCCTCTAAATTTTTGATGCAAATTAAATGCCCATAGATGGTTCAAATATATTTGATATTTATTTTCAAAATCATAGACAGGAATTTTCTTAAAGAAAAAAGAATATTCAATTGAAATTGTTCACAAAATAATATTCTACAAATAAACTGTAAAAAAATTGAATTAAAATACGTTAGAAAATATTTCACATGAAATTATAATGGAAGTCGATCTTTAGAGAATCTATATTTCTTAGATACCATATATATTAGAGTTTATAGTACGGCGCTGTGTTAATAATTAATGAAACTTCATTTAATTTAATTTATTTAATAGCGTGTTTTGGATGTTGAACTTTAAAGATACAATATTTGCTTTGATTGAAATCTTCATATTCTTATACTGTTAACTTTCCATTATTAGCGATTAAAAATATTAATTTCTTAAAATATTATAATACATTAAGCTTGCCTATTTTATGTGTCGTTAAATAGAAAATTTAATTTATGTAGCTTGAACTTGCTAATTGAACAAATTTATAAATTATAGTTTTTTGATAATTTAGATATTTAATTAATATTCATATAACTCAAATAAAATGATTAACTGAACATTAAATCATTCTGACTTTAATATTTATAATAATTCCAAATACTTAAGAATTAACGCTAGTTTATATATATTTAAAAATCAGCTCGAGTATTTATGGGATTTCAAGACAATGTTTTTAAAAGGAAAGTTTTCTAAAAAAAATTGATATTATATTACAATAAATTTAATAAAGATTTTGTTTGAAAAAAAGCGGGAATGTTAACTTTTTTTAAATTAAGACTAATATTAATTTAATGATGAAGTGAAAAAAAAATCTTAATTTAGAGCACAGCTCAATATCAACTTAGTATTCCGAATTATTAGCATTTAAAATGTGGTTTATTAGCAACAATATTTTAAAATAAACTATAATTTAAATTAACATTATAAAAGATGAATAAAGATAATTATACTCTTTCTTTTCATATTTTTTCCCTCGAAATAAAATACTAATTAAAATTTCACCAACAGTTTTTGTTTGATTGGAAAACCAAGTAAATTTTATTCGCATATTTTAAATTGCGGCATTAGCTATTTTTTTAAATCACGTAATCTAAGGCAATGATTGTATAATTAACTGTTGATTATTTTCGATTTTCTGAGATTTGTCAAATTATTAGATAATTAAAACATTATTAAATAAGCAATTTATTTTTTTTTAAATTTTCACCTAAGAGTCGAGATAACATAACGGAAGTTTAAACATTTCTACAATTCCCTCCAAAGATGAGAAGTCGTAAGAAAAAAATTACGATGTCTAACAGATATTAATAATTTTAGCATTTTTTTAATCAGTACAAAAACATGTGTTTGGCAATATTCTGAAATTCTTTAAACAGTTAAACTTAAAATAGTTATATTCAATTTTGAAATTAAAAGTTTTATTTATTATTTAAACTTTCGTATTGCGAAATATTAAAGTTTGTTGTCATAATTAGGTGCTATAGATAAATTTGAGTTAGTATATTTATAAACATTTCTATTTTATCTTCTAGAAATAATTATTTTTTTCATTAGTAAAAATAGGAGAGTGTTGCATCTGATGAAAATTGCATAGTAAAGAATATCTTGCCCATACATAGAAATTTTGTCTCTTCTAATCCTCTTCAAAAATTATTTTTTCTTCAAAATGATTAAATGAATGAAACATATTTTTATATACTTTAAAAGTGTTTACTGTGTTTTCTTTATACTTTATATAAGATTCTTAATATTAATTTAAAAGATATTTGTATTGGATATTAAATGGAAAGCACGTTCAACAAAGTAAGAAAATATAATATGAAATAAATTATTAAATCAAATTTTAAAAGCTTTAATTTAACAGAGTAATTTTCTGAATATGTATAGATATCTAGTTTCATATTAATTCTGGTTTTACCTCTTATTTTTAATTTTTGCTATTATCTGATAAATTGTGTCAATAAAAGTTTTATAACTATAGAATTTTTATGAAATAAAAGAAATAAAACCTTTTTTTTGAAAATGCGCCGTATTTTCAAAATGTTTTTAAAATTAACGGACACCTGAAATAGAAATTGATTTTTTAAAAACAAAATCCACTTTTTACCTAATAAGAATCATAACATCGTAACTCAAGGTGTCAACATTTCATAATTTAATTTTCTTATGCTTTTTCTCTTGGAAAACATTAATGAGATAATTAACAAAGAGTTGTAGAAATAATTGCCGCTTTTCTAAAGGAGGTTCTCGAGTTTCATGAAGTCTGGGGGTAGCTAAATTAATAGGTTTCTCTGCAACATACATTCCAAACAATAAGTTTTCTACCACACGTTATCGATGAAGAACGTATTAGCTAAGTTTGAGGTCTAAGCATTTTCAGTATACGTTTTAGATTCCACGTCTTATTTATTATTTTTTTTTTTAAATTTTCTTAATCCTTTTTGAATCAATTTTTAGCTGTTTAAGGTCAAAGATAAAAGCACGGTTCGTAAGTTTTTTTGAAGAAATTAATCGTTTTCAAATTAAATGCATTATAGAAGTTTTTGAATATTTTGTTTCATCACAGAAGAATAAAAGAATTTTCTGATACGAATTATTTTACGGAATTTTTGATAAAGACGCTATTAAAATTTTTTGATAGCATTTCCACCCATTAATGTTAAAAAATAAATCTTTCTCGTATAAAATGTGATACAGAATGAAACATTCGTTTCAGAATAAAGTCTTAAAAATATAAAATGTCATGAAAAATATAAAATCTTATACAATATATATTAGTTATATGACTGATTTTTCTTGAATTGATAACCAATAACCTACATCTATCTAATACATTTTTTATTCATCTGATTAACTAGCTGAAATGATTCAGTTGATGATTAAAGTTGTAAGTAATGTTCAGAATTTGTTATGTTCGTTAAAAAAGGCATTGTTATTATAAAAGTTTGAGAAAATTCTATATCATTAAGAGAGTTTGATATTTGTTAAGGCACATCAAAATTAGCCTATTTCTACAATAATGATATGATCAGAAGCGCATTTAATATTCACTAAAATATTATTTGAAATTACCAGCTAATCAAATGAAAAAAAAAAATAGACTGACTTAATGACCTTCGCTTCAGCAAAATAAATAAGTAAAATAACAATAAAAAATAGTTCTTTATACTGGAAAATGATTTCCCTTTATTTCTATTTACTGTAACTGTTTAAAATTTTAGTTTTATTTTCCTTTCGAAAATAATCTGTCTAATGCGATTTTTTCCATTCTTGTTTAAGTCAAATATTTTCATTGGTCAGAAATTTCTCTTCTAATGTTTTTTAATAAAGCGGTATTATAAAGAAAATGGTTTTTTGAGAAAGTTTTTATTTAATTTTTTATACTATTTAATGTCAATAAAAATTAAAAGCATTTTAAAGCACAATTAATAAATGAAGCATCACATAAACGAATAGTATTGTAAAATGTTTCTAAGAATCTTTTGTGAAATTATTTTGATTCGAGTCTTTATCTTATTCTCAATACAGACTTTCATCAACGGTCAATTATTATAAAAAAACTGTACTGAATTTCCAAAAATATCTAAAACATTAATTTTAACTTATTACTGAAAAACGTTTTTTTACGATGGAAAGCTAAAGGCACATTTTTTAATTTATTTTTCTATGTTTTTTTTTTTTTTTTTTTGTAAATAAATCAATCGGTTTGTTTTCTGATGCTTTCAGATTATTACAAACGTTTTTTTGGCTTTAAGATAATGTATCAACGCTTATAAGTAAAATTCTTTGTCTTTTTTTAATTTTATAAGCGATAATTTTTATCTTTTTCGATATGATTGATGATCACAAAGAGTATGCAAGAAAAATTTCCGAAAATTGAAGTTCATAATCATCCGATTACCTGACTTCGATCACATGAGTATTTGCTCTATAAATATCAAAACATCGGAAAGTAATTTATCAGAGAGATGCACGATATCTTCCAGGCAAAACAAGAAAAATTCAATATGGGCTGTGCCATAGTAAATTTTATAGCGCAAGGTCCAATCGAACGACTGTCTGGTAGGAAAACCCCATGATTCAAGATATCATTCTTTATGGTTTGCTTAGCCGAAACTAATCAAAATTTTACTTATAATTGGAAACTTCCAGTATATTCGATAGCAGCAAGGAACAAATTGATCTCATTGTGGATTCATAGGAAAATGGAAAATTTTGAAAGTGCTGAGTTATATTTTGCAGTATAATGCCTTGTTTAGTTTAATGATGGTTTGAATATTCATCGTTCATTTAGCTTGATTTTCAATTCGTCTGTGCATCAATAAATCTTTCTCAAGTGATAATTTACTTATTTACTTGAGTTTGAACATCCGCTGTTCATTTGTTAATGCTATTATATATATATATGTCCTTTTAGATGAGCATTTGCATTTTATTGTCAGTGATGACTAGATCAAGAACAAAACAATACAATGCTTACAATTTTGAATCTCATTATTGCCTTTTCTATTCCTCGCACCCTTTATGCGCTATGAATGGGATTGAAAAGTATTATTTTGTAAATAATTCATTCATATGCTTCATCGCTCTTGTGCAATAAATCGTTTCTTCACATTGATGAAATGAGTTACTGTGTACAGAATATCAGCATATAGTGATTTGGATGAGATATGAACACGCTGTCTTTTGATCATGATCAGAATATCCTTTACAACAGAGTTATTGGATTTCTGAGAGTTGCAATAGAAACGAGAATACCATAATCTGTAATAGAATGAATTAAACAATGAAGTTGAGATGTTATAATCTTTGATTTAGACATCAAGAAATTGTTTTCTTCTTTGTACGTCTACTATAATGTGGTGTTTTAAAGCTACTTAATGATTTTTAATATTCTCTTATAACTATTTAATGAATTGCATTTGTCTTCTCAAACTATATATATATAATATAATATAATATACATTTAAACAGTTTCGTGGAAGAAGAAAGACACTTTTGAATTTTTAAAACTTCCGATTTATTGCATCTAGAGAGGCATAATTTGCTAACAGAAAAAAAGCGGTGAAATATGTCTGTCCACAACTCGTGAGAAGAGCAAAGATTTTACCCCAGTGATTTTATTCTATGAGATTCTGATAGGGATTCGTTGACATGTGTAGATTTGGGAAAGATAAATATAGGTATCTTTTTTAAAAGAATTAATTTGATGAGCTTGACAGATTTTCATTCCTTCACTCGAAGCGTGTGAAAATGCTGATTAAAGCAGTTATACAGAGCTCGTGTAGAATTTATTAAATAGAAAAAGAGGAATTGTATCAGGAAATAGATCACTTTAGAATGAAGTTAATATAGGCTAAATGAAAGAAAAAAATTAGGAAATTAATTAGGATTATATATATATATTATCAAAAATTAAAACTTTTATAACCAAACTAGGCAATTTTTTTAAAATAAATAAAACTTTTCATTGTTTTAATAGAATGGATTTTTTTGACAAAGAATAGTTCATAAAGACAATAATACTCTTCTTTTTAAGAAAAAAAAATTCAACATTATTTGATAAAACTGAGCAATAATTAAAAGTCAACTATATAAGAAAGAAATAAAAAAAATCGGTTCAAAGTTTAAACATTTAATTAAAATATATTAGAGTACAATCGTTTGGCTAAAATATGTCTACACTAACTTCCTACTTCAATTAAAATATAATAAGTAAATTATTAATTAACCCTTCAAATGTTATCCAGCGATTTCCAAGGGTTGGCAACCAGTCCATTTTATGTTTTACGCAGGTTAGAGTGTTTACTTTTACGATCACAGAATTTTATTATATATTATCGTTTAACATATATCAGTTCACTTTGTTTGAAAAATATTTGAACTTATTTGCAAACATTGCATCTAAATAGTAATATTAAGAAATTACGCACTCAGAGTATTAATTGATTTTTATTGTTAATTATTTATTCACATATTTCACCTTTATTTTCTTAAAAGGTAAATTTTTAAACAATTATTTGATGCAATCACTGAAAACTATTCAGTCAATCACTTGAACTATAAAAAAAGAAAGCATAAATTAAATTAATGGTTTAAATAACCTGTGGATTCACAAATTATTCTATTCAAATTTTGTGACTGTTTCATACGCGGAATAAAACATCATTCGACTCAACTCAAGCAGGCGTCGAATCCGATTATTTGAATAGCAAATCCAAACATTTCTTTTCCATTCACACTCTGGCCGTTAATCGAAGTGAAAATTTTACGAGGCGAGAGCTACGCGCCAAAATGAATCCGACGCCTGTGCCGTGAATTTGTAGAATAAGCAACGTTCAAACGTTCGTCATAATTTATTAGTCCCCATAAATCGTACGACACGAGAGAGCTCGCTTTCAACTCGGAATTTGGGCCGTTTGGGTGGAGTTGAGTTGTCGCGAGCCAACTCCGAACGACGGCTGCACTAATTCGCGACCGGGGAACCGAAATTCCAGTTTTATGGATTTTAGATTTTACTAACTGGCGATTTCAAACTTATTGAATAAATGGACAGCTTATGTGGCCAGTAAGGTGGTTTACTGTCAACAATTTTGATGTCTTTTTGGACACTCATAAATCTTATCGGATATAATTTCTTTCACATAAAAAAATAAGTAGAATTTTTCCGAAGTTCGTCGATTAGGTTGTGTTAAAGTTTAACTTCTAACATAACTGCAATGCAAAATAAATTCTTATTAGATTAATACATGCAGAAAATTTATTACTAAACATCTTATCAATAAATGCAACTTATTATTTGAAGTATATGATTATATAAAGTTTTAGAAGAATGATATATATGCTAATATTTTTGAATATTTTTATACAATTATTTTAAAAATACCTTTGGAACAAAAATGTATTAATTAAAAGCGAAACTGCAAAAATTTTTCTAAATAATATAGTTGTGTCTCGATTGTTAATTTTTACGGCCAGTTAATATGATTGCTTATTAAAAAGTTATGAAACTGCAAAATATATTGAGAAATCATTGTACTAAATTTTACAAACAGAATTTATTAAATTTTAATTTGAGGTTAATCTAAATAAAACTTTTACTAAAATTTAGAATTTGAAAAAAAATTGCATTATAATAGATTAAAGCCTATTAAAGAAATAAAATAGTAAATTAAAAAGTAAGTTATAAGAATATAAAATTAATTGTAATATGAATATAGAAGCAAATCTAAACAATTTTATAAAATAAAATTGTTCTAAAATAAAGTATAAAGAATAAAAAGATAATCCCTATTTTTTACGAAAAGTCGTCCTTTTATTGTAGTCATCATGCTTTAAGAAAAAGATCGAAACTATCTACCAACTGCTATTTGATAGTTATTTTTTTTTCATGCAATAATTCGGAAATAATATTGAACCTTTGAGTCGCCTCGAAAGCTCTTACAAAGATCAAATATACCCCCCTCCCCTTGTGGTGCCAAAATTTACAGAGAGTAATAACTGGTCGACGTCATTAATTATGAGTTGCTTCATTTGTTCGCTGATTTTATACACACGCCTGTGTCTTCCAATGTCTTACATCCTTTGGATAGACTTTGCGATTGTGTGCAAATAAATCGTACAAGTATATCGTAATCGTACAAGTATGTAACGATTACAAAAGTATTTTCACCGAAATATTAAACAGAGACTTGAGAATTTTATTAGTTACAATGCCTTATGGGATTATATTCACTTTAAAGAGCAAAACAATTCCACTATTGATACAATTTCGTTTTTTAAAATATTTACTGTTGAAGCGTATTGTTCATAACTTTTTAAAACACATTTTTACTGTTGATTTTTTTCTTTAAACAGATGCATGTTTGTGTTATAAGAAAGTGGTTAACAATCAGTTATACAATCAGATCAAAGTTGTTAATAAAAGCATCATTTTTTACTTTCTTGTAGACGTAGTATAAATAAGTATAGTAAGCGTCAAATAATTCCAACTCGAAATTTTGATAAAATTCCCTTTTGGTACATTCCCGAGTTCGAAGAACACATTTTTGGAAAATGTACGTCTTCTTTCCAATGACAAAAATAATTCGAATACCTTGAGCTAGACGATGGAAATTGATATACAGTATTTACACCAAATTTATAGAATTCTATCAAAGTTTGAAACAATATGTTCTGAGAAAATTCGCCTGCCCAACTATTTGAATATAAGGCAACACGTTATTACAAAACAAAGAGATCTAGATAGATAAGATTAGCTACACAGATTTAACATCTTTAGTATAGACATCTGTTAAATGTTGAGCCAAATTCAACAACGAGTTGTTGTCTGTTTGAAAGTACTTTCAGAAACAAGTAGATGCAATAATTTAAAAACACAGTGACAAATATATCAAATTTGGTAAGGGATTTTGTGATTATAAGTGAGATTTTTTTGTCAAAATTTTGTTTCAATCTTTTGAGTTGTCTAAAATGGAAATTCAATTTTTCGATTTTTAAATTTTGGCGAGTATTTACACATGCCAAAAAAACTCGCCAATGATGACATGATATATTGAGTAAAAATTTTAAATTCATACCAAAAATATTTCGTGACTATTGTACGTCAAAACTACGCAAGCCATTCGATGACATGACAAGATTATTAGAGAGTATATGAGGAAGAATTTGCAGGAGACCACTCCTGCTTATTATCTTTTGGAATGTTTATTAGACTTCCAAGAAATGCAATTAATAATAAGAAATTGCATTTATAGTTATTATTACAAGACGATATTTTTAATAAATCAAAATCCATAATAAAAAAAGTGTTTCCCGTTCTTCATCGGCCTCAGTAGGCTTTATTATTTTACATTTTTATCAATATTTGATACTGCCTATAAAATTTCTGTACAAATGAAGAAAATATAACTAAAAAGGTTTCAAGGATATGAAATTTGTTTTCAGAGCAGAAAAAAAGTGTGAATTTTCTACTCTGATTTCATTAAATTATTCGTTGAATTAATGGAATAGAATATTGATAAGGAGTACATAATTCAAGAATTATGGGATTAAAAGAGCATCTAATAATATGTTCAGAATCACTTTTAAATCCTAGTATGAAAATAGCCGAAAGTTTTGAATAATATTTATTTATATTTTTCAGAGTAAAACAAAAATTCTCAATTATAAAGAAAGCATTTATTGTACCGTTATGGAAATAATAAATATGAAATAATTTTTAATAACACTCCAGTACTATAGAAAGCAATTACAGATTATTTATCGATTTTTGGATTGCGATGCCTGATTCTCGGAATTGTGGTTGCCAAGCTTCTGATTTGTGACCCAATTCCAATGAAACCGAGGCTTTGTTAATGGACCTAGTTGGCTTGGATAAACGAGCTTATGGTAGATAGGATGTTTCAAGAATAAGATCCAAATGAGTTACTCACCTCCTGGTCTCATAAAGATTCTAAATTACGAAGTAAGAATTCAAAAGCATGGTTCATTCTTATAAAGAAGAAATTTATTAATCACTTTAAATGAGGTTGTTGAAAATATAGAATGGAATGAAACGATCGATTTTGTCATCCTAGAGACACCAAGTTACTCTACGAATGGTCCCACCCAAGAAAAAAAAATTGCCAGTTTCTTTGATAATGATGCTTAGTGGTGAATAAAAGAGAGAGGAACGAAGATTGGCAAATAGTGCGCTTCCTTATGACGAATATTTACAAATGCAAAAAGAATTGACTACCAGCGGGATTGATATCCAAAAAAACTTTCTCTCATACTCTTTAATAAATGTATAAAACCAAAGAACGCCTTGTGTGACGGTGGCATAAAATAATTATGAAATATTAGCCTTTGGCGTGAATTTAGCATTTTTTCTAAAACTGTCATGTGAACTTTGGCGAGTGTTTTGGCGGTTAATCCCTGCTATGCGCTTAACATATGAAATTCGAATTTGTATTTTAAATGCGTTTTTTTCCAATCAATTCAAACAAAAATTTGACACCGTACTATAATTGTAGTTATCAATTTGTATATCAAATTTGATATATTTAAATCTTTGCGTTTTTAAGTCATCGCATTTATATGTTTTTGTTAATACAAAACGCGACTATCAACTACTTGTTCGATTTGGCTCAAAATTTGATCGGAATATACTGTAGAAGTTAAATTTGTGTATTAATTTTCACCATCTAGCTCTCTTCGTTTCATGGTTTCATTTAACTTTTATTAGAACAGCCGGACAGGCAAATTTCTTCTGAACGTATTTTGCTCAAAACTGGAAAAAAAAATTGGTGTAAAGAGGCAGACAGGCAGACAGGCAGACATTTTCCAAAAGTGTTTTTTTTGTTGCAAATAATTACATCATAATTACAAAACGAAGAGAGCTAGATTGATAAAATTGACTGTCTGTCAGTCTGTACTTTCAAAAAAATGTAAAAAATGATAGCTCAATGACACAAATATATCAAATCTGATGCATGATTTTGGAAATTGTAATTCTGTGTCAAACTTTTGTTTCAATCGGTTAGGAAAAACGCGTCTGATAAATTAAATTTCGCATACTGTTAACCGCAGGCCAGGGATTAGCTGCCGAAAAACTCGCCAAGGATAACACGATAAGATTCAGTAAAAATACTAAATTCACGTCAAAAGCAAACATTTCGTTATTCTTGTACGCCAATGTCATGCTAGGAAAACACATTTTTTAGAGAGTATGCGAGAAAATTTCGGGGAGACCATGCCCATTGCTTATTTCAATATATTGTATATGGAATGATGCGGAAAGATATATATTTTCTCATTACCCGCTAATATTCTTTCTATAATATTCATGAAATTTTGTTGCAATATAGAGTTTTTCAATAATTAAATGATGCCTTATTAATAGAAAACTGTGCAATAATATATGTCCCGGCGATATATTATATACAAGGAAGATAAATTTAATTTCCTTGTAGTGTGATGTTAGAGATTAATGAAGCATCTCCAATATGGTATTATTTAATTTATTACGGAATCAGGAATTTAATTTATATGAGAAGCGGTAATTCGGCTTTAGGGTGGCTCATTAGTATTTTCTGTATCACGATAATCTGCTGTGATGATGAGAGATTTCTGATCGAAAACCGCTCTCTAAATTAGCATCATCAACTCGGTATTACTAATGGCCCTAATTTAAATTTATTAGTATCAATTTATGTTTTAAATGACAGCTCTAGTTGAGCCACTTTTAAATAAGTGAAGTGCGAATACGATACACTTAGAAAGCAGATAAGTATCATAAGTCTTTCATATTTAAGATAGGAATCTTAAACTGAATTAGTATCTTAAATTATTTACTTATTTCAATCCAAGCAGAGCAGACTTATCAAATTTGAAAGAGCTGAAAACTCTGAAATCATTATTTGCTCCTCTTTAATACATGATGCTTAATATGTAAATGAATAGTACTTTTAATACAAACTCTCATATGATTTGTCTTTAAATTAAGATAAGCTTTCTGTATTAATTAATGTATTTTGAAGCCTAAGCCAAACTGTCACGAGATTTCGTTTTGGGGCTAACATAATTGTGCTGCTGATTTAATATGAGAATGAATTGTAAAGAACAATATTTTCTTTTAAATTAAAGGCCTATTTAATCGTGCTAAAGAAATGGTGGCTTAATGGTAACTAGTATTCATTATAGTTGGAGGTTTGAGACTAAGTTACATAAAGGAAAAAAGTGATTCGGATTTAATATATTGTGATCAAAAGCTCATCCTCTAATGAAATGCATAAGTTAACAGAATGTGCCGAACTCAATTAATTGAAAGAAAACTCTTTATGGATAGTGATTATTTAAAAAAAAAGTTTTCAATTTCTTGAAAATTTAAAAACATTTAAAAAATGAGGACAAAGATTTTTACTAACAGTCTGAATATTTTTTTGGATATTGGTTGACCATTGGCCTCTGATCAAAACCTGGATAGTTAAGGAGCATAACAGCCAGTCCTGTTTATATGGCTTAGTTCTGCGATAAAAAGGTGACTGGCTATAAGTAAATAAAAAAAGGGTATGATGTAAAAGTTTTAAGTGAGGGAGAATTGTGGTCATTTAACCATGGTACAAAATTACTGTTATTTGGAACGATACAAAGTATCGTTCCAAATCCATCAACGAATGCTTTAAAACAGAACATGAACATACTTCAATTAAATTTAATTATTTGCAAAAGTAATCGAAGGCAGTTTCATCAAAATAAAGATTACGTATTTTAAATGCATTCTGGAATTAAAGCTGTAATTTTGGTTTACGAAGGAAATGCCCTGTTAAATATATATTAACTGGTTGCTTCACCCATTTATAGCTTTTTGAAAATATTGGGAGCTAGCTGGATCTGTCGATAAACTAGTTCGTGAAAAATAGTTACTATATTTGAAATATATTGGTAAAACCAACTTTCATGCCAGAATGATGAACATAATTTTATTTAATAACACTTAGCCTCTGTTTTATTGATTATTAGATCCTTTAATTCTTATCTGTGAATTTTTTATCAAGATATTTTTTGCTTATGGAAATTAAACATTTTTAATTTTGTATTTCTGTTGAAATATTTAGTCACTACCATTAAAAATATTCTTGCAACAAAAAATAACCCTTGTGAAGTAATTCATTTTTTTTTTTATTTTCTTTTGTCAATAAGAAAATTTAGCAATTTTTTTCGTAAAATATTTAATTTTGATGAAAGTAAATATATTTTTAGCAAAACTAATTTTCTAAAAATAATAGCGATATGTTGTGCGGCAGTAGTCTATTCCGTTGTTTCCTTAAAAATGGTTCCATGGTGTTCAAGATTTTTGATTTCATCGCGGGCACGAGATATAATAATATAAATATTCATATATACAATAGTAATTACCACATACGTATTTCATATACACATAGTTCTTAGGTAGCGACTTTTTTTACACTATTAATTTTACCACTATTAATTTTTTGAACTGTGAAATACGGCCGCGGTGGCCTGATGGCAAGATCTCGGCTTCGGAACTGGAGGGTTTCAGGATCAAGACCCGATTTCAGCGAAGAACCCTCGTGTAAGCGGGTCTGGTGCACGAACGGGTCTGGGTCTGGGGTCAAACGTCCTACCGCTGGTGGTGAGGTGTGGAAGTTTGGAGATGAGGGTGTCAGCTCAGGTTTCATCCTCGTCATCTGACAGCGGTTCAAAATTACGAGGTCCGTTCCAAAATAACCCTAGTGTTACTTTAAAATAGGACGTTAATATCAGTAAACTAAACTAAACTGAGAAATACACTTCGAGAATAATAATAAAATTTTTTTTGGGTTCCAAAATCCTTTCGTGCTTGGAAGTTTGAAGCCGAGTCGTGGAGTCACTTAGACGCCTCCTCCAATTCAAACAAATATGATGTGGAAATAGAGGAATCCCCTTGTTCTATCTAAGCTATCTTCAGACTATTAGACAGGTGCGGACCATATGTGTTTCCGTATGCAATTTATCACCTCGAGTTCAGCAGGCTGTTTTCTAAGTCCCGAGTCAAATTCATTCAATTCTTGCTTTAAAGACTTGTTGTCTGTTTCCATCATTATTTATCTTCGTTCTTTGATCCTGTGAATATCTCATGCCAGTTAGGATTATATAGTCTATTAGTTACAGTTTTGAGCCGCCAAAATAATGCAATATATAATATTAAAATTTTCACTCTTGAAGATGTCAAAAAAGGTTTTTTTTTTTTTTCCTATTGGAAAAGTTGTTGGCAAGTGATTCAGCCGAATATTAGTTGTTGTGTAAATGGTCGGATAATTTATTCTCAAGGTAGTTATCGATGCAACTTTTTTAAGCGATTTACAAAAAAAAAAAAAAAAAAAAAATTTTAAATATGGCTTTTTCATAGATACGATTTTCGCATTTTTAATGTTTTTCAGTAATCACATTTACAGCAACGGAAGTAGTTTCCCCAAAACTTTCCCGAAACTACTCTCTAACAAATGTACATGGCTATAAGGCTATTGAAGAAAATTGATTACGAAAGAGCTTATTCAGAAACATTTGGGCGATACTTTTGGCGAATGTTTGCTAGGATGTGGTTCATACAAAAGTACATCAAAAACCTAATGTATATTGAACTCCTTCATAACGATTAAAATGAAAATTTGGCACGGATTGCAAACGTAATCACAGAATCCCGTATCGAATTTCAAAAATCTATTGTTGTTAAAATAGTTTGTTATCGCGTTTACGTGTTTGTAAATATATGAGCTATAACGATCAACATCCTGATAGATTTGGTGCCAAATTTAATAGATATTTTTAGGCTTAAGATATTAAATTCGTGGGCCAAATTTGATTGATTTAACTCTCTTGTAGTTTTGTAGTTATCGTGCAGTTTGTATTTGAATTACTTAACAGATCTCCTCTGAATGGATTTCTTTCAAAATTTGATAGAAATCTGCAGATTTGGAGTAGAATTATGTGTCAAATTTCCAAAGAGTAATTGACTCAGTTTTTAGTAAACGGTTTTAGTATGTAAGTAAGAAAACACAATGACAAAATTGTGTTTTTCAGAGTCTAATAAGCAGATTTGTCAAAATTTCCTTTTTTTTTTTTTTTTTTTTTTTTACGGTTATAAAATTTTCCATCGTTTTCTTGAAAAATAAAAATGGAATCATCATTATTTTTTAATAAAACATAGGTTTCCCCCCAATAAATTTAGGGAAATTTATTTATTTTAATGCAACATTCAATGTGATTTCATGTGTTAATTATAAAAGTTAGAATAATCTAGAAAAATGGAAAATTAATTTTTCAATTTACAACATTTGAAGACTGAAATTTTCTATTCCGTTATACATATTCTAAGCTTACTGTAATTTTATAAAATACATATGCTACTTAGTTCTCTTATCACTGCTCCATCTTTATTGTTTATCTACCGTATTATAACAAAAAATGTCATTTTTTGAAGTGTGAGCTATTGGAAATCGCGATACATTTCTGGCATTAAAATTTGTTTATTCAGAAAATATTTGCTTGCATTTTTAAAAAAGAAAATACTATTTGTATTTAGGTAACTTAACAAATCTATCGTATTAGTCTAATATTTATTAGTCGCAATCAAAGTAACATAATTCCAATAGTATTAAAAATAGGAAATTTCATCCAAGTCTTATACTACTATTACATCTGTATATATTGTTGTAGATAATCTAATTGAATCGAGACAGCTTAGATCGATGGTATTTACTGAGCTTTAGCTATCGATAAAAAAAATAATATTCATTCTTAAGTGTTGAAGCGCTGAGAATTTTAATCCTATTTGTTGTTGCCTGATTGCGCTAAACCCTACGATTTTTTAGAACTACGATATTAACGTAAAGTCAATGTATACCAAATTACATCGGCTTTACTCACTCTGATTTTAAATTATTGTAAATTCTTAAGGAAGTAAACAGATATAATACCATAATTTACTTTCATCTCGAAAAAGGCTAATGCATGGAAATATAACACATTCTTAAATCAAATTTTTATGATACGGTGATACTTTTATTGATTTTAGAATACGATCTATATATTTAAAATAATCATTTTGTGACATACTTTATATGTATTACGAAAAGGTTGAATAAACGGCTTAGCAAATAGTACTTTATGCATTACAATTAATTAGTAACTCGGAAATTTATGTTAGTTAATAAGTAACTCGAAAATTTATTTTAATTAATAAAACTCGGAAATTTATTGCTTTCCCAAACCCATGCTTGTTCCATTCTAAGAAAATCATGATTCTTAAAAACGAAGTCTTCAATAAAAATGTGTGTGTGTGTGTGTGTGTGTGTGTGTGTGTGTGTGTGTGTGTGTGTGTGTGTTGGCGCTCTACACACTAGATGATTTGGCCTAAAGTAACCGAATTTCGTACATATATATTCTTTGGAGTGTGGAAATGTGTAATTCAATGCAACTTTTTTAAAATTGTGTTAGAATTTAAATTAATTAAAAATTAACCGAAATTTTGATGTTTTTTTGCCGTCATTTCTGAAAATATTGTGCCATAAATTTTATGTTTAAGCCACCTGAAAATTTAAGAAAATATTTATTCAATATTCACACACATTTCGTCTGAATTTCGGATTTTTAACCTAATTTTCAACAATTAGCTACATTGTCGCTCCGAGATTCCAATCGTTTTCTTTGTTTACCAGGTAATCAATTATTTAATTTAGTACCATTGTTGAATGCTAAAGACGTAGATTTGTTTGATATTTGCGTAGTTTACAAACAGTGAATTTACAATACCATTTAAAAGGTAATTGAACCAGAATTTTCCGTTTTTATTAGCACTATGATGTCATAGGACTAGCCTTCATTAGAAAAATTAGTGTACACAATAAACATATGAAAGACAATTAAAATAATACGGCTTTAATACCGGAAAATTGGACGTAATCATGGAAATTAAGTTACATCTAAACGATTTAATCAAATTAAATATAATCAATATGTCCTTCTCATCAGCTAGTCATCCAAGGCGACTAGCTAGAAAGAAACACGACATAGTAGCATACATGGTGATGATTTTAAAAAATAAAAATACCCTCATGGTAAGTGTTGAATCTCCAGTCTCATACCGACAGAATTTAATTCAACTATTTCAACAAAACATATGCTAGTGGTTTGGTTTTCATTTGTGATCATTTGCTCTTAATAAAACTTGCTTCTTCTAAGATTGAAAATAACTAGAATTGTTCCCACATAATACGGTCTTGTAAAAAAAAATATACGATTTGGTACATCTCTAAAATAATCTGCTAATTATTGATAAAAATTTTAAAAAATGAATTATCCAAAGCTAAGCACTAGTCCAAAAATAATCCAGTCAAAATCAGAATTAACTGTTCAAACGAATAAAAAAGCATCTGATTGAAAATCTTATTATTTTGTAATTCAGTTTTTAGCAAACGATTACAGAGTGACAAGTGATATTTGTAAATTATTTTAATTCCTGATATTTTAAAAGAAACTGAGATGTATAGATTTAATACTTTAGTTCTTTATTACTTCTATATCTCTTAAACTGGTAAATGAGCGGATTTCACTAATTTTAGCTTCATTTGCTAGGCAACAATATTCATTGACCCATCACGTTAAGCTCACAAATCGTCATGACTTGTTTGCTTTGGAGTCTTGTACCAACTGCTTCGTGGAGTAGGAACACTTACGGCAATAATTACATGTATTGGTGTTAACACTGAATTTCATATTATGCATGCAGTCATCTAACCCTTTACATAACTAAATATTTCTGGAACAATAATAGACTTGTTTAAGATTTACTCGAGGCAGTTAGTTATTCGAAGAAAATTTGAATGTCTGATCAACTGCTTTGCATTTGAAATATAAATGTGCAAAATTAATCCAGTAAGGGAAGCATATATTTTCATAGAAAAGTTTTTGACAGACAAAAAAATGTTCTTAGATATTCTGTCATGAATTTCTATTCGGCTATATTACAAGAATTCTAGACATTCCTTCATTTCACTTTTTTTGAGACTCTGTCTATACAATTGAATTGAGCTCCAGAAAATGCCCTTAAGACTGACTGCAAGTTCGACAACTTTCAACATTTCAGTAAGTTATGTGCATTAACTTTAGCCAGTTTCAATTGGTTTTCACTTACAACAAAGTGTCCAAAACTATTTCATGTTTCTCAGGTGTCCCTATTTTGAGTTTAACACATTCCATTGTATTCTGAAGATCCTTGTAAGACATGATATTACCTATGTAATAAACTTTAAATAAAAAAACGAATTTCAGTGTCATATTGTCATTTCCGGAAAGGAAGGTTTTGTCTACTGTAATTTATAAATTCATTGATATGTGTTAATACCAATTCCTTCAATAATTGTTATAGAATTTAAAAAAAATAGTTTAATGATATTAAATGTTTCACACATGCTGTATGTTAATTTTTTCACAAATTAAAATTAAATATATCTCAAACAATGTTTCCATTTTTTTAAAGGATGTACGGTGGTAGTTCTATTACAACGACAACTTTTTTGTAATATAAAACAAGAATGTAAAATTCATAGCTTTATAAATATTATTCGTTTCAAGAATTCAATGCAAATACACCTAAATGACTTTTCACTTTTTCAGAAGTAATAACTTTGATGAAAATAAAAGTTAAGTTGTCGCCCTAGTAAACTTTTGAACATGGTCATTCAATTTTCGAAACATTAGCACATGCACATGCGATCGCTTTTAACCCCACTTTGGTAGACAATAAATCCTTAATTTACTGTCTTTGTCTTTTCTAACAAAGTAGGTATTATCCTTATTCATTTCATAAGTTAAGGTCAATGAGATGAATCGGCTGTTATTAATAATAACCAGTCAATATGATTAATCGACTTGTCATATTGATTGAAATACATATATAATTGAAAATATTTGTGTCTATTAATTCATCATAAGATCTTTTCCGAAACAGTGAACAGAAGCGACATGAAATTTGTATATGCTATTTTTGTTCATATCTGCAGGATTTTTCTCATTTTTCGTCTTTCCAAATTAATTATTTCTCATCACAATTAATTAAGCAACAATTTTTTCAATTGACGATGTTTTACTTTAAGATTTTTTTTATAAGTAACTTCTGAAATAATTATCTTGAGAAAATATTTAATGCACTATCTTAAAAAACAAATCATTATTATTATTACTGATGATCTAATTAAAATTTTATAAATATTTCAAATTTCATTTTAACGCAGATAATTCATTTTAAAGTTTTTGTTCTTTATTGTTGCAATTAAATTGAAAGAATTTTTAGTTTCTCCAACGAATGTTTCATTGAAGTAATTTTCTAATGTTGAATAATGATAAATATTTCTTTCGTTGGACATGAACTCCAAAGTAGGGTTTATATTTCAGATTTTATTTAATATCATGCACACTCTTTAAATATCCGCACACGTCGATTCACTAGTTTAAATTTAATTAATATATTTAGTTTAATTTAAAAAATTAATGATCCTTATAATGAAATAGTTAAACATATATCCTTATATTAATTGATCTTTATTATAATGTAAGGTCATTCAATGTTATGGAGTTCCATTTAAAACAAAGAAAGATGATCTGTAGAGAAAAAGAAGGTACACTATGCGATGTTTATTCAGTCACATATATTTCAAATTTCATTTAATAGCATGTACACACTTTAAATATTCACACACATTAATTCACTAGCTAAAATTTAATTGATAATGCTATGTTTAGTTTAATTTTTGAAAATTTTAAATGATCCTTATGATGAAATAATCGAACATATATCATTATAATTAATTGATCCTTATTATAATGTAAGGTCATTCAAGGTTATGGAGTCCCATTTCTAACAAAGAAAGAGAAGGAGAAAGCTCACTATGCGATGTTTTTTCGGTCATACACAAATACCAATGAAAGAAAAGGGCCATGAAAGTAACACTTCTCTTATGAAGGAACTTTTGTTGTCGTCGTGGCAATTGTGCCGAGGAGAAAATGGAATCCCAAGAGTTGCTAGACATGTGCCAGATGGTTCGAAGTACAGACACAAAAAGAGAAGTGTTTAACTGGTAGTCAGAGGTGTCAATTAGTAAGGGAGTGAACGAACGGAAATCAGTAAAAATTACTACATCTGAATACTGTTTTATTAAATTTAAAATACTTTAAATAAGGATTTTTTATAGGAAATCGTAAGTTGTATCAACTAATAAATGAATATTCTCAGTTTCAAATATGTTGTATTTTAAACATAATGATTTTAGTAGGATCTGAGCGATAAAAACTTTCTACAATGGACGTTTTTTTGTAATCAAATGAGCGATTTAAAAAAGACAAATGTTGAGTATGAAACGAGTTTGCTATCAAAAGTTGTGTATAATTATGATTGATTTTTACGCGCATCGCATTGAAAATTCATACATTTGTCTCATCAGCGAATTGGATTTCTAATTCACTCTTCAAAAACGTTGCTGCCAGTAATGTGAAATGGTTCTTAACATTCCTTTGCAGTTTCTCATTAGTCTGGAATTTTTATGTTGATATTCTATTTATTTTTTTTAATTCAAGAAAGAGATTAAAATTACTCGGTTTGAACTTGTATTCTCAGTGAAAGGGATAAAGGGCGCAAGATTATTCAAGATCTTGCTTTAAGAGTTGGTCTTTGAAAAAGACGTTCTTTGAAGAAAATACTTCTAGTACCTTCTTTTTAGATACGAGTGCCTTATATTATGCCAAAAAAAAGTTGCCTTTTTTTCTGGTATAACTTACATAGAAATATAAGATGTGCATACATTTTTAATTAAAAAATTCATAAAACCTGATATGAACATTTTTAAATTCCACGTCAATGAAAGGAATATATTGCAGTATCTTTTTCGGATATCCAGAAATCAATATTGGCATCATTCTTTGGTTGAATATACGAGAATTTTAAGATGCGACTTCTAATTTAAAAACGCTATATAATCGTTTTTATGAAAGATATTTTGATTTTATTTACAACAAAAAAAACCCCACTGTTTCTTGATTTTTTTTTTTTTTTTTTTTGCTTTGCTTTGCTTCTAAAAAAAATTCTTTTTTTCCCAATGATTCTGTTTTCAACTTACATTGTTAAAAAAAATCTTACCGTTTCAGATGACATGGAAAAACTCAGAACTAAAATAAGTTTTGAAATTAAAGTCTCCCTGACATGCAATATAATGCCGGAAAAACCTGCAATTCATCGAGGAAAGTACTCAACATTTCATTTCTCATAAATAATCCCGCTTCGGATTTCATATATCTTTTTACTTTCATCAACATTTTTTTTTTGTTTATAAATAGTCTCCGGGCGGTTAATGGACTATCTGTGGGACATTTTTTTTATTATTATTATTCGACAAAGATTCTTGAATTTACCGAAAGATGCTTTATGAGACGACTGAAGGAATGGAGTTTTGTTTTTCATTCAGAATCATTTTTCACTCTTTTTTTCCCCATAAACTTCAAAAGTAATCTCATTTCAAAATTCTCTTTGAATTTCTCGTTTACTAGTCTCTTCACCGAAATGGGCAATTTCAATCGATTTTTTTTCAAATACTAAAATTGTCAATAAAAAAAAAGTTTTTCTTAGTACTCTGATATGAATTATATAGAAATGACATGAAAACGTTGACTGATATTTTTAAAATTATGAATTCTCATATCATAGAATGAGGAGAATGAACAACGTTTTATTACTGTGTTGCTGTTACTTATAAACTTGTCATTGGCAAGCCCGCTGATGAAGTCAGTGATTTAAGCGTAGTTTGTGCATTAGCTTCTGAGTGTAAAGGCCCCTGAGCACCCGAGGACAGAAATCTGGCTTCTAGCTCATATAAAGATACTCACACAATCGCTTGCATAGCCCCTTTTTACAGGAGGGGGAGTACTCTTTTACACATCTCACTGATAAAGCGCAATAAGAAGAACAATCATGGCCGAACCGGGACTCGAACTCGGGACGCCCAGATCACGGGGAAGACGAGTTACCCCTGTAACAGGACACCGCCCCTTTATTACTTGGATACGTGAAAGGTTATGTCTGATTTTATCAGTAATAATAATAAAATGTGAAAAATGAATATTTAGATATCACTATTTTGTTTCTATTCAAGAAAACTATTATGGAATTGTATTAGAAGTAAAGCCAAACAAGGTAAAATTGAAAAAAGTTGCTTTATACCATCGTATTCTTTGAAACTCAGGACAATTTGATCATCAAGGTGTTTACCATGTTCTATGCACTCATTTATTAATACTTATTACCTTTTCAGGACTGGGAGAGGGGGTCATATATGCATCACCTAGGAACGTTTCTCGCAGCCGGGCGTACAACCGTGCATAGCTGAGGTTGAGCTCGGGGTATTGTATATTTGCATTTTAAGCTGGAACGATTTTTAAAGACTACTAAATGGCGCCCTGTGTCCATTACTTTTGAAATGAACATAGTTTTAGTATCCCGACCTTCAATTTGCTCATATTTTGCCTCACTTTTGTATTTTGTTCATCAACTGTTGTGGGAAGGGGGACGGTCGTGATATAAATAAACAAAGATGGGTTCTTTAACATTCCACATGATAGAAATGTTCTCATGTTTCTGGTCTCAATCCGAATTTCATGTATTATTATTTTTTATTTTATTTTCTCTACTATGTGGGGTCTGTTTTGGTTTTACCGTCAGTTCTGTTGCATCTAGCGTAGCACTGAGTTACGTAATGCGTACTTCCTTCCTATTTTGAGTGCCTTAATTAACATTTTCTTGCTATGGCAAGAAAATGTTATCTATCAGAAGGAGAAACTCTCGAATTATGAATAGGGTAATTAATGACATAGATGAGAGTGATGATTCAAGATCTAAAGAATTAGAAATCGAGATTTTGAGAGATTCTGATACGGATATTTCATCAGAATCTAGGCTCACTGTGTGCCTACCTCCTATTTATTTTGTATTGTATTTTTGAATTTTTTAATACTTATTTTAAAGTTTATAAATGTATTTTGTCCCTTAAAACTTCAGAATAATTTGAATAGCACTCCTGAAAATCATTTCCCAACGTCAGGAATTTTTTAAAAATATATTTTATCGTAAATTAAAAGAAAAATATTACTAAGTGCTAATTTTAAAGTATATGATAGCTGAACTAATAATCAAAGTAGGTACCAAAATTTACTACGTTAGGAAGTAAACTTTATTTTTTAAAAATTTTTTTAATGATTTTTTTTATAGTTAGGATTAGCGAAGCACAAACCCCGTCTTGAGGGATGTTTCCTTTCGTGTACACTCAGTCTCGAACGAATGTCTAGAAAAAATTACTAAATGCTAAACGCCTAGACATCCTGTTCCAAAAGGGTAATGCACCATACATTCAAATCTTTGATTGCGTAATCACCACCTAATTGAAAAGGGGATTTTTAAAGTATATCATTTTAAGAATTTGCATTTTTGATAACGTTTCTCTTATCACTAGATCTTCTAATTCTCCTCTCAATTTTTTAAAATAAATTTCTCTTTTTTTGTATTTTTTTTTATTTTTCTAATTACGCAACTTAAATCACTCAATTGCAACACTTTTGTTACATTACACGAATTAAATTACTTGCAATAGGTGTCGGTCGGAAAAGTGCGAAGTAAATCTCTTGTCATGTTTGTAAAATTTTAAATGCGATTTTTCAGGAGTTGAAAATATTTGTGGATTAATGCATTAAAGAATTCAGAAAATTTTCATTTCTTTCTAGTGCTATTAAAACTACGATAGCAATTATTAACAAATAACAATAATTGAATGTTTAATAATATTTTTTATGTTTTAAGGTATCTAAGGACTTCCTTGGATAACTATTGAATATTATTTACAAAGCATTCATTGCAAGTTGATGAACAAATAGTAAGGCGAAGCCGAGTAAAGTTATTATAAACATTTTTTGAACTGAATATTGGCCCGCGGAGACCTGATTGTAAGAACTTGGCTTCGAAATCGGAGAGTTTCAGATTCGAGTCCCGATTCCACCGAAGAACTGCTGTGTAAACGGGTCTGGTGCATACTAAATCTGTCGTGGTCAAACGACCTCCAGCTGGTGTGTTGTGGAAGTTTGGAGAGGAGGTGCCATTTCATGTGTCATCCTCTTCCTCTGATTGTGGCTCAAAATTACGAGGTCCGCCCCAAAGCAGCCCTAATGTTGCTTTAAAACGGGACATTAATATAACTAAACAAACAAATTGAATATTTTATAATGAATTGAAAGACAATATACATGCACTTATCGAAAATATGCGTTAAATTTTTCTTACATGAATACAATCACGACTTTCTTTTACATTGAAAATTTATGATTGCAGGCAGATATTTGCTATATTGTACCTTTTGGAAAGTTCCTGATGAACATATGCATGGTTTTTCGTATAATTAAATATATAATTGAATACGCTCCTTTATGAAAATTCTCCCAAAATTTAGATGCTTTGAAAATATATCATTCCTAGCAAATAATCGAAAGCCAATCAAAACAGATAAACATTTCTCCAAGAGGAGCCCAAATCATATCTGTTTCGCTCAATCTTAAATTACCATTTTGAGTACCTAAATGTATTACTGGCATCAAATCAAAGTATCGATTTAATTTAGTTAGTTCCCGAAGAGTTAAGTCTCATTACAATTAAACCTCTAATGGTGAGGAGCCCGGAGTAATTCTCAGACCAGTTACCCTCGCCCATTCAAGCGACTTGACAGTTTCGCACATACACATTGTAATTCGATCTTCAAACATACCCACCTCGTTAGATCCGGCTCCGTCTCCATTATCCTATACGCAGGAACGTGAGATTAAATCCGATCTATCTCGTTTCTAGCGAAGACGTCGCCTCCTTCCATCAGATAGATAAGTTATTTACGCCTTTCCCATCCTCAGTGCTTTTCAGTCTCCATAGGAGGGGATCCTCGCGAATGTTCTTCAGTAATTGCATTTAGCAGAATGTGTTTTAAACTGAAACAATGATGAATTCGAACTTCAGTTGCATTAACAGGCATTTTCAGAATAAAAACTACTGCATTAAGTGAGTCTCCAGGAGTAGCGAGGGATTAAAATTGCTACAACATGTTGAGTAGGAGAACGTTGGGAAATGTATACTTTTCGAAATAGGGAAACTAGTAACGAAGTAATTCGGTTGAAAATTATTTGTGTCGATGTTTGTAATTCTATATAAATGGCACAATAAGTGGATAAGCGAGAAATTTAGCAACCAGGGAAAAACGGAAATGTATTGTGAAATAAAGAGAGCTAAAAGATTCCATTAAGAATCGGCTTGGATAATAAAACTATAAATATCTCTTCATTTGCATAAATAGACATTTTTAGACTAAAACATAACAGATGTTGAAAATACCAATGTGATTTTAGAAAATATTGTTACGGAAATTCCTGAGGCTCTTTTCCGATTTGGTGGTCTATGAAATAAACACAACCAACAGGTCTCGGTAGAAAACAACGACGAAGTTTATTGAGCATGAATGTACTAATGCAAAGACTTCAAATATACAGCCGAGATGAATACACAGCAGCACACGACAATAAACAGTAGCCCACCAGTAGTAAAAGCAACCACAGCATATAAAGCGGCCAGACAGAATTCAGCAGAAGGATGGAATCTACGTAGCTTCACTCTACAGTCTCTTCAAACGTCTGCAGTTCTCCACTGTCTCTTCGCTTTTGCTGTATCCAACTATCGACTCATTACTACACGACTGGCTACTTCAAGTACGACTCCATGCTGCTTCCACAATAAGCGCCAGGACTTGGCACATAGCCCAGTTCAGCAATCGCTTGAGCTCTACGCAACGCTTATTCTTCACTGGACTATTCCGCCATTGCTTCATTATCCTCTCGATGACTCGATACACAATTGGTTTTTGCAAGAGTACTACTGCCTGCAACTTGAGACGGCAGGCCTTTTATAGTTCCCGGGAGGCGAGCAGAGGAGGTTCTGGATCAATCAGGCATATATCGGTTCCTACTGGCTGAATAGCTAAAGTTATCGAAGTTTCCAGTAGTATCTATTTTATCGCCAAGTTTGTCGACAAGCTCTGAGATCACTGATGCGACATCCGATCAGCACCCAACAGATCTGATGGTAAAACGATCTTTTTAGTGATTGAACTAAACGTGCTGGGAAACAATATTAAAGGTTTGTAACATTATCTTTAAGGAAAAGTCCAAAATTAAAAAAATTTGTACGAATTTGTTTCGTTGTTGAATTTGTACGTTTTGAAAAATTCCCAAATTTAGAATCTGAAATATATAATACCAGAATGTTTGAAAAATATTTATATTTTATGTTACTTTATAATCAAAATAAAGAAAGTTATATTGCTTTTAAAGGAGACCGATAAAAGACTCATAATATTTTCCCCAAAACGCCAACTTCATAGATTCAAGGATTCTGTGTGTGTTACCATTACTAATAAATACGATTTTGAAGCCAGGCACATCATAATCTTATTCGTTTCCAATTTATTAACGGTGAGCATTAATTTAATGCTCGTGCAGCTTTATTTCAAATGATATCTTCAAGCAAGACATGCTACAACGAAATTCCCTCTTATGATGACAATTTATAAGCTAACCTGACAGTGGAGCAATTATTTCCAAATTCTTATAACAAAATTCTACGCAGATTTCTAAGCTCTGTGACAGAACTTTACTGAGTAGACAAAAGATTTCTTTTCCTGACTGACACTTCGGCAGAAAATTCCGCGTATGCAAGGAATGCATAATTCGAAACTTGAAAGAGTGAATAAATTTGCATTTAAGGGAGGGGATAGCACCTTCGGATTTGTAAACACAGCACCTTCCTTTCACTTCAGAGTCTCTTACGGATAATCCAAGCTAAGTCCTTAAGGGCACTTGCTATATTCATCATTTTGGCCTGTCATGGTGCTGATAATAAATCAACCGTCCAACGGGGATGAAGCTTGCCTTTTCTGTCGAAACTTGCCCCTTATAATTGGTTTCTGTACGTTCTTTTCGGGATTAGAGCGACAATAATAAGGCCATTCAATAGCTGATATAATTTATTGGCATTGTTTTCAGCAGAATTAGACGCTTGGAGGTTATTTTTCTTTTGTAAGAAAGCTTTCGTGTTTTTGCCGATACATACGTCATTTTTTTTATCATTAGAGTAAAAAGGATAAAAATCTAAGCAGAAAATATAGTAGTATCTCTACGGATAACGCACAAGGAATCGAATAATTCAATAGAGAGAGATTTAATAGAAAGTTTTTATAATCACATTTTTATTACTGTATTATGTAATTAAATTTTATTTTTTAATTATTTTTTTATTTTTAATTAATAATTCCCATTTATAAATATTTACAATTATTCTTTAATGGCTACCATTCGTACGAAATCAAGTTTTAACTAAACTGAAAGATAATTGGCAATTAAATTCTAAAAATTTTAGAATAATATCTTGTTAATGAGAATGCACAAGTTTGCAGAAATTGAAAATTCCGATTCATGAATAACGAAATGGAACATTATTTGGAAATCGTCCAGTATTTCATCGTCACAAAAATGAAAAAAGTCAAATTCAAAAAAAAAAATGTGTAATAAATTTAATAAACGAAACATTAAAAATATATTTTTATTAAAATATTAAAAAGGGAATTTAAAATTGTTTCTTACATTTCAGATTTTCCATCTCATTATTACAAATATTAAAAAGTTTAAATCACTTTTTACTCGTATGTACAACCATATGATGCTACTTTTGGGCATCAAAATTTCATTAAATTAAATGATTAATCCATCTTAAAGTTCTGAATATTGTATAATATAATATTAATGTTGAAATCGGTAATATTTATATACGTACAGTATTTTTCAATATTATATAACATTTTTTATATTTGTTATTCTCAAGCTTACTTTAAATCTTTGTAGAAAGATTTGTTTTCATAATTAGTCTTTATGTTTTATCCTTTTTCTCATTATTTTTCTTCTGATTTTAACAATTATTTGTTTACTGCAGTAATTTAAAAGCGAGAAAGATGATGAATCTTTAGAAAGACAAATGACCATCAAATTTATAATTCTATTTGAAAAGCTTCAGTATATTTGATGACTGCCGTTTTTTTGAAATCTGATTACACATCTAAGAGGACCATTTCTGCAAATATTAGAGATAACTTTTATAATAATCTGCAGGCAAATGATAATTGCTCAGCAGTTTGGGAGTCATTGTAGATTTAAATATCAGATTACAAAGCAATTCTTTTTGTGAACAAAGAAATAAAAAATTTATATTTCGGTTTTCTGTTTTTTAGAATATATAACTCTTCATTTTTGTGGGATAATTTATGTGTCAATTGCTTAATTTTTCTTTTTTTAAAATGTATCTATTAAAATCAAAGCGGAGAAAAAAAAATCTTTTCAAAAATCTAAAGAGAAATAAATATAATCTTATGAAAGCTGAAGAATCAAAAGCAATACTGTAGCTAAACTTGTACTACAAATGCAACTTCATCGAATAGTGCTATAGTTTTGTTAATGTATTTCTTCTAAATGAATTAATTTTTTTAACCTTTCGAATAAGAAATATAAAAGCAAAGGCTGATATAATTCACGAAAAATTTTATCTGATAAATCTTCTAGCTCAGGAATTCTTTGAGCCATGGTTTTCTATCTGAGGACATATTATACGGAATTTATTACATAGTGTTCGTTTCTACATCTAAAGCACAGAGTTACTACTCTTAAATTTTATATAAATTTTATATAAAATTTTTTATATATATTTTATATTTTTTAAAGCTAAAAAAAATCAAGAGGTAGATGCATAAAATTTTATATACAAGCTGTCTATTAATACCCTTCTATTCCACAAGAACTTGAGAATGGCGACAACTTTTGCTACAAACTTGATGCTTAAGGATATTTAATTTGACTATAGCTACATGCTGATATAGTTTACAGCGTCAACTAGCGGCAAATATTGGAATTAGCGTTCCTGTCTCAAAAATGGTACAAAAAAAAATGAAAAATCTTTACAAAATTGTAGAGTTTCTTTGTTTAACTTAATAAGAAAAAAACACCTTGAGTTTAAAAAGGTTAAGAAAAATTCTAATAAAACACGTATTTGTTTGGTCGCGATTATCCAAACTTGTGACGCAACAACTGGCTACAAGAAGAAAAAAAATAACAATAAATGTATACACATTGGCGGATACAGAAAATAAAAATATCTGCTAATAATTATTTGTTCCATTTTAATTCTATCGCTTCCAGGACGCAAGGACGTTTGAAATCGCGAATCAAAGAAATGCACATTTTAACAGTTTTGTTCTTAAGGTGCCTTTCCATACTAAATTGAAGACTCTATATAATTTTGCAATTGACGTTTTTCCTTTAACTTGTACCGTTTTTGAGATAAGACCATTCGGTTACTTACCTGCCACCAGGTGACGCTATGTGTGCGTGTGTATGTGTGTGGGGGGGTGTAAATAGTAAATTTCGCTCTACAGGCTATATTATATTTTACCTATAGCTATCAAATCTGGAGCATATGTATCTTGGAGAGTAGGAATGTGCAACTTAGAGCAATTTTTTGAAATTTTAATTACGGTATTAAATACTTATTTAAAGTTTCCCGCAATAACTTCCGTATCATTGCACTCTGGTGAATTCTGCACCGCTTCAAAGGTTAAAAAAATATTTTTTTTTAAATATAATAGTCGTATAAACATAATTTTCGTCATTATAATAGTCGTATAAATTTTCTGTAGGTTAAGAATTTTATTTTTAATTTCGATAATACATTGTTGCCTTAGAAATTAAACCTTTTTCGTTGTTCCATTAAATAACTTGCCGTGTGATTTTCTTTCATTGCTGAAAGCTGAAGAAGGAGGATACGATTAAATAAATATCCGTGAAATTTACAAGATAAATAAAAAAATGAACTTGCAACGCCGTGAATTTTAGAAGATAGATAAACCGGAAAATTCAATTTTAAAGAGCTCTATGATATTATAGAACTAGTCTACGCTGAAAAGTTCATGTACTCTATAAATAGAATACATAAGACGATTAAAATAATCTGCTTTAATTTTAAACGATTTAACGGAACCATGAACATTAAGTCATATCCAAAAGATTTATCTGAAATTAAATATAATCGATATTACCAGTGAATGAGTTGATCATTAGTTCTTTACTATCATCTTCAGTAGTTATGGGTGATGAAAACTGCAGACAGAGTTTTTGATGAGCTGTATTTTATGATCGAAAACACTGTATGCATTGAACAATTTTTCTTGGATTATTATTTTAAATACAAGATTCGTATGGAATTTTAAATTAGGTATTAGATAATTATGAAATGCGGTTATTTATTAGTTTGTTTACCGTATTCGTAGTATACTCATATGTCTGTTTGTTTTTCACTATGTGGGTTAATATTGTTACAAATTTGTAATATTCTATTATTGTGCAATTAATTTAGAGGGTAAGGAACATGATTTTACAAATATTTTTATGGCTGCTGGAAAAACGCAAGTTAACGATTTCCGGCCTTGGCGACTTATCTAGTAACGAATTTGACGAAATTGTTGAAATTGAACGTTCGAGAATATTTACGACATCTCTATTAGAATTCGAGTTCCAACGTTTGTTCTTGAACATTCGAGACTTTGTGCTGATAGCTTTAAAAGCAGTGGCGCACATGGGGAGAAGGGGGAAGAGTTAAGTCTACTTGCTCTTTGGAAAGCTGATTTTTCTTTAATATTAACGATTATTTGCTTAATAACGATATTCTTCTAGTGTATTATTGATTTCTGTACATAATGCTTTGCGTAAGCTTCATCTATTTTTGGTCTTTTTTTTGTGTAGAATAAAACTTCTGTATGCATTAATGAGCTTGTTCAACTTTTTACCGCATACCTACCGAGCGTATTCTTCCATGTATACGGTTATATATAACTCATTATAGCTATTTTATGTTTCCATAAATATGGTTATATATAGCTTATTATAGCTATTTTATGTCTCCAAAAATATGGTTATATATAGCTTATTATAGCTATTTTATGTTTCCATAAACATGGGGATATATATAGCTTATTATAGCTATTTTATGTTTCCATAAACATGGGGATATATATATAGCTATTGCAGCACATTTTATGTTTACATAAACATGGTTACATAATTTTATTTTAAAAATAAAGAAATTGATGAAATTTTCTCTGTAATCTTAATTTTCTACTTTTGTATCAATATTTCGGCAAAATCAGCTGAACGGAGAATTATTTGATTGCGGCTGTGTAAACGCAGTAATTAATACAGAGACAAATAATATATCGCAGCTTTAAATTAAATCAGTTTTAAACAGAGGTTAGATTCCACCTTTCTCCAAACATTTGATTAGTAAATATCTTGCACTATTTACCCGCTGCCGTTAGCGAGACGGCATATTTCTTTATTTGCTATTTCCCCCTTTTTTATATCTCTTTTGCCTAAGTAAAAGAACATTATGTTTGCCTATGATAATGAAAAGCTAAAATACTAAAAAATGTGTGAAAATCAAGCTGATATTTGATCCTTGAGGAGCAAAAATGGTATTTAAATGCAGTTTTAAAATATTTCTACATATCGTGTTTTAAATAAATGATTTGGGTATGTAACAGCAATTGTTTACGGTTTAAGTGGTAATAATTGCGAAAGGTTTATTTCCAGTAATTTATAATTTTTCTGCCAACTGGTATTATGTCATGTTATTTTCTTTAAACTCGTTTCGTAAACATTTAGGAATTGAAATTAACATCATAAAATAAATTCAAAGATCTTTGCGCTTGTATCCGAAAGAATATTATGAAGCATTAAGAATTAAAGAACTTGTTTCCGACGTTGCAGAATTCATTATCTGTTGCGTTTTCTGCTTTCATGCGTCGTGAAAGGATCATAAACTAATCTTCAAAATGAGTCTTCATTTATGTTGACATTCCTACGAGATACTTTCGTCGAGTAGAATTTGAGAAGAAAGGAATTATTTTTCAGAGGTTATCCTTGAAGTCTTCGTCGATTCTTCAAAACGTACAACTTGATTTATCATTTCTTACTTCTCGGAATTTTAATTTTATATTATTTAATATATTTATTAAAAGTATTTAATAATAGTCTTAATGAGTCAAATATATGCTGTATAAATTTTCGAATTTTCATGGGATTCGACCACAAAGGGAAATTAAATAATTGGAGTATATTCGGAAAATTGTGGTTTGATTTAGAAACTCTTTTGAAAAGATATAACATCTTTCTCATCCTTTCCTATTGTATGCTATCATATAAAATATGTAGAAATATTCGTTCCTAAACAACATGAAAGGTTTTTGGTTTAGTTTAGTCATACAGTAAGTTAATCCAGCGTGCATTTCAAATACGTTTTCCTCTCTAAATGGATCCGAAAATGGTATATACATGATTTATTTCAGTTCTTAAGATGCATATCAAGTTTAATTTATTTACTCAGTGTATTTTTAAATTGTTTCATACTCAAACAGCCAGTCTACCCTAAAATTTAGTGCAAAGTTCGATTTAATCTATATTTTTTCGCGAAGGCAACATAGAGAAGTTTACAAACGCAACATTTTCCTCGAGGTACCAAAGTTAGTTCAAAATTGTACAGGTTTAAGCAATTGTAGTTACAACAATAATTGTCAAATTGCATCCAGCTAGCTTACCAGAGTTATCATTTTCACATGCTCACGGGTGGGCAGACATTTCCTGTTGATGTAATACTCCAAATAATTTGTACATAAGACAATGCTGATATAAAATGTTGCTCAATGCATATGCAATATTGATGCAAAATGTTGCTCAATGCATGTGCAACATTGATGCATATGTACTGAGGAATATAGTTTTAGCTCAATAGAAAACATCAATACTGATCGATAATATTTGATGTTTCTTTGTATTGAACTAAATAAATATCCACATTTCACTTTCTTACTAAATTATTGCTATCACAAAAGATGAAAGATGAAAAATTATTCAAAATCATCCATTCCTGTAATGATCGATATTTAAAATGTTTAACTTCTCCAAAAGTTGAAATTTTCTATAGATTACTATACGTCTGCTCTATGTATTGCGTATATACAGAAGCATAAAATTGATAAATATAATCTGTCACAAAATTAAAAATAAAATGGTTATTTTGAAGTGCTTTCTTCTTAACTTGAGGAAATTTCATGTTGTAGAAGATTTTAAATTTTAAGAAAAACATGCTTTTATTTAAATGTGCTACAAAATCATTTTTGAGACATATGGAAAAAAGAAATGTATAAATACTATCTTGAATCATCGAAAATAAAATCGTCCCAGGTTAGTTGTGTATATTTTAATTTCCTGCTTTACTTCATTTTACCCCAACAGAATTGCGAGATAAACAATTTAAAGAAAATATATAGCAGTTTCTGAAAATGTACATCGGCTTAGTACATCTTTATTTTCCCCCTATCTATAAATTACTTACGACTTTATATACACAAAATATATTCCGAGGAATTTTTTTTGAATTTAATGGAAAAAGAACAAATAAAAAAATATTATAGAGAATTTTAAATTATGTTTAAGCTGAGTTGTCAGGAACGGCTTATTCGAGTAATTTTATACAGCAATATTTTTAGATCAGAAAAAATGAATCAAAACTTATATATTTATGAAAGCAAAATGATATTTGCTACAATATTGAGGAATTATTAATTTGATCTCTAAATTCAAATACATAAGTTGAAATCTATTATATTTTTGTGAGACGCAATATCTAGATTATAAAATTAATGTAAACGTGCGTGACATCATAATTTATCATTATTTTTAGAATCCTGCTATATTTATTGTGATGCCGTGAAATTTCAAATTTTATTGCGTTTTAATATTGTAAGCTAAAATTAACAAATTTATTAAAATAAATTATGTTTATCATTGCCAGATGGCAGCATGATGCATCAGAGCACTTATATTATATTATTCTTCTTTTTATAAAAATTTTCAATTTCAAAGATGGTTAAAGGAGTAACTGACTGGTTAAAACACAACTGCCATTTATCACAAAATGGCAGATGTCTAGAGAAAATGGCTAAGGCATCGCGGCTTTCATGAATTATAATACGCCCAAAAACAAACAAAATAGAAGTTTTAGTTTTTACTAACCGTCTTTGGCGTCCAACTAATTAACTTGGAATTATATTTGTGTTTTGTTTGAATTAAATATCGTTTGCATAATTTTGTATTCATGATTCTTTAATAAAATATCATCAGAAAAGTAAGCAAAACACATCAAATTGGAACATTGATTCAATAGCTTGTTATTTGATTATTCTTATGCTTGAGGCATCAGAAAACCGTTAAAAAGTTAAGTGCCTGTTCAAGTATCTCTTAAGTATTAATCTTTTTTTTTTCAAATTGCTTAACGTTTTCTTGCGATAATATAAATTTACTACATGAATTTTGATCTAAAATGCATAAAAAATAAGCCGAAACTTTCTTTCATAACTTTTGACAGTTAAATATGAGTTTAAAGAATTAAAATTTTTATTTTGTATTGCAATAATAAAATCTGCTGTTATAAATTAAGCATTTTTTAAAAATTTGCAAAATTCTGGCAACTTTTCTCAGCAATTAATTTGAAATAATTAAAAAGGCATTATTTTTAAATTTCAAAGTAGTAGTGAAATTAATTTTCGGAAAAAATGCGGAAGAATGCCTAAAACTCGATTAAGATTTAATTAATTAAAATTTCCTATTTAAAATTTCAGAAGCATTATATCTTTCCGATGCATAAATTTACAAAATTTTGTAACCCTTATTCCAAAATTCCATTCACTATCACACGAAAACAAAATCTTATTGTATTATAAGTAATAATAATTTATATTTTAAGATCTGAAATAATTAGAGCTGATTAAAATTCCTTAAATAAAATTCTACCCTGAGCGCCAACAAGTTACTAAAAAATTAGCTTAATCTCTGAAATGAATAGTATAACTTTATAATTCACAATATATGTGGCAAATGCAAATTTCATGTTTCAACTTTACTTTAAAATGAATGTCTCTTAAGACACAATAAAATACAAATTGCTGTAATTTGAATATTCATCTCGTTTAAAAGGGAACACAATCCTAACAACTGTATTTCAAATTCATCTTAGTGACTTAATTCTTTTAATATAGCTGGACAAACATCGTACGCCACATGCCAGTGAGCCAACCATGTTCGTTAAAGTTAAATCTCTTTGTTTAACTCTGTCAGTTGCATTTAAGCAAATGCATGGCAATTTATGAGTGAAGTGCACATTATCATTCTGGCTTTAAGTCATTCACTCTTGCATAAATAAGTTAAATTTAAGTCTCGTCGCTGAAGCATTTAAATGAAATAGGACTATAAAACAGTTTGAGTTTCATATCTACGGAAGACTGTTTTGTTCCAAGTAAATAAGCCGCAAAATTAACTTCATTTTTCTTTTAGAAAACATTCTGCTTAATTCCAAATTAAAAATTAAATGATTCAATTAAAATTAAATATATTGAAAGAAGAGTCTGTATATAACTAAAAACGAAACAAATTGCGAAAAAATAATTATATAAATTTATATTTTTCTTTTTTTTTTGCGTATATATTTGTTTCGATTATTTTCTTAATTGAAGCAAGTTTTTTTTTCTGAGAGTTATTTTTTCATTGAAGCAAGTTTTTTCTTTCTGAAAGTTATTTCTTCATTGAAGCAAGTTTTCTTTCTGAAAGTTATTTCTTCATTGAAGCAAGTTTTCTTTCTGAAAGTTATTTCTTCATTTAAGCAAGTTTTTTTTTTCTTTTTTTTTTTTTCTGAAAGTTATTTCTTCATTGAAGCAAGTTTTCTTCCTGAAAGTTATTTCTTCATTGAAGCAAGTTTTCTTTCTGGAAGTTATTTCTTCATTGAAGCACATTTTTCAACAGCAAAGAAAGGAATAAATACATTTTTCGAAAATAAATTATTATTTGCTGTAATGATTGCCCTGAAATTGTCAGTGAAATGGATATTTTGGTAGAATGTTATACAACATTGATGTAAGCGTGTAATTTAAATAATTCGTTAATGATTAAATGGACAGATGATTAATTTACATAAGGAAATAGTTAAAAAAGAATGTATTTGCTTACTTAAAATTTCTCATATGTTTAAATGAGCCACTTGAGTATATATTTATCGATAAGCCCGCAAGGAATCAGAAGAGAAAGTCACTGTAAGATAATTAAATAGACATTGTGTGCTTTCATATAATATAACATATACTATTGCTATTGATAAAAAAAAATATACTATTACTTGTGATAAAAACTGATTCATCCATAATCTCTTATTTTTATACATATAGCAAAATAAGAAAAAATGAGAGATTGTTTTTTAGTTATTTGTTTCGTTTTAAACCTGCTTTGCAGTATTTTTGATGTTTTCATTTTTACTCTGTAACTTTGAGTTAGATTTTATCAAGTAACTTTTACTTAATCTGTAAGTTTTTATTTTGACTTTAAAATTTTTCTAATTTTATAGTTAGGCTTGTTCTATCTATTAGGTAAAAGACAACACAGTATAGTCAAACATCTCCTTTGTAATAAGAAATATTCAAAATAAATCAACCATAATGGGAAGCATTTCGTGATTTGTTTTGTTATTTAATGACAAAAATTAAATATCCTCTCCTTGGTATATTATATCGATTTCACTTAATTAAAAATCAACCAGAAATGTAAGCAAATGACTTCAAATAAATTAGTTGTGCATAAAATCGAACTGATTTGCTTGTCCCTTCAATTTTAAAAATCACTAAATACAGGGAAATCCCCCAGCTTGCTTCATTATTTTATCAGTATTCGTTTTTTTAAAAAAAAGCCTTCTCATTAATAATGTCAAATGCTTTTTTAAATGTTTTAATGTCAAAATCTAGTTTTCTCAATGAACATAAAATTTGCAGATTTGAATAAGGGAGATATGAATAATATTTTCCCCTGATTTATATTACAACCTACTCAATATATGTTAAAATATATGGTTTATTGTTTGTTACAATCCGTGCAGAATATTTAAGGTATTTTAAAAGTGAGTAAAACCCCTTTATTTTCCCAAGAAAAAAATTGCTTTTTTCCTTTTCTTAAGCATCGTAGACATAAGGATTGCCCTTGCATCACAACTCTTTTTTTCTTCTAACAAAACTAACGTATGTAAATCAATTAACTTCTATAGTCTTTATAAGAATCAATAAATCTATTAATATTTTATATCCATTGCCAAAAATGGCAAAAAGAAAAATTAAAGCTGCTTGTATTTTAAAACAAATATTACATTAAAAAAAGTATGTACTATAAATTGTAAATGCATTCATATGAATAAATAGGCCTTGATACTTTGTATATACATTCCACCGGTGGTTGGCTCTCACCACCCGGATACATACAAAAATGGTGTGGGATCGACTACCCCTTATTGATGACGAGGCATGCTTCCCATGTAAATGGCCTATTTCACCATGGCCGATGATGGCCCTAAGGACACAATTTTATTTCTTGCTAATGCTGTTGCAGCGGTTTGCTCTTTCAGGGTGGGGTGGAGTATTTAGTATATGAATATACTCTCCACTAGCTGCTTTAGTTTTTATTCCCCCTCAAACCCAAACATAGACTGTATTATTTGAGAGATGGGATGAAAGTTGTACATGCTAAAAAATCGCACGGGCTAACTGATATCTTCTTTTCTTATAAGTCTCTAAATAAACAATTAATAAGTGTAGCCATTACTTCTATGTCTTCTTTACTAAGAATTACGTACTGCAATTAGTAAGTCTGTGTTTCTACATGTTTTGAAATTGCTTTTATCCAGCACGTTTTCCTAGAATAATCGTTTTATCCATATTAAAATGTTTATTTCGCAATACATGAATAAACTATTGCATTAATTGTTTTATTTACCATTCGCATGCACTTTATTATTCCATAATTTATTCATTTCTATGCCATGTTTCAAAAAAATCTGGAAATATCAATTTAAAAAGAGAAGTATGAAACAAAAAGAAAACCGTAGCGAAAACACATAAAAATAAAACAAATGCTTCAAAAACAGACTTTATTCTTCCATTTTCCCCGAATAGAAAAAAGAAAAAAAAAACGCTTAAATAGTTTTTCTGGCCCTTATTGTAGGTGATTCCTATCAATATTTATTTTCCCGAAGCAAAGCAATGAATAAGCAACGCAAACGGGAAACGCAAATGCTATTCAGAAATGAGCGAAAACGAATAGCTACGATTCAAAAAATGAATAACTGCAAATGATCTCTGAGGCATTTTCATTTTTGGAAATAAAATATAGAAAAAAATAAAAAGGAAAGGGGGGGGGAGCACCATTCATCCCCATTTTGTCGCCAAGTATTTTCGTTCCGTTCCCCAAAAATATCTCTTCTCGTGGATATGATATATCACCGACAGTCTGCTAAATGCAATGAGAGGTTTCAATGACGATTGAAGCGATGTTTGCAAATAATTCTGCGACGCTTGGAAGGAACGAATATCAATGATAGATGGTTTCTGGATGCCTTTTATTGCTGGTAACAAGGCAAGCGTGCTGGAGATAGCTTTTATTCTGTAAACGTCTTGCAATTGTTTGGGAAAACGACTGATTATTATTAAGGGCCCCATTCTTTTCAATTCTCTGATGAAAAGATTTGACGTTTTCCTTGTAAATGCGATTTCAATTGCATCCTTGAAGCGTTTCTCTGTTATGTTGCTGGAAACAAGTGTGTGCCGGATGTGCGATGGCTTAACAAGCTGGAGAATCAAACACAATCGGAAGATATGATATTCTTTTGGGTTGTTGGCATTGATAATGAAAATACTTGTAATAAAGAGACAGATTTCATATTGAGTCTTACATGATATTTATGTAATGTCTTCAGTACTGTGTTGTGACACAAATCTTTATTTGCTTTTTATGATTGAATAATTCATTTCACTTCTCTCTATGTATCCTATCCGTTTGGAAATTTTGAGTTAAAATATATTCAAAGATATTTGCATTTTAGACAGACTTCAAAGTATATATCAAACAACAAAATAAAAAAAGCTGAGTTATTGCACTTTTGGACTCACTATATTGAGAAATGTAATTTTATGATTTTAAAATGCCACTTGCGCGTTTTTTCAATTCCATACATATTTTATATGTTTTCCTTTTGTATCCAATAAGAAAAAAATGAATGAAAAGTCAAATATTTTTCTATACTGATTATATTAATGTCATTGTATTCGAACATTTCGGTTTCTTTGACAAAGTGCATAGAATTGTTTCATTTACAATTAAAAATTTTCAGTGCTTGAATCATGTAGGTCATTAATTTTTTAAAGTTCTACATTATTAATTGATTTCATTAAAACGAACAACAGCATATCTTGAAGTTGTTTTCTTTTCAAAGCGAAATCCAATTTTAGCTATATTGTGCAGCATTCATAAAACACTAAATATCTATTTTAGATAGATTCCTATAGAAATACTTCCAATTTGCAATGGTTCTCGTGACAAGACTTTGGGAAAACTGGATTTTAACTTGGCTTGGAATATGTTATTAGAAATGTAAAATTCTCAGATGAGTTCATAGGGGTGGAAATAGTAAGTTGTTGAAATTTTTATTTCACTACGATTTTCTTGATATTGAAGATAGAAAAATAAATCGAATTAACCAAATTAGCGCCTTATTAAGACGAACAACTTTGGTGTTTAAAATGTTTTGACAACTGCAATATCTTAGAAGTTAGGGGTTGAAAAGTGAATTTTAAGCCCTAGTATTTAATGTTTCTAACATCCACAGTTTATGTTGCCAGATAAATGTAAATCTTTGACTTCCAGCTTACCGAGAGGAATTTTTTAAAAAAAATATTCCATCCCTACTAGGCTTATCTAAATAGTGTAAAGCTGGACATTATTTGATGGGATGGAAAATTACAACAAAAGGAGAAAAGGAACTGCATCCAATTTGAATAGAAATCAAACAGGCGGTCTTTAGAATTTTAATGCAAATCGAATTTGCCCAAATTTGTAGAGAATATATACTATTATTATCATCGTTAATCAACCATGATAGAGCAAGCCTCATACGATTTACAGCGTAATCATAATGGAAGACCAGGCATTGCAAATATATTGGTCATATTCTAAATGCTAGGAAACATGCATTATTATGATTACAGAATACAGATGAAATAGTTTTCTGGAAAATCTATGTGTTGTAAATATCTTTAAATGAGTGTCAGTCATTTTGTACAGCAAATAATGATTAAATAGCGTTTTCGAGGATCAAAATTGTTAATCAGTTGTTAATTGCCATTCAAAAATAAAAAAATTAAATCCTTGGTTATAAATATTTCATCTGTACAAACTGAGCAAAAATAATGTATTCTGTAGTTAATACATAGTTTGAATGCTCGAAAAACTTTTATTCATATGTAACGTACTATTTATTTAATCATTACATAAATGATTTAAAAATCAATAAAATTGTAGAATTTAATTAAATATTAGCTACTTATGTTTACCAGTATGTTCACCAGGAATGTTGGCTACATTTAATTTCAAAGAATCATTTCGACGTAATTTTATGTTCATGATACCATCAAACTATCGTTTATCAAACCGATACTGGTTTTAATAGTATTGCATACTTTCTGTTCATTGTACATATAAGTTTTCTGAATGAGTACAACTTACTTAGGGCATGCATCACGGTGCCATTAAAAACATAATTATCCAATTCATTTCTATTTTAATATTCTCTATATTGTAAATTAATTTTATTATTCGTCGTGTAAACTAGGCATACATTAAACAGAATCCCTCTTCCATAACATTTAGCAATGAAAGAAAACTATTAAATATTTGGTGAAACAGTGAAAACGGTTTTAATTTCAGACAAACAATGCAGTCTATGTTTAGAAATTAGACAAAAAAAAATAGTTTTAAAAATTACAAAAAAAAAATCAGAAAAAAATACTATAATTACTGAATTGATAATCGTAGAAAAAATTAGTTTAAACTGAATTCATTAAAAAAACTAATTTTTGAATTTTGATACGGTGTGAAAATCGTTTTTTTGCATGAATATTTTGGGAAAATTAGAGCGGAAAAACATTCTTAATTTTGTATAATACTCAATAAATTAAAAATCTAATTTACTTTTTTAATCGCTCCGAGATGCACATTCCCGCATTCCAAAGTAAATATGTTCCAAGTTAATTAGATTTCATTTTTAGTATTAATTTAATGGTGTACTGTAGAGTGCTAACACACATGTAGTCGCATACACATTTATCTCTGTTATTAAGATATAATTCTTTCTTGTTGTTATGAATATATTTATGTTCTTTTTGATATTTTCAAATTCTGCAAATCAGTCTTTTATATCTACATTAACTTAATTATGCTAAATATTTTGATAATTCTATTAACAATATAGTGTTTTGAATTATAAAAGAATTGTTTCTTTACACAGAAGAACAATTAATTATATTTTACAAATTGTCCATAAATATGACGTTTTGGTTTTTCTTCAATTAAATTAAGTTCTTCGTTAAATATCCATGATGAATATTTAAATTATCCAGAAAAACAAGTATAAAATTATATGTCATATATCTGTCTGAAATCGCGCTGTTAAAGGAAATAAATTATTAAAAACATTATAAATAGATAATACAAATTTTTCTTCCATTATTTAAATTGATGCACATCATTTGTAAAATTTTAAATCTATACTGAGTATATTACTAATTAATGGCTAAATTCTTAATTTATATTAGATATACTGCGCATCATTTTCAAAATTCTGTATCTGTATTGGGTACATTCCATTGAAATATTTTTTTTAATATTTTCTCAATGAAAATTATTTCATAATTTTTTATTAATGTCATGTTGAAAGTCTACTATAATATTACAGTAGACTTTCGTATTAGTATTAAATACTTGCTAATTCAAACATTTGTTGATAGTACTAGATGAAATTTTGACCATTCTTTCAAAATGAACTGATTACTAAGCATCCCTTTAAACATATATTTAATGTTGTTGGGTTTATTAAGCAAAAAAGAAGAACACTGTGCATTACATACTAAACATAGTTTTACACATATTTTTAATGTTATTGGGTTAATTAAGCACAAACTAAAAGCACTGTGCAATACATACTAAGAATGCCATTCATACTAAGCATACCTTTAAACATATTTTTAATGTTATTGGTTTAATTAAGCACAAACTAAAACCACTGTGCAATACATACTAAGAATGCCATTCATACTAAGCATACCTTTAAACATATTTTTAATGTTATTGGTTTAATTAAGTACAAACTAAAAGCACTGTGCAATACATACTAAGAATGTCATTCATACTAAGCATACCTTTAAGCATATTTTTAATGTTATTGGTTTAATTAAGTACAAACGAAAAGCACTATGCATTACATGCTAAGTATCCCATTCGTATTAAGTATACCTTTAAATATATATTTAATGTTATTGGGTTAATTAAGCACAAACGAAAGACACTATTCATTCCATATTAAGCATACCGTTTATACTAAACAACCTTTGATCATATATGTTAATGTTATTGGGTTAATTAAGCACGAACGAAATGCACTAAGCATTACATAAACAATTACTATAAGAAAAATCGCTGGTAACTGCGTGCTCACATACTTCCAATTGCATAGAGTCCATTTCTACCATCCAGACAATTATTTCTCCCCGAGCGACTGCAACCAATCAATAGAGGCCCAATTTACCCGAGGAAGAGTGTCATGCCAACGTACATGCATCTCCAGATCACAAAGAGAAAATCGGACGAATATTTTTCTTTTCTGGATGTTATTACACCCCCAAGCCTTCCACCGACAACCCTGGTGAGCCCTAACTGTCACTCTTGACACATGCTTTCTCCTGAGGAGAGTGCCATAATCAAGCGCAGGAAGCTCCGATGCTAAAAGTTGATAGGCAGAAATATATATATTTTTTTCTTTTCCAAACGCTAAATAATGCATTAATTTATTATGTAGCTTTAGGAATAATGGAAAGAAAGCAATATTAGGATCATTGAAAGTGAATAAACTATATGGATTAGAAATTATAGAATTGTGGCAGAATTATGCTGGCACATTTTTTTAATTCAATAAATATTAAAAAAATTTCAAAAAACTGTAATAAAACAAGCCAGAACATTATTACATCTCGAAATCTCCCATTGATAACCTGTAATAAACATATGTCATTTACGTGTTTTATCTTTTTCACTTCAATACATCGCTATAACCTTAAATACCATATTGTTTGTTAATGCCAAATTTCAAAATTATAAATAATTTAATTTTAGTTACAATTAATTCATCATTTTTTCAGCTCCCCATTATCAACAACTTCGCATCTTGTAGGAATCGAGCTTTTAACTAAATGCAGTTATTTCAGGCTTTCATCAAGAAATATATCACTTCGATATGTAACGAAAATGTATCGCTTATCTTGTAGATATAATACATTAGTCATACAATATTAAATTAATGCTATTATCAGTAGCTTTGTATTTTTAAGAAATCAATCATGTAAGTGGATACTGTTAATTTATGCTTTATTGATGCTCGAAAAATATTTCGGTTTGACTTAGAGTGAGAATTTTCGGTTTATCTTAAAGAAAAATCAGATGTTAGGAGATATGTTCTGTTATTCACTTAAGTGTCTTACCTGAATCACGTTAATTAAGTCCCGTAAATTTAAATACCATCTATTTCGATAATAATAAAAATTTTGTTAAATTTTCTTGCTTTTTAGATCATTTGCCTAGTATATTTTAAACACCAATTCTAAAGATTGCTAATTCTGCAAAACAGATGAAATTGGTGATGTTATAGATTAAAAATATCCTGACGCTATGATAAAGGTGTACAGTAAAGTTCAGTTTATATAATATTGGTTAATAATGCAATACCAATTATAGGTAAAAATTGTACACGTGGCTTTTTAAGAAGAGTTATGCCATTGGATAATTTATTACTTTCTAGCACTTAATGGTCCAATTCTTTTTATGTTGAAATGTGTTTAATTTGTTCACTGCCACGACTCACCCCTGCTATTCGGACCATCCATCGCTTAACTATAGTAGATAAGGGGTTTCCTGATTGGTTAGATTGTAATGTACAATTATATATGAGCCGCAAATATGTCACGAGGCAGTCAGCGTGTAAAATAATTTTGATAACATTATGTAAAAAATATTGTAGTTAACAACTTACAGCACATTTTTGTTAATACATATAGCACATTCGCTTAACATGTACAGAAGAATATAAAAGTTTTGTTTTTACTTGAGGACTTTCTGTATGCATCGTCTATATATTATATAGACACACTACTAAGCGCTTTAAACAATTTAAAAAATACGCTATTAATTTAATATATTTTCTTTTAAATTAATTCATATCTATATCGATGCCTTTAAATTCTCATTCCTGCACTTTGTATTTTAATGAATAAATTGAAAATCAAATGAAAATATATTTCTTTAATACCTATAAATGCGTATTCACATTCAAAATTCTGTTCATTGAATGGAACTCAGATTTTACTAACAATAGCTTTGTTTTTGGAAATATCAGTGAGGTATATTAGTTGTGGCTGGAAAACAACCCAATGGCATTATTGGTATTGATTTTTCATTCTTTAATCTCTATTAATTTCCGTCGCATCAACTACAGCTGTTCTGTGGACAGCAGTTCAGCAATTTGTTTTTGATAATTTATGATATTAAAACATAAGTTCCGTAAAATCAACAATAAGCTGATTTTTTTATGTTTGGATCTTTTTCTTGTCTGATAGTACTCCCTTACAATTCTATATTTAAATTGATTTATATTTTTGAAACTATTCATTCGCGGTCGTAACATTTCAAGAAAATGAAAAAATGAAATGGTCAAGTGAAATCATCCATATATTAAGGCATTATGCCATCATGGAAATTATTATTATGAATATCGGTTGGTGGATAGGACCCTGGCATTGAGTTTTGCTTCTACTGAGGACCATGGAATACATGGAATAAACTGACTTTTCATTGAGAATGCTTTTAAATTCAAGAGGCTGCGGTGGCCTGGTGGTAAAGTCTCGGCTTCTGAGCCATAGAGTTTTTGGTTTGAGACCCGATTCCACCGAAGAACCGTCGTGTAAGGGGGTCTGTTGCACGTTAAATCCGTCATGTCAAACGTCCTCCCGCTGGTGTAGTGTAGTGTGGTGTGGTGTGGGGGGGTGCCAGCTCAGGTGTCGTATTCGTCATCTGACCGTGGTTCAAAATGACGAGGTCCGTAACAAAATTAGCCCTAGTGTTGCTTTACATCGGGACATTAATATAACTAAACTAAACTAAACAAAATAAGTTTTTAAATTCAAGCAATATTCAGGTGATAAAATCAACATGTGTCAGCCTCCCATGCTGTATACTTCCAGTCTGACAAGATGCTTTTAATAAGCATTAATAATTTAATTAGCGGCCCGTATGTTTTAAAAATCTTAGAAAGAATTATAAATTGCTGAATCTGTGAGAATTCGTGCTAGAAGCCAAGATTCTGCCATAGATCTACAATAATCATTAATAAACTACAGAAAATGCGAAACTTCGTTTGATAGTACCGTATTGTCATAAAAAAAAAAACTTTTTTCTGTTTGAAAAACTTGAGGCTTAAACTAATGCATGAAATGAAAAAAAAAAATCCCATAAGCAGATTGTCCGAGTCACTGTGAGGGGAAATTCATAAAAAGTCTAATAACAAAGAACACGAATAAGACAAATCTCATAGCTGGGTGATCAGGAAGAATTCTGATTCTGAACGTTTCTATAGAGACATAACTCTGCTCTTACTACATCACCAACATTTGAAACTAAGGAAAATATCTCTAAAAGTACTGTTTGTGTTTTCTAAAAGGAATAAATAATATTTTAAAAAATTAAAAAGAATGAAATTTATAAATTAAAAATATATTTTGCACATTTGAAAGTGAATATTACTGGTTAGCACATATTCGCATCAAAATTAACGAAAATATTTTCTTCATAAGTTGGTTTGGGTTTTTTTTTATTGACACAAGAACCATTCTTCGCTATACTACGCTTGATAAGATGCCATATTTCTTTTGCTTAAAGTTAAATTCGTATTATCATAATACAAAAGGAAAATAAAATTTTCTTCATAGGATAGAAAATGTAACTAGAGAAAGAAAAAAATTTAAATGAAAGGAGATAAATCTGTTGGGATTTTTTTTCTAATTTTATCATTGATGCAGATGTTTAATGTGAATACAGAATAAATGAGTAAAAATATAATAAATTATTTTGAATCATTATGATAACTCTGTAATTAATATATTTTAATAATTTATAGTCCAACATAGATTTAAATTTTAATTTAAATAACTTTATGTGTGAAAAAAGATTACATTCTAAATAAAAAAAAATCTAAAAATTTCATTTTATTGAACCTTATAGCGTTTGCCATTTAAGTCTTGTTTAATAGTAAGCAGATGCTCCTTAAATAAATAAAGTGTTTCAAATAGATAACATAAACTCATTACATTTATGGAAAATTACAAAGCGTTCCTGGCAGTTGTTGGTAACGATAATCACAAGAAACAAGTAACATATGTTCAGTGATTTAAACGCATTCTGCATTTGTATCTGTAGCTACTTAAAATTCTGTACATTGTTCGCATTTGCCACATAAATATGCCTAACACAGTATTCCACAGACATTTAAATTATTGTTGTAGCAAGTCAAACGGTGTTCTAAGCTTTATTTCTCACTTCTTGTCTGTAAATGTTTCTATGTTTAGTAACTATTTAGTAGTCAAATGGGATAAAAAGAGAGAAAAAAAATACACCATTAACAAGATTTTCAATTAATCTCTTTTGTTGCTCCTCTTCGTGGTCTCTTTTTAGATGGAAGGAAAGAGTGAAAATTGAAATTTAAAATAACTTAAGATATTTATATTGTTATTAATATCCATCTTCAAATTTTCTATGTCAAATTTCTTTATTTTGTAATGTTAAATATAATAGAAAAAAATTCAAATGAAAGTTTGTAGGTTCACTTCAAATTTATTTTATCGATAAGTTAGCTAGATAAAACAAATTTAAGTATATAAAAAAACCTAGAATAAATATTCTAATAGGAACACTTGCTATGTTTTATTATTGATATAGTCTTATGTTTATTTTTAATATCATAATATTTATCGACTGGAATAGTATACTTATAAATTACTTGTTAAGATAAACGTGGTGTCACAAGTATGCTGAAAACGTCGTTCAATAAGCTCTAAAAGTAGAACGTTTGATTTTGAGTTACATAATTTTGTATGTAATTATATTTTGGGTTGTAGAAACTTAATACGAAAGATTTTAATTAAAATTTTAAGTAAATGCTGTTTTTTAATGTTTTTTTTTCCTAAAAATTCGGAGCATAAAATTTCGTTTTTACACCATTTTGAAAATTAAAAAAGAAATAGTGATATCGATGTTTTTCTTCACAGCTATGTCATTTAATTTTAATCCATTTTTAATTTGACTTTAAGCACCATCTGTAAATCGCTCTCTTTCAGACCCTATTCCTACTTACCAATTGTAATCAAAGCGAATTTCTCATGTGTCACAAAGGAAGTAGTTAGCTTCTGTTATATATAGTTTTCGATGTTTGAAGTCTTGAATCTCTTGAGGACAGACATCCCTTTCGAAGAATCTGCAAACTGTGATGCAATGTCAAAACTTCAGAATTGTACACAATTGATAAATTAAGAGGACATTCTGGAGTTAATTTAAAAGCTAATAAAGACGAATGCGAAAACATTAATCCATCTTCATTAAAAAAAGACTGTTTGAAAACTGAATTTGTTATTTGATAAAATCCTATTGAACGAAGATTCGAAGAATTTAATTCGATTCATAATAATATGTTTAATTATCACAGAGGATAAACTCATTAGACGTTTGTTGAAGATTTTTTTAAAATTAACTTCTACCTACATACACGCACATTTTACAAAATTAGAAACGTGTAATTTGTATTCAAGATACGAAAAAAAAGGGTTCTTTTTTATTTCAAAGATACGTTTCCCAATTTTTTTCTATTTTGAAATATACTATTTCCTATTTTTAAACACTTTAAAATTATTATCTTTTAATGAATTTGCAATAATAGTATTCAATGTGGGGTAATCAAAATTGTTGATTAAGATTTCGATTACAGTTGACAAGATTTTTAATATAACTTTATTAAAAATAAATAAATTAACAAAATATAACAAATAATAATAAGAGTAGGCTTTTACTAATGATTAAATTTAATTGATTTCAAAGTGGCCCAATTTTGCAATTGAGATTTTCAGCAATGGGCCGCAAGTCTACCATTAATCTATCCCATTCTCGCCGAAGCGATTGTTTTAAAGATTCCAAGCTTTTGTGTGGTTTAGTGCAAGTTCTAAACTCCAAAATGGATCATACACAGTAATCCATGGGATTGAGATTCGGTGGGTATTGTGTCCAATCTCCAGATGATATTCCATCCGGAAAATCCACCTGGCACCACTCTTGTGATTTTTTTGGCCTTGGGAGCTGGTGCGGAGTCTCGTCGAAACCATTTTACATTTCGAAGTGGTTTTTGGCCCGGAATTACAATAGCTTCTAGAATGTCACGCTGGTACATTTTTTGGTTTATTTTAAAACATCCTCACCCACTGTAAGCATAGGTGTTAGCCGCTTGCGAAAATCGAGCCCCATGGATGTTGACGATGTTCAACAATTGCCAAGGTGCTTGGAGCGTCTTCAGACCTGATTCCATCGTTCTGAGAGTTATGTGTTTGTTGGATGGTAAAGAGCTTCTCATTAATGAAAAGGAATCTCTCCCAGGGCTGACTTGCTGCCCGTCTCAAAAATTTTCGGCATCTTTGGGGCCGCACGAGTTTGTTTGTTTTTTAGTGAGAAGCTGAAATTTTTGAAACATATGAAACATTAGTCCAAACTCCATTTTTGATATTCGTAACATTGATCGATCTCTTATTCCCACTTCACGAGCGATCTTTCTCATGAAAACCCTCGGATTTCGTTGAATCCGCATTTTGTTGGCCTTACGGTTACTGGAAGGGTTCACAATACGTTTTCGTCCATTTCCTGGAAGTGGATCATCATTGCCAAGCTCTTTGAAACAACAGATTGCATCAGACACTGTTTGCCGAGGCACATTAAGCAAATGAAAGATTTCATACTTTCGTTTTCCTTGGTAAAACAATTCTAAAATTGCAGATCCTTTGCTTGACTTTGTAAAAATACCAAAAAACAATGCGTAAACTGAGAGACACATTAAAAAACATTTTATAATTGAAGTGACAGATAAAAGAAACTTTGTCCGAGTTTTTTTGCCGCAACTTGTACATGCTTTTTCACTTATACGTCGTTTTGCACCACTCCTTTGAAAAATGCATAAGTTGTACTTTACTCTATATTTTATAACAATACTTTTTATGGTTTTAGTTGCTGGACTGATGCAAAATATAATAATATTGACTATTTCCTTAAACTGAAGAAACCGTGAATCGCTTTAATAAATTTAATCTGGGATTCTTATCTATGAAATTTTAAAATTGGTATTGATGTTGAGTTCAATAGAATCATTATAAAGTAATAAATCGAAGACGTAATAAGAAAGTAGTAATATTTGAAAATCTTCCATCACCGAAAGCGCTCGGATTTTTTTTTTCAAACACGAAATATAAAATTAAGGGGAAAATAAGTCTGCTTTTTCATACATGCAAAATTGTAACAATCAGGCATGCTAAAATTGTACCTTTTTCGGTCTACATCGCTTCTCATTAATCTCTGAATTAATAAGTATATCTCGGTTATACAGTTAAAATGTGGCATTAACGGATTTTTTAAACGTATCTATGAAACAATACTAGCTTAACCGATGCAGAAAACGATGAATCATTTTGATATTTAAAAGATTTGAAATTATATTTCAACATTCAAAATTTTAATACAAAAAAAGTCATATATTGTTACAAACTTTAAAAAATAGTATAATTAATTATTTTTTAATGCAGACCATTTCGGAATTCAAAGAATTGCATTAAAATATAATATATTGAGTGGATATATGTGATATTTATGAAAGTAATATTCAAAATTTTATTAAGGATATATATTGTGCACACAATTAATTCTACCATACACCATTTATGCCAAAAGCTCTATTTCTTTTTGTTTTCTTTAATGCAGTTATACTCATTTTTTTTTTTTTTTACTTCGCAAAAAATGACTAAGGGAAAATCTAATCTCAATTTGTTTTATTCGATTGAAAGAAAATTGCATTGTTTCCAGTTATTCCAAATTTTATTTATTTAGTTAATCGTTGGGCAATTTTATATTTGCATAAATAATACAATTCCTTTCATTTTTACGAAAGCGAACGTAATCTTGTTTATAAGAAACGCTCCGATATTCAAATTGCAAAGAATGGAGCCACACAACGAAAATGTGTACATTAAAAAGAAAAATAAGAAAAAAGCGGAAATGGAAATCTCCAATGGTGCCAGGGAACTTTAGATTAAATTTCTTCAAACCTTAAATTGAGAAACGTAAGTTACACGTGAAAGGAAAAAAAAATCAATGCACCGAAATTGGCATCAAAAAATTCCATATTTTATCTTGTTCAGAAATAGTTCCTCCATGGTAACAAGAATGATTTTCTGAGATGTGCGGATGAAGGTATCTCATTTTTTTTTCCTATTTCGCCAGATCATGCAATTTGCATATAAATAAAAAGAAAAACTCTTTTCTGGAAAGATGTGTCACATCAGCATTTTTGCTTGACTTAAGTATACAAGCATGCATCTCGCAGCGTTTGTTAGGAAATACATGTGTCAAGGAACAAACTTTTGTTTGCTTTTGCGAAAATCCACAAGAGGGAAAAGCAAATAGTTTCAAATAGAAAGATAGTAAGAAAAGAAAAAAGAATGAAAGTCAAGACTTGAGCAGTTTTTCTCCCCTTTTCTAAAATATGGAAACTAGAAGGTTTACAAAACGGTCAGTATATCCAACACAATAGAAAAACAGAGAAGGGAAAAAATGTTTCTGTACCATTCACATTGATGTGTTTGCATGTACTTTTGGATGTTTGACATGCAGAGAGACGCAGGCTGTTTTTGCTTTTATGTTTCGAATAAAAACGAATGAGAAAAATATAAAAAAATAAATAAAAACCGTGGTCGAAATAAATTTTCCCTTTGTATAAAAGTGTATAGGGACATAAATTGTATTTACTTTGCTTACAAAGTTTCCTGTTATTTTCAGAAAAATTGTCTATGGTAAAAAAATATAAGTACAGATAACTTATAAAAGATGTGGATTTTTTTTATTTAAATTAATTCATAAAGAATATTTTTTATTTGTTCTTTTATTTAAAAAATGTCAAAATAATGCGTGAGTAGCATAACAAATTTAAAAGCTTTATGCTGCTTTGATAATTCAAAATAATCATTGAATGCTGAACACTTCTGAAGTCAAGCTCTGAATAGAGCTGAAGAAACTTTTATTTTTTCAAATTTTCAACGTAAATATTTATTCAATACTTTTTTCTGTGACTCTCATTCAAAAGGTACACTTTTATATTTTTTTAAAAAGCAAATAGTTTCAAATAGAAAGAAAGGGAAAAAAAAAGAATGAAAGTCAAAACTTGAGCAGTTTTTCTCCAGTTTTCTAAAATATAGAAACTAGAAGACTTACAAAATGGCATACTTATTGAACAATGCTTATTAAAATTAAACGATATTTTGAAAAAGTATGATCGTCATTTAAAGTTACTTAAATTTCGAACAAATTCATTACCGAATAAATATTATTGCTAGTTATTCGAAATGATCACGAAAATGATAGCATGGAATTTTCAAAAAAAAAAAAAAAAAAAAAAAAATATGACAACCTTTTTCACAATAGGTGAACATAGACAGACATTCGCAAGCTTTATTCTTATTCAGATTACACGATATTTTGAAAAAGTATCTTAATCATTTAAAGTTTCTTAAATTTCCTACAAACTCATCATCGAATAAATATTCTTTTAGTTATTCGAAATGATCATAAAATTGATAGCATGAAATTTGAAAAAAAAAAATAAATAACAGGCAACTTTTTTACAGTTTGTGAACATAGACGTTAGCAGGCGTTGTGCTATTTAAAGCTAATTTTATTTAACAATGAACTTATTTGTTTTTCAAATGAATTAAAGACATCATTTACAAGAAGTGTAATTACGGGGAAAAGAGAAAAAAAAATGCAAACCGTAAATACAGATTAAGTCAATGGCATTTCTCATGTTTTGGATGGTTTGGATTATTGAAGTGCATGAGTTTTCCAGGAACTATAAAATGACTATTTGGAGTTGCCGTGACAAATTGAAGTTCAAAAATTATATCTCTTCGTGACTTCTTCAAGTGAAAAAAAAAAAAAAGCAAACATGAAAAACTCTGATAGTTTGGATTTAGCTATTCATCGCTTGGTCAGACCGTCTACAAATTGATAGAATGCTTAAAAAGCAGACATTAATTTCTAAAGTCAATTACATATCTTTAGCAGCTAACAATTAAGATTTTTCCGTGCTCTCGAATCTCTCATTCAACAACCATTTTTATTTTTCTTTAAAATGGTATATTTGACAGACAAAATTGAACAATCTCAGAAACTACAAAAAAATCTAAGCATTAATCCCATCCAAATTAAAACATAATAGATAAAATAATAAGTATAAATAAAGTAAAAACATAATAAATTAAAACATAAAAATATTCCTATTTTCAGTCACTTTTTTGCATACCTTATGTGTCTGCTTTTGTACTTGTCAAATTTTGTATGAAATTTAGAATAATTAAGAAAAATTCAGTAATCTAAAGTTTTAATTATTGATAAAAAAATTATATTATTAGAGTTTTCAAAATTTAAGTATATATTTTGTAATTAAAATAATCAAATATAATTTACTATTAATTAGATAAAAATATGTAGCAGGCATATTAATGTATAAGGTTTTATAAAGATGTAATTTTATGCTACTGTGTATCAGGAAATTGGCATATTAAAAAAAAAACAATGTAAAATATTCATATACTTAAGATGTTTAAATTAGTCTTATATATGAATTTATCTATTTTTTGATCAAATTACTAACTAATTCTACATACTCTTTATCATTACTATATTCCATTTTAATAAATATATTGAAGAAAAAACAAAGTTCTTGCAATTTAAGAAAAAATATTTATCAAATTTAAAACAACGGATACTTATATTTGATTCTTCTTTTACATACGAGTAGAAATAAAATTTAATCAAAGCTTATTGACTTTGTTTTTATTATTTTTTTTATCATGAAAAATTGTATTCATTACAGAGTTATTTGTAGTTAAATGTCGGAGCTTTTAAAAAAATAATAAACATGGCAAACAAATCTAATTTTTATATATAACTCAATTTCTAATTCTTCATGTTGATATTTCTTATTGAGAAAAACTAAGCTTAATTTTCCAGATATTTGCAAACAAACAAAGCTAACGTGTGTAGCACAGAAATCGCTGTTTCTCATTGTCGAATGGCAACAGGTAAATGTAAACAAACTCGGTATGAATGTTTCATATCGATTCATTGAATAATTTTGAAGCTCCAATTAATTGAACGCTTTGCATTGCTGATTAATGAAGCAGGAAAATATTATAGGAAATACTCAGCAGAGAGCTAACTGAAACCTTCATTCAGTCAGAGAAAAGTTAGAAATATGAAATCAAAATGATGGAAATAGGCATCAATTAGAAATTTCAGTCGAGAGCGAAAATAGTCTTAACACATAGACAATTCTCGTGACTCATCTGTGGTTCATCATTGCTCTGTAATTGTACAGAACCAATTTTCCAATTAGATGAACCTTTTTCATGTTAAGTTAAAATATCGCATAGAAAGGGCAATCTAATTGGATAGATGATGCGAGTATTAGGCATATGTTTTGGTAGTGATTGTGTTTAATAACCTCTATGACTCGCCAAATAATCTCTATGACTTGGATATGTATTATCTTCACAAATTGATTTTTGCATTACCTTACAAGCCAAAAAATTCCCTTTTCATTATATCAATTGTATTTCCATACAGTTTCTCGTATATTTTCAATATTGTTTTTAATTTATTTTGATGTGAAATCTGTAAAACTGTTTTTAATGTTTTGATAAAATTCAAATTCATCAATAAATGCATTCAATAATTATTTTTTCTTCTGATATTCAATGAACTATAGTAGAAATTTCATGTTTGCTTTTATTTTAAAGCATATGCACTTTTTTTTTAAATTAAGCGGACAATAATTTGTAGTAGATAGTTTTAAGAAAATTCATGTTTTTCAAGTAAATAAGTGAATTTCTAAAAAATGCATTCTATATTAATAGGTGAACAGTCTAAAAAGAAAAACTGGTGGCCAAAAGCGACTGGTTATAAAATAAAAAAAAGAACAAATTTCATACTGAATAAATAAATGTATTCCCTGAATAAATAAAATGTACGCATTTAGTTGTCACTTTTGAAATGCTTACAATGAGTGCAAAGCATGGAACAAATGTCTTGAAATTATCTTCCATATTTAAATTAATTTCCTTACATGCTAATAAACTCTAGACAAATACGAACTATTTATTATAGAATTGGAAAGTATCCGAATTTTTTTAATGCTTTATAATCAAATGTATAAATTCATTAGTTAGCTTACATCAATCTTTAGAAAAGAATGCATAAAACATTTTATTTCTAGACGTCATTTGTATCATTCTGTCTCTGATGTTTCGAAACGAAATTCAAAGGAATGCCATCTCAGTAACTCCGTTTTCCTGGAGGAATTGGCAAGTTTATGAATACTAATTTCTTTTGGGTATTCTTTGTGTTTTCGTCAAAATAGAATGACAAGTAATAAGCCGTATTCTTAAATTAATTTCCTCGCATAATCATAAGAATAGTTTGTAAACTGGTGGTAATTATGAATTGTATGTAGGATAAGGTAATTAATTATTTTTCGGACATTTAAATTAATGTTTTAAAGTTTAAATTGCCATACAAAACTCTGGATTACCCGGCAAATTGAAAAATAATTATTTTTATTATGAAAGGAATAACTGACGATATTCGAATTTCCACAACGAAATGAAATAGTCATTGCTATATTATTTAATGATTAAATACATCTCTTGGAATATTATTTTTACTTTCTTTATTGATTTTATGAATAATTTAAGAGACTTCTAAAAATATATATAATCAGCTTTGAAAGATTTTTCAAAGCAACAGAAAAAAAAAGAATTATATTGATATTTTCATCATTTCAAAGCAAAAGCTATAATCGAATTAAAACATTAACTTCGTTTATTCTTTTAATAACGAATATAAAACGGTTTGATTTACAAAATGACTGCAAAAAAGTTTAATTATATTTAAGTGAATGGATTTTTATTTCCGTAAACAATACCACCACAGGATTTAAATGCATTATTAGTTCAAAAAATCTATCTAGAAACAAATTTTTTTTGCTGAAAAAAATGATTATATTATTTATTATTAAATTTAATCTGAAAAATCGTCTGTTTTTGTAATTCTTTTTTAGTATTTTATAATGAAAAATATAATCCGATTTAATTTCTTTATAAAGTTTTTTAACTAATGTAAAAAAATCGCATCCAAAGTTTAATTTGCAATTTAAATTTCTTATTAAATCTGCATTCATATTAAATCCAGTAATTGAAATCGAATAAAGAAACAGAAAAAAAAATTGGTGTTCACTGCAAAATGTTTTTAAAGAAAACATGAATTGTTCAATTTTTTTTTGAATAATGCTTTCTGAGGAATAAAATATTCTTTGCACAGTGGAAATATTTTCTTCTAACAGAAGAAACTTTCCTTTTTTAATATCTGTAAAAGTCTTTTGAAACAGAAAAACGCAACACCATTTTGAAAAAGAAAATGTTTCGCTTTACATTCAATGATCCATCGATTATTTTTTTAACAAATTCTTGCTTTACAGAAATCACAGAAATGTTTGTACTATAAAACGCTTTTGACTATATATATATATAATGAGAATTTAAAATTTCAAATCAATTACAAAAATAAAGAAGTTATTTACTTTCATCTCTATATAAAAATATTTTCCATTCAATTTCTTTACGTACTGAATGTGACAGGATAAAATCACCACTTTATTCATCTCAAATCCATTGTAATTTTTGATTTTTTATTTCATAGAGAAGCCAAGAATAATTTTTTCATTATAAGACTAAAAATAAAGAAATTCTCCATTTATTCATTTATATATATATACTATTTTTTTGTAGCTTCTTTACAACTTTAATTTTTATTACCTACTAATTAGTATCCAGTGCGTTGCTGCCTCAGAAGAAACAGTTTTGGAAATATTGTTTGAAATTTGAAATATATATCTTGTTTGATTAGGAATGATAGAAATAATAATATTTATTTTCTTGTCGACAATGGATACATTCACTAAAATTGAGTGATGTGTAATAGAGGAGTATAAAAAATATTTATTCTACCCTTTTTTTATTACTTTATTATTTAAGTTCTTTAAGGTATACAATATTTTTTTTGTTTTTGTTTTTCTGTCTTCAGCAAAAGCAAATAAATTTATTGGCTGTCCGATTCGAGAGAGTCCAGCATACAAATTGTCATGCGAAAAACATGGATTTCCCAAGTTCAATCCTCACTTGAAATAATTGATCTTGCACCTTTTTAATGGTTATCGCCAATGCAAGTCGAATGCGGAATTGCGGTCATTCGAAATCAAAAGGCATATTGGTGGGAATAATGGAAATGCGTGTCGCATCTTCTCCATTTCGCATACTTTGATATAATTACATATCTAACTTACCTTGATCGGGATAGATAATAATTATATTTTGTATGTGTGAGATAAACTCTAAATAATATGTTTAGCCAAAATATTGTGCCCGTCGAATCACAATATCTTATATAAATGACTATTCATTAACGAAAAGAAAAAAAAAATTAGCGCTTGCACTAAATATTTTTGATTTTATTTCATTCACACTGAGCGGCATTGATGATAATAATTTTATTTTGTTTGATATACTCCGAATTACATGCGCCGTTTGTCATTCATTGTTTGTTTTTTTGTTGATTGTCAATTTTAAAATAACGTTGTCGTAGAAACGTATGAAACGATTTATTTGTCAACTTTATCGTGTTCAAAATAAATGCTAATATTTGTAAGTTGGCAAAGTTTTATCGCAATCGGATGAAAGGTACGGCAGAGCATAAAATACGAACAAACAAAATTTTATTTTTTATATATTAAAGATAAACAATAAAATGATGAACAAATAAAAATGTTTATAATTTTAAGCTGGATAATACATGGTGATCGTGCGCATGTGATTATATATTTTTGAAACTTGTCTGCAGCGTTCAAAATCTTTCATACTAATTCTAGATGTGAAAAGTGAGAAATGGATCCAATCCCAAATGAGTTTCTGCATTTTAGAGGTTTTTTTTTTCCTCTTTAACACTGATAAGGTTCAAAGCTATTGCCCTTCATAACCTTTATTTTTTTTTACGATTTCTAACGAATAATTTTGCTGCCTGCCTCATTATAAATATTTTCCATCATTCTACAATTCTTTTTTTTATTTCATTGAAACATTCCATCATTCTACAATTCTTTTTTTTTTTATTTCATTGAAACAAAAAAAAATCGGTTTTATATTAAAAACTTGAAAACCAAAATACAAATTTATTTTTTCGTCTATTCAAAGTTTATCTTCATCATTTTGTTTGCATAATCTACTAAACAGAGCATTTCTTTTTTCAAAAAATACTTTTTATTATAATACTGAGCATGATATTTTTAGTATTGTTTCCCAAACTTCTTAAAAGTTTTAATGAGTCGAATTGACATTCTTAAGTAGTTTCTAAGGGAAAAGAATCAAAATAAATAAAGTAAAATGCATTTCCTTCAACCTCTCATAAACAATGTTGAAATGTATTTCTTCAGTACAATTATAAATAATCACAATTATTTCAAATCATAAATAAACCAATAAATCCCTATTATATGGAAAATAAATGTGGCGATACCTAAAAAGACATATATTTTCAAATATTTTTAATAATATCAACATTCTTATTTAATAAGCTATAACTTTTATACCATTTCATACAATATCGAAATAAAACGATGAACTGTAAATAAAGTGAGTCACACATTTTATTAAAATATTTTTCTAAAAAAAACATAAAGTTTTAAAATACTTTCTCTGTAAACATAAATTATTAATCTTCTACTAGCTCATTATCTTCTCACATAGAACACTATCTTATTATTAGCACTTGAACATAGTACATTATCTTATTAATATCACTAGTACACAGCGCATTACCTTATAACTAGCACTTGAAATGCTATCAGCACTTAAAGTATAAAAAAATTTAGCTGTATTTTTATTAATCTTCTAACTGTTTCCCTTATTTTTTTTTCTGGTTAGAAGAAACCTTCTATTTCTGGAAAATGTGAATCCATAGAATACTTGAGGTATTTGTAGGTTTATGTGAAATTGTTGATTAGAATCATAGCGTTTTTGAATAATTTAATTTTAGGTGATAAAATTTTAAAGACGTTTATTCGATCCTCGTATGAAGCACATGTACGAGAATTAAGAGGTTAATTAAATACTTACTTTGAAACAAATGATTTAATCGCGACTAAATTTAGCTTCAATTTTTGAAACAGTTACCCAGTTAATGACTATAGCAATCTTTATCGTAACACAGTAATAATTCGAAAAGTATGGGACGAGACACATATTGGAATTTATGGAATATTCGAACTATATAGAATCGTATAGACATCACTTAATTAAACATTGATTAAACAAACTAAATTACTTTTAAAAAATGTTATGGATTGCATTGAAAGAAATTTTTATCATTTTACTTTTAAAGAAAAATAATTTGAATCAAAACAGTAAAAGAAAGAAGAGTGTTCTAAAAAATGTTTAATGAATCCCTTAATATTTTATCATTCTTCTTACAAGTTAAAATATTAAGAATTAAAAACAATATTAGAAATTGCATTCATTTATAGTAAAAAAAATAATCCCTTTAGAAGAGTTATTTTTCCTCCAAGGCTAATCATTAGTCATTAAAAAAATCCAAATAATTTTGTAATTTATAAGCTTTTTAATTCTATTCCAAGAAAATGCAGGCTTGCCATTTACATGAAATTTTAATTCGTATGTTTAATTTAGATTTTTCAGAGTTACAAAATTCATGAAGAATAGACAACTTAATTTAAAAGTGGTATTTTCATATATTTTTAGTATACAATAAACTAATACATTTTACAATGATGCACAGTTATTATATGTGCTCCTATGACAATACGTAGTAGTAACTCCAGCGAGATGCGAATGTGATGAATAATTCCTAAATACATAATATAGGTAGGAATTATTCATAGAAGTTATGATAGAGATATCTACTTTTTATCTGAAGAGTGGATTGATGATAAATATAGATGTTCGACTTCTGATCAACAGGTTGCTCAAAGCTTCTGGGATTTATCGGTATTCTGTATTTCAATATTATGACATAACGAAGAATCATTTGCAATGAAAAATATTGTAATAAATCCCAAATGAGAAATAGCACAC